>NC_143580.1:142415785-143015785 GCF_048544385.1 Mastigoproctus giganteus
AGTTTCTTTGGGAGGAGCTGAATCCGACAGCCCCCCCCCCTCATGATGCGCACTGCCATTGATGGAAAATCTCGAATCTACATATGCAGTTGACAGCTGCTCAGCCCACGTGTTGAGGTTGATCATATTGGTTGCGAACTTTCTTCGAGTGCTGCTTAGCCTGTCGAGTTGCATTCTCCTTGATGGTACAGATGGCAAATAGCTTCATTACACCCTATTATGCTAGCAAATGTCCAGTCCTCTATGCCGAGGAAGGCCTTCACGTTGTGGACTGGAATGACACACCTTAGCACATATTGCATAAGAAGTTTTGGCCGGAAGACGCCAGTGAGCCCTTGTTTAGCTCTCCCGCGAGGTCCCAGTGTCTTTGAGCTTGCGAAACGTTGCCTCCTATATTACGTCCAAGTGATCCCTATCTGTCTCTTATCGTTCAAATGATCTCTAAATCACGATAACTTTCTATTCCTTTGGTAGGTATGCTGTTTGTATTGATTACCATTTTAACTTCAGTTGGCAAATGTAATTTGCGCAAGTTTTTTGAATTCTGTCTTTGGCCAATAGTTCTGAACAAATCGGCCAGCTCTTCTGTTTCTCAGAAAGTGAACTGAGGCATAAATGAGGCTTTATCAGTATCCTGTAAGCATAAAACATTATGGGAATCCTGATGTCTCGAAACTTGACTAGACATGTTGGACAGACAACTTATGTGATCGAGACCCGCTAGTATTAGCGGGTCTGTCCAACATTACTGTAAGCAGATGAACATTTTAGGTCGTCAGAGTAGGAAACGAATTTGCTGTTCCTTAAAATGAAAGGATCTGACACTGCAGTAACAATGGTCTGGGGACAGGATACCTCCCTGTGCAACTCCTCTGATAACGGTGAAACTCAAGGATGTTCTGTACTGCACTGCTTTCTAATAGATTGCAAGGATGTGCTGTACTGTACTGCTTTCTAATAGATTGCTGGTCCAGCTCTTAGGGTAGGGACAATATTCGACCAATTATGCGGAGGTAATTTATTAATATTCCAAAGAGGAAGTTGATGAAAATGTTGTTGTATCGAGTTGACTTTCATCTTTTATAGCTTTTCGTATCCTGGAAACTACCTAATTGATTAGTGATTGTTGATCTGCTCTTTATGATTGATGCAAATTGTATTTTTTTCACAAATTGCATCCAATAGGTATTGGTCGATGTGAATTTTTTTTTTACTGTGTTATGTTTTGGAATAGACTTAGTAAAATACCGTTTCTAAGACCTAAGAATGGTAGCTATCTCTAAAATCTTGTAGGTTATATGAGTGATATGTAGAGGTTGCATATTTTTATGAAAAATAGAGGGAACCCATCAAGTACAATTTGACTTGTAATGACTTGCGCAAGTTCCAGCGCAGAGATAGTTTATGACAGGGAAGGCCTGGAGATAACTAGAAGAAGGGTGGTAATCAAACATCGGTCGTCCGCACTACAACGGCCCAGAAAGTGAAATCCAATCATATGAGAAGAGTTTCACTTTAAATATTGCTTTTGTGGCTGGTTTTTGGAAAAATTAATGTTAAAATCCTCTTTGCATGTTTCTATCTTCACATACACTGCAGAAGAAAGCAGAGCAATAGTACCCATCACAGCCAAATAATCGTGGCCAGGGGTTAATATAAATAAACATAAATACACACTCACAAAGTTGAGTGACAATAAGGATGATGCTTAATCATTGCATTTATATTTACACAAACTAGGTTTTTACATATTATATTACATAATCATAATGACATTATATACACAGAATATAACATTCTCTTTAGTCCTGTACCTTCGGTAAAGAGCATCAGTACAGTGGTGTCGAAAGAATTAGAATTCATTCATGGTTGAGTTCATCGAGGATGCTTTTTCAATACCTTGGCTCTTTGGAGAATCTAACGAAATCAGTTCACTCTTGGACCAGGGCTAAGCATCTGAGTTAGAATAAACCTGTCTGTGATGTGCAGTCGGTGCTTATTGTGCCACAGGGGTGGAGTATACCTTAGGCCATAGATGGGGATTCGCCATTGTGTTTGCAAATGTGCCCTCGAGCAAATCTGTCAATCCTAATGAATGCTGCCTTTGCCTTTTTAAATCCATCCGTTGATTGGTTTTACGAGTATTATACCAGACTGTATTGTATGCACGCTGTTTAACTACTAGAGACTTAGAAAAGTCCTAAGAAAACAAAGCTTGATGTTGCGCGGAAAGGGGGCGAAAGATAATTGGAGCCTTATTCCACCTTTTCTTTCTCTAGATGAGAACACATAACGAATAATTTTCAGTATTAAATCTCGACTTAGACGAGAAAGTTGGTTCATTGGTTTTAGTTCGAGGGCTAGGGACAAATGGGATGACTTTCTTGTGGGAGGGACAAACAATGGGTTGTCTCCAAATTGTCTTCTTTCATGCAGCTTTCTGTATACAGTTTCCCTGAAACTCTTGTTCTCGTGGGGAGAAGGGTGAGAGATATGAATCTCTACCGTCATCCCCTTGACATATCACTATTAGGGCCAGATAGCGGTCATCTTGGATGCTGTTATGTTGGGCCCACTTTACGCTTGCCGTCAAAATACCCCTCGTTAGTCTCCTGATGTTGCTGCAAGGTTTAAATTACAATTTTGAACATGTTTAGGGGCTCTGGTTATGACTTCTGCCATTCCTCTTTTAAATAGACTGCCCTGACTCCTCCAAAATTTCATGTGCGAACCGCGCTGATTACTGTGAAATTCAAGGATGTGCACTTGAAACTGCCGTTATGATTTGATATTATAGTCTGCATGTTCTGCAGCTTAAAATTATAATATATTATGATGTTTCATGGTGCCCTGATCATTTTTTTTGTAAATATGTATATAAAAAAATTAATAAATAAAAAAACCCTAGCCTCCCCGCCCTCAATCGAAATACTCAGTTTATGAATTCTGGTAATGAAAGCTTCATTTACGCTAACAAAAATCCCCAGCCTGGGAGGAAGAGATATTGACTAGTCTCCTAGTCCGAGCACACAGGATACGGAGGTGTGCAACTTGATCTACCACGGCGGACGGCCATAGTGGATTGATTTTTTTTATTGTATTATCAGTGTTTTCCCTTGACGAAGGCTCATTCCTTCTCGAGTGGTTTTGTATTTTATGTCCTTTACTATTCGATGGAACTCACGTGATGGAAACTCACAGGATTTTTGGTTTCGGTTAGTATTGTTCTGATGGTAGCTGCTCCGCTCAAGCTTCATCCTGGGAGAGAAGCTTCCCTGATATTCCTGGTGACAGGCCATCTTCTCGAGCACCGTTGACTCGGAGTCGAAGATTGCTAATCTTTAATCAAGACAGAAAGGTTTTCTCCGAGGTGTCCAGTTTTTCAAATCAGGTCGCCATATTTTTACGGTCGTCCTAAGGCCTGTCATTTTGGTGACTGTTTTTGCTGACCTGTTGCATAGTGAGATGCAGTCTGGACTGGAGATTGTGAAATAACATCTCGGAGCTGGAGGTGTGACTAATAAAATAAAAAAGCTGGTTGTTTACTGGTCCAATGTCTCAAGTTATATTTATTGACATCATTAAGATAACACGAGGTCTCTTCTAGTAAATAGTATTGAATGATGTTCATCTTGCAGAAACCATTCACAAAACTGCGCTACAGTCCTTGAAAATCATGATTTATTAAGAACTTTTTTTTACGAGGTGAGTACCTTGTACGGGTGGAGTTTGATGTTCGTTCAGCATTGTTGTGACGTGTGGACATTTGTGTGTTATGCAGGGCGGCACCTAAACGTCAGTTCAACTCGGACCAGGTACCCTGTGCGTTTTCTTCATTAACATCACTTCTTGGTCTACCGCTACAGAGTCGGTGGTGTATTCTTCAAATTTTCAAGAAGCGATTGATGGTTGTGTGACTGATGGAATCTGTGAGATGCCAGAACTTTTCCGAACATAAATATTACGGTAACTCATTCCTCCATTGGCTTTCCTTCCATCTTGTCGAATCCTCCAAAGTGCATTAGCTTTCGTAACTATTATTATTTAATAATAATAGCGTTTATTATTATTATTTTTTATATTATTTTCTTGCTGTACATCATGATGAAATATCGAGTCTTGAGTCTTGTTGCATATTAGTACGCAGGCACGAGCGGATTTCTAATTTAGCGATACAGTATAGAGTTTCGTTCAGTTCTGAATTATTGGCAACGATTTCATTATTATTTTTTTCCAGTTTCTTTCTTTGCCCATGTCATTTATTTCAAGCAAGCAAGTGACTTTTTTGGAATTTTAATTTTAATTTTCCAAGATTATTAACTACTGTTCATCTTAAAAATGTTGTTCTTTTCTGCTTTTGTCATTCAACGACAGATATCCAGTTATTGTGGAGAACAAAAAAATTCTGTTAATGATGAACTGTTTTATTATATGGATTCTTCAGTGCCATGTTTTTTATAGAGCTTCATGGTTAACAACTGTGCTCCAACGGACAGATTTTCATAAAAAATATTATATTTGATTTTTTCAGAAAGGTTTCTGGAGCCATGGCAAAACTCCTACGACTTCGTAAACCACCTGTTGGGTTATTGTGTCTTATTTAAATG
Source organism: Mastigoproctus giganteus (assembly GCF_048544385.1). Classification (NCBI taxonomy): domain Eukaryota; kingdom Metazoa; phylum Arthropoda; class Arachnida; order Uropygi; family Thelyphonidae; genus Mastigoproctus; species Mastigoproctus giganteus. Next base: position 142,420,393 of record NC_143580.1, read on the forward strand.
ACATCAAGCGTAAATTAAAAATGGGATGGTGGGGGATTACGTTTAAAATCCAAAATAGCGATTGATGGGATAAAATAAATAAAATTAATTCGTCTGCAGTTGGGGATAACTAACCCATAATTCCCAATATGAAAGTGCAAAAAATAAATAAAATAATAAACATCGATTTATTTTCTGAATAAACAATAATTCATGAAAGTTTACCGTTGCATAGCGGTTAAAGAGTGCTGGTTGCAAAGAACGTAGTAATTATTCTCGTGGAAATCCAATTTATCTCTAAGCAAAGGAATTTGATAAATCCAGTCTTTAAGGACTTCGTGGCGTCTCTAAATATTTTTGATGAGAAGACCGAATTACATCGGCATATTCAGTGACGGGAAGCACGATGTTTGTATAGTTTTACCAAAGTTACCACTGATTTAAAGGAGACTCCTTGGTGAGTCATAAAATGTGAAGAGAGCGAAGTTAAAACCGAGTGTGTATCATCATCTAAAGGAATGTTTATCGAAATGCAGTTCTGAAGTCTTTTAAAACGAATTGCATTGTTTAATGGGAACTCGTTTCGTGCGCTTTAAAATCGATTGACAAAGAAGTTCTTGTGGACTTAAATTGAGATAGAAAACACTCGGCATTAAGTTCTTGTTAGCCACAGCAGGATTAATTCTTGAGCTCACTAATTGCACGATTCGGATAAACTGTACATGCAATGAAAAATGTGTAGTAACGGCGTGTGACATCAGTTGAGTATGTGGAGTTAGATGTACGAGAATACTTCGAATTCATTTAAATAAAATAAAATAAAAAATAAACAAACTATGAAAAGTGACCCATTAATTATTCCTGAGGAACACCATTACTGTTTGAAGACTGAAGTTTTTTCCTTAACTATGATTCTAGTGAAAAAAAAAAAAAATGCAGAAATTAGAAAAGCGTTTATCCGAGAGAGAAATGGAAGCTTATGGCGTTTAATTCCAGTTTCTGTGTAATTCTGTGGTTTTAATACGGCCCCTTGACGACTCCTAATAAATCTCAAAAGTGTTTAACGAAACAAGTTGACCGCAGCGATTGATTATTCCATCTGAGTTCTAAAAGTACGCGTAGTCACTCATGCACCTTTGTGCTGCAGTGCCTCTTGGAACGATCCAGTCCTCCTAGTATGGACTGTTCCTTGCATCTTTTAAGAGATCCACTGGCTGCTCTCTAATCAGAATCACGTAGCTACAGGTGCGCACCAACTACCTTGGCGACTAGCAAATAGTGTTTACATTGTCTTCCTTGACGGCATCATTTTGGAAAAGCCTGGATATCTGAATCTAGGAAAGGTTTTCCTCCAATAAAAGACTAACCGGTTGCCTCGGCCACGGCGTGAGGAAATGTCCATAAAAGTAAACAATAAAATAAATTTTGTGTTATAGTCCGATGATCACACGGTCAGAGGAGTTCACAAAACAGAATATAAGAAACAGTACCGTATTTAGCAGTCATGCGTGTTTGAATAAGTCACTCAAAGAGCGTGTACTAATGCATTCTCGTGACTGAACACTCGGCTGCGGCGGCCTTTCTATTATTATTATTATTATTAGCCGTATGGTGCACTAGCCAAAAAAAAAAAAAAAAAATTCTGAGTTACCCTGAGAGAGAGAGAGAACAAGAGTCAGAAGTAGAAGGGAATCACCAAGAAAGAGAAAATTATGATATCCAGCTCAGAACCCTGGGTGTGCCAAGCCCATACTCACCAGATGGGAGAAGAACAAGAAGGCATTAGTTGCCCTAACCGGGAATTCCAATTCGCTTATGACATTCTTGACAACAGAGAAAACTTTCAAATAATGATGCTCGAAACACCAATCTGAAGCCATTTTTCATTAATAATGATATAATTGCTCGCAATGCACCAAGGTCTAAAGCTTACACACGCGCTTAATTTCAAAAGATTATCTACCCGTAATTAGTGCAACAAAACCTGGGTCGGAAGCTGTTACCGGCTTTTGCAAATTACTGGCCTGGCCTCAGACAGTGCTTATTTGTATGATTGTAAATTCGGCCCTAAAATATGTGTGGTTAGTAAACGAAAAGAATGGGACGCGTCATTTAGATTTTCAGCAGGTTTGAACTGTCGAAGCAGTGCTGTGACAGCAGGACAGGGCGCCAGCGTCACATTGTCTTAAAACCAGCACATTATAGTTAACGAGACTGTTAATTTTACTGCTTTTGCCTGCACAACCATAACTCAGCCCGCTGCTCCGTACGGAACCGTCGTTGGAACACATAATGCCACAGTTCGATAACGCGTTTGCCGATTAAGTGTGTGGGGGCTGCCAAGTCTCTCGAGCTGACAAGTTCCAGCATTTGGGATTAAATAAACAGAGAAAGCATTTCGGGGGAATTTTTCTAACGATAAACTTTCTAATGCTCGATTAGTGTTTCATTAAGAGTGTCAGACCCTCGTTGGGCCTCAACTTTGAACCCCCCATCCGCCTCCACTTTGGGTAAACGCGCGAACTGAGCGACCCCTAAAGAGAAAGGGCATTTTCTGTACGCACGGGTGGCGACAAGCTGGCTGATGCTCTGCGTGCTTTCTCCGCAGCTGAGGTAGGAGAGACAGAAAGAAAGAAAGAGCATATGCGGAGTGTTCCGCAGGTTCTCAGGCGAACTGTGGGGAGATGAGTCGCTCATCCCGCATTGCCGAGCCTAAACAGTGCGTTCCCATCCCCGTGTCTCGTTGGACGATTATTATTTAATAAAAGCCTCCGTCCAGTGATCAAGCCACAAAGTCTGGAGGGCCGTCAAGAGGATGAGGGGGGCCCTTTTTATGTTGCACCCTGCGGAGGAGACATTAATTTGTTGACGGGAAGGTCCGAGTGACGCTATGAACTATGGTCTGCTTTCAGGGACTGCTAATTTCGAGCCCCCTTCCGACTCAATAGCGGGCACTTTACCCATAAAATGAGCTAATAAATAGGGTCGTGCAGTTCCCAGATAATATGCGCATGCCGTATATCTAACACTCTTTCACTTAAGGACAGTTTCTCACAAACACGTGATTTCTAGGGCAAGGTTTTAAAGTAACTCATAATTTGTATACAAAAAAGGTACTATTGGCTCAACTAGCATTCGTTAAAGGCTTAAGTATGGTGTCTTTCATATCGTCTGCGTCCTTGGAGGAACAAAGGCACACGGGACAATACAGTAGTTAGTTAATGGCTTCTTCCTTGTTGGTTGTCATTAGCACCACCCTCTTCAACCTTTCTTCACTGAATGCTGTGACTAATAGATGGCGTTCTTGGACGAATTTCCCAAACCACACGAGAAATCGTTGAGAGGTATTTATCTTCTGCGTTCCCTCTAATTCGGCTAATTATTTTCGGTTGGGCATCTACTCGAGAAGTCGAAATAAAATTTTGTTCAAGATCAAATTGAAATGGTGAAAAGAGCTTAAAGTAGTATTGATAACGCGATTACAAAAAAAAAAGAAAGAAAGAAAAATCATTAGGAAAATTAGAAATTGCATGAAAAAATTAGTTTCATTTCACGGAGAAAATAATCAAAATTACGTCAAATTATCCTGTTAGATTCGACCGACGCGAAAAAAAAAAAAGAAAAGAAGAAGCGTTCTTCTTCAGGACCTCAAGTACGTTTACTTGAGTACTTAGGGCTATTTTTAAGTACATTCATTTAGAAAAATACATTCAACCAGAATAATAAAATAAATCTTACAGAATTAATATAAAAAATTTTGTATAGTTATTAATAAAGGAAATGGTTTACGCAAAATATCACCTTATTTATCTGCCAGTGTTAGTGTTAATGTTTCGAAGCAGCAATTACAGCACCCTACATAAGGAGTGGGTAGGGGGGGGATACGGATCAAACATCTCGCAACGGATTGATGAATTCTATTTCAAGTACGAGAGTTAAGAAAACTTATTGGTAACTTTTGAGAAGATATGATCCAGCATGAAGAAAATGCAGTTTGGACAATGTACACACAGACGACAGGGTTTCAATCGACATCCAGGGGCTGCTGGAAATAAAGCAAAGTACTCGGAACGATGTAATTTAATAACAGTTAGGAAAAATGGATCGTTCTTCGCGAATCACCGAAGAATCAAAAATATTTCGTGGAACTGGGAAGTATTTGTCCTGTATTCTGTTCTGAACTGACCCCCATCACGCGGTTGTTGTCCTATTAAAAAAGTTTAAACGCAAAAAAATGCTAAAAAATCGTATATTAAAAGTGTTGGCTTTAATCAATGTATGGAGAGTTTAAAAAAATGAGTTGCGAAGAGTGCAAGTCATTCTCTACAAAACGCAGAATCAGTACGTTCCCAGCACGCATGAATTTACATTTCAGTACAATTCTAAATGGACGACAGTATCTATAGAATGTTCAGGGGCGAACATCACACAGCCCATTACATAGATACACTTCCCTTTTGCAGGAAAATAAACGTTCACTCATTCATCCATTATTATTACGTCCTTCTATTGCATGTTTCTTAAATATATAAGACTATGTAGAAAAAAAATAGCGAAATTTCTCTTCTCGCCCCAATCCAGGTGGGCAGAATTAACAATGATGAATACAATAAAGAAGCAACCTAATTGCAATTCATTATTTCTTTCAATTAATTTGATAAAACTTTATTTAGTATTAGTAGTGCAACTGATGCAGGGAAGCAAGTTTATCCAGCATCAGCAAAATAAAAAAAAAAAACCCACCTCATTTCTCCACCCCTTCTCATAATTTGTTTGATGCTTCCTTAAGTTCATTCAAACTACCCAATTTCACTACCAGATGGAAGTTTCTTCCAATAATGAATTGCCCTCTGGCTGAAAGAAAATCTCCTGCAGCCATCCTTCCCCAACTTAAATTTATGTCCCTTTTTTATGTGATGTCCAGAAAGAATAAGGATGCCATTAGCATTTACTTTACTTAATCTATTTAAGGTTTTTAAAAATTCAAAAAGTTCTCCTCGCCAGCACCTAGTTTCCAGGCGCTGCAATTTGCATAACTGAAGTCTTTGTGGCACTATCGTATCCAAGTGTCATCGTAAGGGCGCATGACGATTAGGTTTTTTAGTGTTTTTTTTCGGATAGACCTGGGAAACTTATACGCATGGTTAAGGGGGCATATGTCCCCTCTGCCGACCCCTGAATACGCTCCTATTTCATGGTAAGAGTATCCTTTGGTGTTCTGAACTAATCTGTTGCTCTTCTTTGCATCCGTTCCAAGAGATCCCTCCTTCCTGAAAATGAGGCTTGCAAACCTGCATGCTGTGTTCAAAATGTGGGCTAATCATTCCCTTATAAGCTTATACGATGGGATAATCGCTCCCTTCTACCTGCTGGCAAAATTCCTCAATGTCATTGACAGAAGGCCACGTTCTAGAAGCTCGTCTGCTCTGCTCTGATTGGTAAACAGAAAATTGCAATTAAGAGAATGAATACACATGCGTCAGTTATGTCGTGGATGAAATGTTAATTGCTGGTCACTGTTGGATATGGACTGCTCTCTTGACTGTGAACTCTCCTGGTCGTCCCTGATTATACACAGAAAATTTATTTTATGGTTGGCTGGGATAAAGCGTGCGCGGACAAAAATTGGTATATTGCGAGATCGAGCCGGTGCACAGCCCATTGGCTGCTGCGCTGTTATGTCGGCTGCAACGAAAGTTACAAGATAGTTCTAAACTCTTCTGGCCACTGCTGTCCAGAGTATAAACGGACATTTAATTATTTAGCTGTGATGCTGTTCATGAAGCTGTCAAGGAACCCAGGTCTAAATGATGTCTTGTGATTCACGAGAATACATTCCGCTTTTTCATAGATTCCATATAAGAATATCAGGGGCGTTTTTTCCTCCCCCCTTCCCTCGGTCTGGGTCTCCATGCATTGGCTCGCTATATCTCGGCTATTATGGCTCTGTTGTTGGCATGTCCTTGGTGATTGCGCATTTCTTGTTTCAATTAGAGGGCGATCATTCGCTCAGTAATTGAAAATGACCTGCACTTTCTGGTAATAACGTTCGTGACTGAAAGCGAAAGCCTTTACGGTCTGTGACGCGACATTTTCCTCGATGTATGCAGCGAATCCAAGCTATCAAACACGTTCGAGTGTGACCCGAGTTTAATTTTTAGTGCGTAAATAAATATTCTGTTTATATTCCAAATTTAAAGTATAGGAGGAATTAAAAATATTAGTTTACAGTATCCGAATATCGCACTCACTTTTACAACTGACGGAGTATTTTGGGCATTGGGTTGGTTAGAACAAGCGGCAAGGAATCTTGTACCTGTAAGCAATACTCGGCCACTGAAGAATCGTTTTGAGAAGAATCAAAGAAAGCGATACCGCACGATCTGAGGATAATTAGCGCGGTATTTAGTGAATAAAGGGAACTGGGATTTCGCGATATGTCTCTTTTTGGCCTGTATGTGTTGTTAAGCTTGATGTGTGCAAGGAATATTTTTTAGTGTACGTGATGTCGGTTCAAAGATTGGTCCAACCGTGGTCTTGTGGTTGGAATACCCGGCCACAAGTAAGGTGGTCGCAAGTTGAGCTGTACGCTGCACAAAAATGCACTACCCATGGTGGTCTATGCCATCAGAAAGGTGACTGCCTTAACTCAATGAGTGCAGCCACAATAATTATGCAAACTCCTTTGGCCTCGGTCCCCTGAAGACAAAACCGAAGTTTATCATTTATTCGACTACCGTATAAAACAATCACTCGCTTCCACTCCACTTAAAATAGTCTCGGTTCGGTTCGCTACTTTTGGACAAAAGCCTTAACGGTCTGTGCGCGTCATGTATTCGTATCAATAGGCATTGATGTAATCTGATACGCTATAATTTATGATATCCTAAAAGTCACGCATTTGATCACCCGTTCCCGGATAGTCACACAACTGGTATCGTGGTTTACTCTGTTGACAGATCTTGTCACGGGATGACACAATATTCCGGAACTCTGCTCCAAGAGTTTCCATTAAACCTTGCCATTTACAAGAACTAATGCTGGATCGTGTCTAACGATTTATTTCGCTTTTATTGAAGGAAAACGATCCCCGATGCTTAAAAATAAACCCCCTTAGCGTTGACCCCATCGAAGTAGTATTTGTTAAGTTACATTAAGTCGAATCGTGAGGCATGTCCGCGTTGTAAGCCGAATTGACATTCACGCCGTTTACTTCGGTCTGTCTACTCATTAGCGTTCAGTCCGTACAGATGTTCCTGGGTTGGCGCAGTCATGTATCACCCTGCACGGACGATCGTGGTGTGATTCCAACTTCCTACTATCCTACATAATTAAGAATGATCACTTCTGGAGCATTTCATAGAAACCCCGCCACTAACTAACAGTCCGTCCATACAACACAATTACCATCCCTCTCCGTGTCTCTGTTATTACGTCTCTCCGTAACGCTACTGTTTAATGCGCTCGGCTGTCTTCTCACGACAAACAACACAGATAGGAAGGCGCCGAACCACTTTCCCAAGCTGCTACGGACCTGGTGACGTCCTGAACTACCTCGTAATGCCGTTTACTGTTGAGGGTCGTCTTCATAATGAACCGTTTCATCTCCCCAATTAAGATTTATTAATGAGTCACTCTAAGAGTAGGTTGTGCGGAGATCTGCAAGTAAGTGGCCGCCGCTTTCCGAGTACGTGGAACCGCTCATGGGAACCAAGTGTACTTCGCTGTTCTCATGAGTCCCCTCTAGGAACTCGGTGGTGAACCTTTCTGCAGATGAACGTGCCTTCCCGATAGACGTGGGTGTGAGTGCATCGCGATATGTTCATTTCGTCGCTCTCCATACTGTCGACATATTTCCATTGCAGATCTGCTGATGTTTGGAAATGATTCTGCAACTTTTACTTTAATTTCCTTTATTCCACTTTGGTAACGAACAATATGGCTTAAGAAAGCAGCCGTGCAGAGCAGAGGGTGTATTCATATACACGAGTCGTCACACCTAATAAAACTTTATTGGAAATATGCAAATTAATCTTCGTAAGCGATTTCAAATAATCGCAAACAATTGCATTTATACAGCGTTACACAAAACACTGTACTTTGTTAACAGCTGAATGACGTCACAGCTTTATGGTGGCTTTAGTTGTGATTGCATTGTCCGGTTTTGTGTGTGCTTTGAGGTGGTGAATCCAGCTTTGGTTATTTTCTGTCAGTGATGGATAAATTAAACATCTTTAATTAATGGCAAGTATTAATGGCGAATTAATGGTAAAAAAAGAGTTTTGTGCGCAGTAGCATATCCAAAGACAATTGCCCAGGTTTTTTTTTCTTTGATAATCGATGCAATTGAAAAGTGGAGGACTCTCAGTTTGTTCAGGATCTCTTAAGAGCGAAGACAGCTACCATTTCAGATCGATACAATTACGAGAAAAGGTCGATAAAAATCATTAAATTACTGCCATAATACAGAATATAGCATTTCTAGCTGTCATTACGTATAAAAAAAAATTAATTTGGTGCTCAATGACGACCTGTATATTTATGAGTACGACAACCCTCGCTCCTCAATTTTTAAAATTTGGAGGAAATTGTGGTAATCTACGACAAAAAGCACGCTAATCCGGGAATTTTAAAAGGCATTTCCAACTTTGCTTCTAAAACGAGGCTGTTCCTTTGTAGTCAAATACATTTTATTTTTAAATGTTTTAACTCTCTTGAATTGCTTTTTTCTTATTTTCTGCGATATATCTTTTTGTGTATTTTTTTATCCGTATGTTGTATGTGGCATTCAATAATATTCGAGGTTTTAGTCGGTCCTTCCACTGGGCTTTCTTCAATGAGGCTTCAGTCCTCGTTCGACTACGTTCAGTTGGATATCCAGTAATCTCGTTGCATTAAACTTGACAATTCTGATTATCTTGCAATCTGTTAGGTTTGTTGGTTAAGTGATTTCGTGCCAAGGCAACTAAGGTCATGAGCTATCGATGTATTGTGAATTGCTTGTATTCTATAAGAGTTTGCCCGCTTTCTAGATGAAAAAAACTCTGGTTTTCTGGTTTCCCTTACTTGTAACTCTCGCCCGAGACCGATCGGCTAGGCTGTGAAAAAGGGGGAAAAAAAGTCCATAAAAATTTCTGTCTTGAACAACCCAGGCAACTGTAATTTTAAAGATCGTGACATTTAAAATATTAAGAGAAGTCGAAATATTTATGTAGGCTGGAAATGAGTTTCATTAACAGCCAATGGTATTGACAGACACAGAAACACTAATATTATCTTAGGATGATGTAAACATTAGCATTAACTGAAGAAGCGTTGAGTGAAGATTACAGTACTCTGCACATAATGACAGATATCTTGAGTGAGACGGCACCATGACGCCGCTTTAATTTGCAGGTTTTTGGGCATACTGGGAAACCTGTGAGGTTCCCCAGTATGCACAAAAGGATACTTCTGGGTACGTTCAGAAAGAGTAAACTGGCATGGAAGAATGACAAAGTATTTGTTTGACAAAAATGATATAAAATGTCATTTTTTTAGAATTCCGTTATTAGTTCTGGTTCTTGATGCAACCATACTATTTCCATATTGTGAAATGTATGGGTCTGTTAAGATGTTTTTTTATTAAAATTTAAGTTATTTTAAATTTAAAACTCTCTTATTTATAGATATATGTAGTATGTATATAGTCTTCATTATTCAGTAGTTTTGTTATTATTATTTCTCTTTCGAGATGCCCATTAACATCATGTAGCTAGAGGGTGTGCTTACATTATTTCAATATTTGCAAGCATTTTTACACGAACTTATTTACAAAATTTGAAGATGATAAAACACAGAGCATGTGGTTAATAAATTAACTAAGTAGTGTTAATTTCATGATTAAGATGAGAGGATTTGTCACCGTTAGTTTCCATGCTCTTTTAATTGATGACTAATGATCGAATCCTTATATCGAGTAGCGAAAAAACTTAACACGTGCTACAATTTATTATAAATAAGAACGCTTTAACTTTAAAATATAAAATCGTCTTGAACGCACCCATTTTCCAACATGGGAATTGTATGAGTGTATCAAATATCGATTGCAGTATTTGTTTCTAATTCTTGCTAATCTGTTTCTTTTCAGTGGATTATTTCATTTCTTATCCGAGAAATTTCTTTCAGTTATAGCTTTTCGAAAACTTCCTTTAGACGACAGAAAAGAGAAACAACCAATAAAGGGATTTGTAATATTTTAATTAAAAACGTTTCACTGCTATTCCCTTGTAGTAGGGCATGATTCAACCTATTGCGTGGCGATAAAGATGGCACAACCCTGAACGATACTGCTAGACGATTTCGTTTAATAAACTCAACAACCTGCAAAGACAGATTGGCACTTTTGCGTTCCAATTTTGAAAGCGGAGTCTTCTAAATGTGCAGAAATGGAAATTTCAGAAATGTCCATTCGCTCTCCATGCAGTCTTTTCGTTTGCAAATTTGCAGTGGGTATTTTCTTTAACGGAGACCCCATTAGCACCAGAGATCACGGAGCTGAGTAAATCCAACATCCAAATCCTCGCACCCAAGTAAATGTGTGCACTACCGCTGAGAAGTTGCCGACCGCTGTAATCCACACGCAATTTGTTTGAAATGGCCTGTACGGAATCCTTCATTATAGTATTCCACAATAAAATTGCTCTCTCATCAACGGGCTGCCTTCTAAATAAATGCCATTCAATTTATGTGACACTTTTACAATTAATTATTATTATTATTATTTTTTATTGTAAATTGTTATGACGTTACATAGCACCATACCTATAATATTTTGAATATTATTTGATGATATTATATTTTAAAATTATTTAATTGCATGACCCACAATTCATAATACAGTAAACCCTCGCTTTAACGGACTTCGGATTTAACGGAAGACAAAAAAAATTGATTGGCTCAGTGTACCACTATTATTATTATTATTATTATTATTATTAACATAATTTTATTTCCACATCAGTGGGCACCCTCGGAACAGCCTGGTTTGGCTAGAAGAGTGTACATTATAAATATTCAATGCGATTACATTGATTGAATTTAAAAGAAAGGAAAACACGTTGTATTTACAAGTAAGCTAACATAGACACTGAAGTTTCAAAACTGTGAAAGTGGTACAGTCAATAGTTCTACTTTATACGCTTCTTTCGGGGTGTCTTGTCTGTAGCGCTTAGAGCTGCAGAAAGCTGAGGCATCAATTCCCAGGGAGTTATATGGTCCGAACGTATTCGCCGGAAACTGATTCTAGGTATTGCATGTTTTGTAGTGAAGATCTAAGACAAGGTGTTGCACTGCACCGGGTTCGGTAGTGCGAGGGTTTGTTGTCACTTCCCAAATGTCGGATGAATCCATTCGGCCACAAAGCAGTTGTGCCAAAGTGTGCAAATTCCTCTCCTTGATGATGGTTTCCCATGGTTTCATGCCAAGTTTTGCGTACAGCATGCTCCGAGAGATGGTAAAAGGGTGGCCCATCCCTCTGTTTAACCATCTCAGGAGCCAATACTCTGTTCCAAGAAATCTCTTGAGTTGAGCAGAAGAGGCCCCTGACCAAAGCACAGATTCATACAGCGGTATGGGGATTAAATTTCTTTGGACGTAATCCAAGAGAAACTCTCGAGGCCTAAGACCGACCAGCACCTGTCGGATCGCCCAGAGGGCCGCGAGCGTCTTCTGCCTGGCCATATTGAGGTGGTCTTTGAAGGTCAGTCTCTCATCCCACCTCAACTCGGTGTGAGAGTGAACTTTTTCAATGACGGACCTGACGATTTTGAGTGTTATTTCCTTTTTGTGAAGGCCATTTGAGCTGCTTTCTGAGGATTCAACTTTAGCCCGAGACACCGTAGATAATCCTGGAGTTCAATCGGGACGTTCTGTGTTTCAAAGGCGACTGCATCCACTTTTGCTGGATCATCTGATGTGATGAGCATCTTGAGATCATCAGAATATGAGAGGAAGTTTCGGTACTTCGCAAGGAATGGCTCTAAAGCTGTGGCAAAGAACCATGAGGAAAGAACTACCCCTTGTGGGATGCCGACAGAGGTCGTGGTGGTGCTCTCCAATCTATGGTTATATTTGATAAGAATTTTCCTGTTGTTCAGAACTTGATTTAGAATAACAAGTAGGTTTCTTTTCGATTCTGAAGTAATGTTTCAAAATTTTCAACAGCTCTGTCGCGCAAAGTGTGTCAAAAGCTGCTTGTATGATATATGGTAACGGTTACACACTATTTTCCAGTTGTGCACTACTCATCAACCAATAATGTCAGGATAAGTAAAGGCATGTTTTTATAGTTTTAACTTTATTTCAGTACTTCTAATATAAACATACAGGCTTTCAATAATGTGGAGATATAAATGGTCTCGAAAAATTCAATTCTTGTCTAACGGAGACATTTAGCCATAACCGCCATTTCTTTCCCCCCACCTGCCCCATTACTCCTTAAAATAGGGGTTTGTTTATCTGTCTTACAAAATGCTTAATTTATAGCCTGTCATTCACAAGCACCTGTTGTACATAATACTACTGTTCATAAACCTATCGTTCACAAAACCAATCATTCATAAGGACGAATCTGTCGTTCATTCAGTATTTTTTTTTTCAATCTTAATTAAGGGAAATTGGAAATTTAAATGAAATTTATTTTCTGTCTTTTAATGTACGTTGGTTATGATAAGCACGAATGTACTTCAGATTGGTACAATCGTTGTGGAAAGAAAAAAAAAATAATATATATATATATATATATATATGAGAGAGCGAGAGCGGTTCAGTCTCATGTAATCACTAAATACGGTAATGTCCTTATGATTTATATGTTGTAAACTCCTCGGGCACTGTATAACCAGGAATATAAACAAAGAATTTATTAAACACACACACATACACACACATACAGGTCGATTCATGAAGACCTTTCACGATGGATTCCTGAAGCAATAAGGTTAAAAGGGCATATGTATCAGGAAACGCTTTCTTTTTTTTGTCTTGTAACCCCGAAAGCTCTTCAAGTCTGCAGTGATTGTGTTGAGTTCCATGTCAGTATAGTGGCATAGTCACTTGGCATCTGTTTGGGAAAGTTTGGGACTCGAACTTAGACCTGAGGAATTTCTGCCGGCCTTTTTACTCGTGTTTTAGTTCGCTTGTCTGAAGCAAAAATGTGGGACATTTCCCCGCGAGTTATTCCGGGTTGTTTCTTCACATCTTCCGCAACACAGCCCTGAATACGTTGCTAAATACTGATTCACACAAATGTTGAAGTCAACGGAAAAGAAACTAGTTCATGTAATCTGTGTACATCCTCAAGATTAAGGACTTGCCTTCGGACAGAATACTCGTCATCATCATAATCAGGGCTGTAGTGGAGGGTATATGCGTGTATACGTCGTATAACCTCTGGATTTTTTTAGGTGAATAGCGAATACTTTCTGGTTTTTGAGAGACTGAAAAAAAAATATTATTAAAATATTTACTGAAAATTAAAAAATAAATTTATTAGAATTTTATTCTTAGGCAATACTTAATAGTTTTATTATTTTTAATATATATGATTGCTGTAAATTTTCGGACAATTTTAATTTTTATCTTCTAAATGGGTATTTACAAATACATTTTCGATTACAAAAATGGATATCTGTGAGGGTTGCCAACTTCTGAAAATAATTTTTGCAGGCAAACTTTGTTATTTATACTTGAATATTGTATTCAAGGAGTGTTTGCTAAACCTCTCCACACGATGTTTAAGCGATGGTATCCCATGAGACAGAATCTTAAGGGGAGAATGAGATTCACGAGAAAATGAGTTAATGTATTGACTATGAAATATTGTACACCTGCCTAGAAGAACATTCTAAATAAGTCCAGAAATTTTGGAAAAATCGAACTAATTCCATTCCAAATTTAAAGAGATGTTGCTATACTTGGGAACTATGGAACGGGAGTGTCGAATTAAATTTGGGGGCTGAATATCAACAAAACATACTCTGAAAATTTTATACCGATCTAAAATTCTTCAAACAATTGGAACATTTACCTTCATATATAGATTTATTTAAAGATCTGAAACCCTAGGAGAGAATAATAGAACATACCCTTAAAATTTGGTGTCGATCCGACCTTTTAGTCGGATTCCATCTAGTATTCTCAAACTTCTGAATAATACATTTATTTATTCACAGGTAAAACTCCAGATATTTATAGCAAAAAATGAATCCAGATTTTTATTCCTTCAGCTTTAATGCAATTTCGAAAATTTATTATTATTTTTTTTTTCTAAAAGATAGAAACAGAATTTCATGAAAATCTGTTCAATTGGAGTGGAACTGTCGGATATGGTACTTTACGCATGTGCGAACTTGCCTAAAAAAAGTAATGAAAATCGCGTTGATACTTTGTCCCATGTACTTCTTGAATCAGTGCGCATCAGATAAAACAGGCGTACTTGTACACCTAATGCAGGAAGCCTGGAAGTAGGGGGAAAACAATGGGAGACGAAACTCAATTACGAACGGTGTCAGTGTTCATGATCAGATTAAAAAGCATAAAACAGTATGTTTGTTTATTATTATTAATTTCTTTATTTTTTTATCGCTATTAGATCACAAAAATAAGTGAAATTATACATACTTTAAACCTTAGTGATGGTATTTTACTTAAGGAGACGTGGATTTTTTTATTTTGTTACTTATTACTGAAGAACTGTATCGGTGCTTTTCTACAAACGAAATTACCAAACACTGCTTCTAAAGCTGAAAAAGAGAGGGGAAAAAATCATCGTTCTACTGCTCGTCTCTACGGCAGCATTGATTAGAAGCACCCTCTACCGGCACTTATAGTAATTTTCATCAATATTCTCCATTTATTTTTCTAAGTTTATTTTTGTGCACGTTTTAATTTACCATTTGTCCCGTTGCATATTCTAATTAAATTTTAAAAAATAAGAAACTGTTTTTAATATATTTTTTATCAGTAATTATTTTTATAATGTGCCGATATTTTACTGCATAAAAGGTTTCAAGCTTTGGTGTCAAGCAATTGTTCCCAACAATCGTTAATAATACACCAAACTCGAACATTTAGATTTGGGGGAGTAGAGAAGACATCGATAGAGAGTTGATATATAACCGATTCATTCAGTAAATCTTGTTCACTTGGAGAAGTTAGGGTTTCTTTGATAACCCATGTTATTATAGATCGTTGGAATAGGTCTTGGTGAATTAGGAGTAGTATCGGAAAAGTTTCTGGTCTACCATTTATTCGAAATAAAAAAATAAGTAAGTAAATAAATACGAGAATATTAAATTACAAACTGGTTATATGCATGTAAGTTGATTTTTCGAGCAATATCTTAAACATTATCATGATTTTCTAGGATTAAAAAAGTTATGTCCACCTAAACCAATTTCACAAAACAAAGTAGGGTGGTGTGAGTACTACCAACAACTGAGATGCTCTTTTCAAAAAGAGATTGTAGAGTCATTAAAGATGAACCCAGGTGATGATGGCCCATGACTGTGTCAGCCATAGAAAACAATGCAGCTCATGATTGTGAAAGATTGCCAGTTTGGTTCCAGTACATAGAAAAGACGCCAAACATATCCTATGAAAGAGTCCATTATATATTGTCCACAAACAATTGAGAATGAAAGAAATTTCGGCGAAATCGGTACAAAGGATTTTAATTTGTACAAAAACCATTCTTGAGAAATTTGCCGCGCTTTCAATTGACGACTATTGATGAAACTTTGAAACAACCTGTATATATATTCGGGAAGAAGAAACTGTGTTTGCTAGGGAAATCCCCAGAACCACATGTGGCAGTCGTGCCCCATCTTGTTTGAAAAAGTTTCCTTGGATGTTAACTCATGCCGCTACAATCATAAAGAAGAGCTGATATTCACTGATTACCTTCAGAAGAGTAACTCCGTTACTGGAGAAATCATGGAGAACTACAGAGGGATCCTCTGTCTGTGTGACAACACTCCCAGTCAAAAGGCCCGGTAACTTTGGTGACAAGCAAAGATTTTAGTTATAAACAGTTATCGCACCCACCCTATCTCTTAGATATGCCCCCCTTCGGATTAAAACCTGTTTCCTTCACTGAAAAAAAAAGTGCAGCACTTCAGGGCAAATGATGATATTATTCATGCGGTCGAGAAGTGATTAGAGGATCAAGATAGTGGGCCCAACGTAAGGGGTTCAGAAGGAATTAAGGAACAGCGCATCAAGTGTACAGCCTTTAGAGGAGACTATGTTGAGTAAAAGTCGATTTGTTTTCAGATTGCTTCATCCTTTCCGTGGTAGGCCAGAAAAACTTTTCAAATATCCTTCGTAAAAATTACAGCAACGTTACTGTAGACATTGTAAAAGCAATGAAAAGGGCCATCATTAACTGGTGGAAATCCGGCTTGCCTTCTTGACTCACTAGCAATGATGATGAATCATGGAACAGATGCCATGGTTTGTCTGATAATGTCACTTGCGTGGTATGCTGTTGATGTACAACTTAATTATTTTTATGTATGTGGATAAAAGTTTTTTTTTCATTCACATAAATCGGTCATACAAAAAGTATTAACTTTTAATATTTAAAACATATATTATTTTTAAGCATTTTAATATAATGCACAATACAGCATTATATGCCTCAGTCAAGAAGAATATAACGATCATTTCATGTCAATCGAGAGTAAAAAAAGCTAAGATCGGAACTGGATGAAATGTTAAATTCGGTGTGACATTCTATAACAGTTTGTAATAAGGTACCATTTAAATAAGAATATCTTGTTATCATGAAACTAAATCTGAAGTTTAAGACAATTTAGTTTTCTTAAACAGTGATTAAACAAATCGAAATCGTGAAAAATTGAGAAGTATTTCTCATAATTATATGAAAACAATGATTGCAGGCGATATGGACAAGGGCGAGTGTAGATTGAGTGTGAAGTTATTCTAGTAGGCCTAATGGGACAGTGAAATTTTATATTCTCTAATAAGCTGGAAACAAATAAACACTTGGTAAGTTTTAGAAATATTTGAAGTCCAAATGAATCCTGCGAGTCCAAATGAGTCCAAATGAATCAAAGAGATTGTTTTTAAGAGGGTACACCAATTCACTTATGATTGCGAATTTGAAATAGGCCACCTCTGAAGCATAGTAATCCGATGAAGAATGTTTGCATTCTGTCTAAATCCTTTGTCATTCAAGTTGTACGAGGGGACGATACGGATGAACACCCCATTATTGATAAAATGACAGTCTAATAAACATTTTCTGTGTAACTGTTATCATTAAGAAAATTTTTCTAATATCGCGACATTCATGAAGTGCGGGAGATTTCATTCACAACAAAAACAGTTTCATTAGGCGATCCATGTGAGTCCAGTAGTATTTTAGGATGACTGTATTTTCCATAACAACTGCCAAAACCATTTTGTTTAAGGAATCTCCAGAAGAACTAATGACGTCGATTCAAATCAGTTAGTATAGGCGCCAGGAATTCCAAAGTCAGACATTTCCAGAGAAGTCTCAACAAAACAACCTGGATATCTATTCGGGAAGAATAAACTGTGCTTGCTACGGAAATCTCAAGAACCACATTTGCCAGATGTGGCAGTCGTGCCCCATCTTGTTTGAAAAATGTTCCGTTTCCTTGGATATTAAATCATCCGCGAGGTTCTGGAATAAAGTGGTCTTGAACAAAATGCAGGGAGTAATCAGCATTCAGTGGGTCTTCAGGGAATATTAGTCTGATAGTTCCACCAAATGAAATATCACACTACATCTCAGGATTTTACGAAAAAAAAAAGTGCCTGTGAGATGATGTATATTCCATTTCTTGAGGCAATCATTTCGATGCAAATATGCTTTTTAGGGAACCATATTAAGATGAGTAACTTTATAATCTAAAATGGACTGCAAAAATCGATCAGACATTTTTTACGTTAATTTTGTAGGAAAACATTTGTCTTGAACAGTAATTAAAACCGATGTCTGTTTTTATCTAACCAAGCTTTTAAGGGCCGTTTAATAGGTCCCCCCCCCCAAGAATTCGATAACTTATTTCTGAATAAAAACAATGTCTTCAGGTGTTCTTGCACATTTTCATCTGCTGCTTGGAACTCTCTTATTATCACACACAACACCAATCTCTTTTTAGATTTTTTTTAAAACCAAACTGTTAAGTGACGATTTTATTTGACATTTTCTGCGATCATTTGAAATTTTTTTTTTTTTTTTTTTTGACGAAAGCACATGCTGTTCAGTAGTATATGCCATTTCATTTTGTTCCCATTTGCCAAAAGAATTTTCTATTAGAGGGCACTAGTGGCTCAACAGAGGAAGGGGAGCAAGGGTATATTTTCACTCCCCAAAAAATTCATATATTTCACTATTATCATTTCAAATTATAAAAAATAAAAGGAAACTATAATTAGTTTTGGAGGTTAAAATAGATTTTTTTCAGAAGCGGACAGTAATAAATAAATAAATTAATATTGCAGCTACACACACACACTAATTTCCAACCCTCAAGTACCAGTTTGCTTCCCCCAATATGAATTTTTGTTTGCATCTCCCACAGATATGTAGGGTCCTAACTTCTTCGCTGTAGAAAACTGGAGTCCCTTTCTGTAAGTACGTTTCTTTGCATCCATAACTAGTCTTGTTGCTCACCTTTGTAGCTTTTTCCAGCAATTCAATATCTTTCGTGTATTGAACAAAAATAGTTGTACCGTATTCATGATGTGGACCACCGATTTATACATTGGGATAATCACCTCTTTTTCTTTAAAATTCTTAGAATTCTCAATATCATTCATTGACAGGACTTATATTCCCTTATTACAGTTTTGAATGTCTCACTTCATCTACAACATAAGAAAAAGTAGCCAACAGTGCAGGAATATAAACGATGCCAGATAGTTATACCATTAAACTGCAAAAGTATAATAGTAATGGAGGCATGCATGCAACCGTATGGCTTATATAGCACCAGCCAAAACAAAAAAAAAAAAAAAAAACCCACGAATTTCACACATCCATTCCCTCCAAAAGTTTTTCCAGTTCCTGTTTATTTGGTTTTTAGGAGCGTTAGCAACTAAAGCCATATTGCTCCGGGGATATACGGTGGTCATTCCCTGACCTTTCCGCATTCTCCGTATTTGGTGGTCACGGGCTCGAACCCCGGTCTAATCAAGAAGCGTGTGCTACGCACTGCTGCTCCTGGCTACGGAGGCTCCTTCCAGTTCCTCCTTGAATTTATTTAAGCTATCAACTTCCACAAGGACAGAATTTGTTCCAGCAATAAACCACCCGCTATCTAAAGACAAATTTCCGCACATCTGCTGTTTCTTGTATTCTGTCTATCTTGTGGACTTCTCTGACCATTTGGTCGTCCCGGAGTATAAACAGAAAATTTATTTATTCTACAACTGTCTTTCCACAATTTAAATTTATGACCCCTTCAGGCTCGTAATCGGAGGCAAGCGAAAGAATCCCAATCAGAATTCAGCATGCTCAGCACATTCAATGCCTTATACACCTCAATCAGATCCCCTCGCAGGTGCCTTAAGCCTCTCTTTGTAAGAGGACCCCTTCGTTCCCCTTACCAATCTTGTTGCCCTTCTTTGTACACGCTCAAGCAAATTTACATCCTTCCTAAAATGAGGCCCCCAGACCTGTACGCAGTACTTAAGGCGTGGCATGACCATTGCCTTATACAAAGGAACAATCACCCCCCCCTTTTACCTACTAGGAAAATTCCTGTATATCATTGACAATACCCCATGACCTGCCCTGGCCGCCTGTCTGCATTGCTCAGAAAATTTCATATTTGACTGCACAATTACTCCCAGGTCTTTTTCATTTTCTACCACCCTACGTGTAGTACCACGCAGTTGGTACTTTTCTCTGGGGTTACTTCTACCCATATCTAGTACTTTGCATTTGTCAATGTTAAACTTCAGTTGCCACTTCTTAGCCCATCTACCCAAATTATCTAGATCCTGTTGCAGTAGCAGACTGCCATTACTGTCATTAACAACCCTGCCAACCTTTGTATCATCTGCAAACTTCGACATTAAGCCTGATATACCTTCATCAATATCATTGATAAATATACAAAACAACAGTGGACCCAACACCGAACCCTGTGGGACTCCACTAATAACATTAGTCCACGAAGAGCAGCACCCATTGATTACCACCCTCTGTCTTCTCCCACTTAACCATCCTTTTATCCATTGTAGCAACTCACCCATAATACCATTCTGCTCCAATTTGTACAATAGGCCTCCATGCGCAACAGTGTCAAAAGCTTTCTTGAAATCCAAATATATGATATCAAAATTATTTTTTGCATCCAGTTCCTTTGTAACCACATCATAATAACCAATCAAATTTGTCAGACAAGACTTTCCCTTAACAAACCCATGCTGTGTCTGAATTATTGCTGCAGTCTTGTCTAGATGACCCTGCAGTGCTTCTTTAACCAGTGACTCCATTATTTTACCCGGAACAGAAGTTAAACTAACTGATCTGTAATTACTCGTGTCACCCTTCGGTCCCCCTTTGTGAATTGGGGACACATTTGCACATCTCCGGTCCTTGGGGACCTTCCCTGAGTCCAAGGATGCTCTCATAATTATGGCTAAGGGTTTGCTTACTTCCTTTGCTGCCTCCTTTAATACAACTGGATAGATCCCATCCACCCCAGGTGCCTTCCTTATGTTTAATTTCAACAATTTCACCTCCACTTTGCTCTCAGTTATTGCAAAATCACTTAGCCTCCCTGTTGAGTTTGATAAACATCTGGCATTCCCCTCATTGAATAACTCCTCATGTGTGAATGTAGATGCAAAATACTCACTCAGGTTATCAGCTATCTGAGCAGGATCACTGTGGTAAGAAACATCCTATTTAGTTATATAGCATTGCGATAAAATAAGCTTGGCTGTCTATCTATACGTGTGCTCCTCCCCAAGAACGGTGGGACACACGAAATAGATCATGAGAAAATATGTGTCCCAAGAAAATATTCTGGATACACCGTGTTAGTTCCACTTTGCATTGAAATATGACGCTACTGCAAAATGGTTTCCCATCTGTTTCTGTGGTGTAGTGGCAAAGCTACTTTCAAACAACCCAATAAAATTTGAAAAAAATTTTCTGTCCTTTTGTGACGGAAATATTACTGAAAAACAAGAGCATTTTTCATTGCATGTAGATGTTTGGTAGCAGAGTGCTGTCTGAACTTGAGTGGCTTTCTTAACTGCTAAGAATGAACCTTGGGACTTAAAAATAAATTTTCTTTTAACATTCTACCACAGGAATTAAACGTAGACACAAGGAATATTGTTTTGTGATATCACGTGGATTCGAAAGAGTGGTATGGATAACCCTGTACTTTTATGACCATTAAGCTGCAGCCATGCTCATATTTAGTGAAATTTCAAACCTTTTTTTGCTGGTTTTTCTTTTTAAAAAAAGAGGAAAGGATGAGACAACTGCTTCTATTGAAGCATGAGCTAATGTAACGACATACCCTCCGAATTTGAGGGTACCTTATTGATTCTGTAGTTTATAACTTGGATACGCAGATATTTCTTAAATATCTGCTTAGGAATTGGTTTTCTGCTTAGGAATTAGGAATTGGACTTAGGAATTGGTTTTCTTAATTTTGTTCTCCGTCGTCTTTTACATATTGCGCATCTTTGGTGTCCCGTTCTCTTTAGTATCCCGCGAATGTAGAGTGAACAGAGTGAACCCTGACCTGCGCGACCGGTGCGGAGACTGAGTCAGCTATCAAGCCTCGTTAACTGTTGGGCTGTCACTGCTGATATTTTCCCGATACGAGTTGAACGTCCTATTTCCGTAGATTAATGAAATTCTCCTCTCGCCAGAGCTTTGTTATCATAACGAGAGCATATGTCGCGTGCCCCAACCAAGCACCGTGCCACGAGAGCAGTGAAGTAGAGCCACGAAGTTAGTAGCCTCCATTCTCCGTCGTTTCGTGTTGGGGTCACAGAGGAAGGACAATAATAACACGATGTAGGGGGTTTGATAAGCATCAGCTGCTAAACCGTGCCAGCAATTTTCCACTCGGAAGGGTAAAATAATCGTAGGCCACGCGACGGCCGACTCCTCTTACGTAGGTTGCTGAAAGCCCGCATTCGTCCACGTGCTCTGTCTGCCTGCCTCCTGACATCTAGAGTGGCTGTGGAAAATTTTTACTGAATCATGACGGTCGAGATGTATTCGTTATTAGACCCACTTTGGGTGGTGGGGTGGGGGTGCTATAGTAGGCACTCTGTGACAGTTAATATCATATGCCGGAGTAGATTAGTTGCTACACGACAGACTTCGTGTTGCTCTCGGAAAAATGCACTTTGTTTCTTTATATCGCTTCTTATTTAGCATTTCTCTCTGCTTCAGAAATATTGTTATGGAACACGTGGAAAAAAAAATAATAAAGAAGAGAGAGAGAGAAATAATTTTTCAAACAATTATAGCTCCCGTTTTAAAACACCCCCCCCCCCCCAGAGGAAACGTACAGCGTAATTGCTGAATAAATGAATGGTTTAGGTTAATGGCTTCAGACAGAATCGTAAATCTTACATACTTTTAGAAAAACACAGGTCATTTATTTATTATACTTAGTGTACGTTGTTTATCGTTTCTAATGATGCCATTCAAAATGCTGCCTCTTAAATGAATTGAACATTTTTTTTTTTTTTTTTTTTTTTTTTTAATTTCAGCAACTCAGAAAATCAAATGTGTTCATATAGAGTTATTGTTCATGTCAGGCATATCCTTTTGCTTTTGCTACTTAGTACATCGATCTCATATTGTGAAGACACTTCGCCACGAGTTGCCTTGGTGTTGAACTGCTCAATAAACGGCACTGCTCCAATGGAGAAGTACGTTGTTTTTTATTTAAAGTGTACGCCACTATCCAGACTGGGATTAGGCTGTGATTGGAGTCTCATCGGTGGGCAGGTGGGCACTGTGAAGATTTGAGCAACCCACTAACGAGATATTCCCACAGTATGTAAGATAATATTTAATAATTTTTAATATTTAAAAAAAAACTTAACTTTTTAGACATCCTCTCCATACCTTCTTTAACTCCTGTTTTTTTATTATTATGAGGGAAAATCCATTTTTAATCGGTGAATTAGTGCATCCTGTGGGATTATTCCAAAAGGCAAATCCCTTAATAATGTTGTTCTGTACCAGTAATTATTAGTTGAAGAGTGCTGCAAAGATATGAGCGAAAACTTATAGCGTCCCACTCAGATTGATCCCTTTTATCAGTTGCACGAATTCCAAGGAATTTGTCTTCTTCATTTGATTTCATTTCATTTCGATGACAACTATTGAAAAAATTAGGCGGTAATTTCTTGTGTCTACAAGATATGTCGTTTGATTGCCTGGTTTGTCTTTTTCGTGGCAGTTAAGACCATGAGGTACCACTGTATAATGTTCATTACTTTCGCGTATTACAAGGTCAGTTTGAACGTTTGGGTCTTCGAAAAAAACTCGAGCTGTGCAACCCAGGCCAGAGACAGAGTAACTCGATTACGGTGTGAAAAAATCTCCTGGTTTTTCCAGTTTTATGTAAGAAGCAACGTACAGTCAAAAGAAAGAAGTCCTGTTCCTTTTTCAAACATAGAATGGGGTTTAGTTTACCCACCATGCTTTGTGAAACAAAGCAAACGATATTAATTGGTGTGTTCGCAAATACGGTTGCAAGTGGATATAAGGAACATGCAAATACAATGAAGCAGTTTGCTGTTGCGGATAAAGAACACAAGAATGCAGATTAAGGCTTTGATCAAAGCAGATAACTTAAGTTGCTGATACAACTTCTGTTATCTGCTTAAAGTTCCGACTACACAGTTATAAAGTGAAACTGCATTAATGAGAGAGAGAGAGAGAGAAGGGGGATAGAAATACTGGAGCCTTTAAGACACGCTTCAAAGCAAATACTGAAAACTGACTCAAGACATAATTCACAGAAATAGAAGAAATAAAAGCATGCTTTATCAGAAATATTAAATACTCGGCGTGCATTAAAAAACAAGTAGTAATGTCTACAATTTTTCTCATATAATATTTACAGCGTTGATTCTTGTATTCAAATCTGGCGATAACATTTTATAAGGTCTAGAAAAAGTATTAAAGATCCAAATCTAAAAACTAAATAATAATAATAAAAAAAAAACTTTAAAAATAGTCCACGGCTGAGTAAGTGTCATTTTTTTTTTTAAAACTATTATTAATTACGCTTTCAGTTGTATTATATTTCTCAAAGACCCTGGAGGTAAATGCATTGACGATTCGGGTCTACTTAACTGCAGGCGGTACACGTGCATCGCCTGTTGTGCGCTCAGCTCCACGTGCCACTTGACCCAATCGTGACGGGAATGTAGGCTTCTTTCCGCCTACATTGCCGTTCCAACCAAACGTGCCGTTCGTCAATGATGGTCTTTGTTCTCCGGGATGGGATAATCGAGCCACCAACCACCCGCACCCACAGCATTGCGGCCATTACAGAGTTTTAATATCGCC
The DNA here is from genome assembly GCF_048544385.1 of Mastigoproctus giganteus. NCBI lineage: Eukaryota > Metazoa > Arthropoda > Arachnida > Uropygi > Thelyphonidae > Mastigoproctus > Mastigoproctus giganteus. Next base: position 142,444,979 of record NC_143580.1, read on the forward strand.
TCATTCGGGAGGGACTTTCTCTCCTTTGTCCGCCGTTGAAGGCAAGCTTCCGAGTACAGCATCCCCGCTGCCATTTGTCCCTCGCATACGTCCCCACAAAGAACAGAAGAGAAACAAGACACGGAGATCTCTTTAAAGGCACAACTTTAAACACGCGGAAGGTTAAATAGGGCTATAATTATATCAGTCGTACATGCGAGATTACGTGTGCCCCCCCCTAGTAAAAGGTAATCCTGGGATTACACGGCGTCAGTCACGACACTCGGGAGAATTTGTGAGTTCTGTGAGGCTGAAATCCGCGAAGCTAACCTTTTACCTTTTTTCAAATGTGCAAAATAGAGCGACACCCTCTAAATATCGCGCTTAAAGTAACACGCATTTCAAGAACATCTTAAACTTAGATTTGGAAACCACTGTAATCCATTGTAACTGAGTTGAAGCAAATATTTGGACAGTTGGTGATTTGTCGGTAAGTGAGTCCGTGTTAATTCAGTAATGTATATTCGCTCGTATACTCGGTGGCAAGGACTCTTCTGAGACTGTTTTTGCTTTTAAATTTATTTCGGATCAACGAGAAATTTAATTTTTCGAATCAGGTCGAAGCATTTGCAATTTGGCAATTTTTCTCAAAAGTGGAAGTTGCTCATCGTGCGTTGTGTAAATTTTTATTTTGACAAAATACCTTCGAGTTGACCACATATTAAAAACGTGCATTAATAAAAAAAGAATTAATCTAAATTAGTACCGATACAATCAAGTTTTTAGCTTGTACTTCCAGGTTTTATGGGTAAAGTGAACACGTGGTTTTATTGAGCTTTCGAACGATTTCGAGGTGTCGAAATATTCCTGTATCGTTATCACACGTGCACCTGCCATCTCTAAATACTTTCGTTGTGTTGTTCCACCTTAGAACAGAAAACAAAGGGCCCCATCTTAAAGTTCCACGTGCTCATATAAGTGGATATATTTAAAATATCCACTACAATTATCTCGATTGACTAATTAGTTACTAATGAGAGAAATGCGCGTGTTGTTATTATTAGATATGTGTACATTATTTCTGTCTCGCCCGGTTTGAGTCTTTCTTTGGCATTAATAGTCAATGTGATGGTGAAGCGATTAGGCAGTTTAACTGAACTGCATAATAAACAAATAAACTGGGAAAAGGAGAGGTCACTTTCATTGTAACATCTCGTAGTTGAACAGTTACTGGCAGCTTCTGGCACTTACTAATAGTTCCCCGTTCCTGTCTGTGGTACAAAAGGTGAAGCACTCTTCGATATTAAAAGATAGTTTTGCATGCTCATTGTTCTTCGATATTGGAGAATGAGCGCTTTCCTTATTGTTCTTAGAGACCGCAACAGAAATTCTCTCTTGTTTATGCAGCTTTAACAGTTAAAACTGGTTAAGAAATAATTAACAAAAAAACAAACTCTTTCTTCGGTTATTTCAACACATTTACTTTCTGATAAGTGAAGGGATGCGCAGTAGTTAGAATATTGCTCATTTAGAATTCTATACGAACATCCTTTTGCGGAGAATCTGGTGTGCTGTCCCGGCGCTGTAAAAGACCGACCGAGCGGCATCCAGTAGTAGGAGTACCGGGTTGCACTCCATGCTTTGAGGTGTAGCAACTGTCCACGAGTGCAGTGATTTGATAGCATTTAGCATAATCAATTAGAGACGCCAGGAGGGAAGTCGTGCGGGTGTCATTGGCAGCAGCGGTACCCATAGGGATTGTGGCCTGCTGAAAAGGCTTAAACGACTGCAGCGCCAAAGCAGAATGCACGTGATAGGAAACGGAAGATCACGGAGTTGAGGGTAGGAAGTGGGTTGGAGTTCTCCATAGAGTGTAGTGCATGTTGGTCCATTTCCAGCAACGCATTAGGTCGAATCCTCCGCCTTTTGTGGTATACTATCGGATGCCCACAAAGCACAGAAAATACTACGAGCTCACTACTGAATGGTTAGGAAATGAATCGCACTATTTTTTGCACGTGCAGACAATAAGGAAGGTGTGTATTAAAAACATACTGGCAGTTCCAACCATATGTATGTATTAAAAACATCTTGGATCAATGGAGTCTTTATGCATGAGTGCAGGCTGCAGAGAGTGCGTGTCGCATGATGAACGTGTCTAATAAAGCTGACTGCTGCAAGCTACCTGAACATTGTTAGTGATCAGATGCGATTAATATTCCTGTTGCTTCCCAGTAATGAGTTTTCCAGAAAGACAATGCTCCTCGCTGCCAAGCCAGAAATGCGCAGACACTCTTTGGAAAGAACGTTCGAAAGACTTCTGAGATATTCTGAATCCAGCGAACTCTCTAGATCTTGGTCCCGTTGAACATTTATAGGAAAAAAAAAATAGATTTCTACTCGGTACAGTCACCGCAACTAGAAAAGAGTACCACTTCGCTGTATTTGGTTTAATGCCCATACCCGCGCCACAGTTAACAGTGGGCTGCGCGTTTTTTCTTGTAGGGCATAATCCCAACTTGCGTACCAATGTCCTGGTCACACTCAGCCAAGCGGAAGGAATAGAGAACTGGGTCAGGGTCCATTCCCTCCACGACTTTTATGGATGTTCTGTAGTCGGCTTGGGAGATCATATCCAGGTGGCGGAGAAACCAAGACAGAAGTATTTTTTTTTTTTTTTTGATTTGGTAGTTGTTGGCGCATCGGCTTCTGTGGCCATATTGCACCTCCCAAGGTTTTTGCAGTACTTTTATCCAAGCCCGAGGCGAGAATCGAACCCGCGACCTTTGGGTTGCCGGGCAGGTACTTTACCCACTCGGCTAGCCCGGTCGGCACAGAAGTAGTGCTGCCATGAGCTCACGCGAGCCTCTTATTAGACTTTCGGTCAACGGTTGACCTCAGTTAGAGGTTCCACTTTTAACTGATTGATAACACGTCCACGTCTTTGGACGAAAGCCGTTATTGGGAGGAAGGCCCAACACCTTATTAGGAATTGAGCCTATCTCATTTCGAATTTCAGTTATGGAGGAGAGTACTGTATTATGAAATCATCTCTAATCTGAGATGATATCCATATATTTGGCAGTTAAGATCTAAAAGCACTCCGTTGCGGCTTTTACTGTAGGGACGGTGGGAAGGGAAATCTGCCCAACTTCATGTTGTAAATAGAGCAATATCTGTTGTTCAGTATAAAAATTTTAGCTTTTAACAGAGATAAATATGCTCTTAAATGCCGCTTTGCAGGTTTTCTAAATGGCTACACACTGTTGAAGGCATGTTGGATTCTCCTCTCCCACCCATTGAATTCAGAAAGTTGCAAGCCAACTATATGGTGGGAATGATCAAATATACTTCCTCGAATCTATCATTCTTACTTTTATTTTGTACTAATTGGATCGAAGTGTGCAACAAATGTAGAGTCAGCCTAATGGTAGCTGCTAATAATGCATCATCTTCACGACTAAGGCATAAGCTGTGTCCAGGCTTGCAGAACTTTTCGCTTGTGATGGCAGGATATCTTTATCACGTAAATATTGCGAGTCATACTGCATGCGCGTCTCTTCAGCACTGAAACCAATTCGCCTAACATTGAATAAATATATTTTAAAGTAAGTTTTCTGTTTATATTCAGAGCAGTGTCAAAGAAGTTAATACATTAAAAATTATATGTATATTATTGTAAGACTTAGCATCATGGGCTCAGGTACGATCATGATTTGGTAAACATGGTGTATAAAGAAATGGAAACACGTTAGTTAAGAGTTTGATACTTTCTACTTCACTTCTTGATTTATGAAAATTTCCTCGATCGCTTCGTGAGTTTTTTTAAAAATATGACCACCGAAAATTATTTAAGAATTCTTAAGCTTTGTCTGCAAAATTAATTTGCAGTTGAGCAATTTTGAAACTAATGCAACGATGAAATTAATTTTGGATGATACTTCTATTGAATATGAATTAAGACTAAATATTTAGACGCTTTTTGTATTTGTTAATGTCATCTTCACTTATGAAGTCGTTTTTTTTTTTCTTTTCCTTTTTTTTGCGTGGGTTTAATTTTGGCAAATGTCTTTTACGTACCATGCATCGATGAAGGTGGAATCCTAGATGTACTTGGAGATCGTTGCTGTTGGGTGGCACATCGTTGGAAATACCTGGGTGTTAGTTATTAATAATGTTTAAAAATTATATTTACCCTATATATGTATAAAAAACGTTCCTAGATTTTTATTTATTTTTATTTTTTATGGTTAAGAAGAATTCTTAATTTCTTAACCGATTGTTCCAGTACTGGAATAATCTCGTTGCGTTCCGTTTCTCAAGTATTCTTCCTGACGTCTTTTAAATTATCTCTGCTCACAACGCTTCCGTTGTGCGTAATGCGCGAACATTCCAATAATTCCTAGCGACCACCAGCATGTTAGCGTTTGTGTATAGCAAGCGCGCGTGCGGTGAAAATGAAATGGCAGGGGCTCCTACGGTCTTCAGACAAAACCGAATTAAAAGAAATGGAAATAGAAATATCGACTTGAAATTTAAGAAGAAATTACACTCGCAGAAGCGGATGTCACCCGACATATGACCTGACATAGCAGTAGCTCGGGTCTATAGGGACAGCGACGGTGGCCTCTCTTGATATGAAAGTCTATCTGACTCAACATAAACAGCGGCCGCAGCGGACCGAATTACTCCGTCCTCCTTCGTTTACAGCTGACGTCCTTATACCTGCTAGCCGCTCCGATGGCACAGGAAGGATAACATTACGAGGATGCCAGACGAGAAATGAACAGCCTATCGGGTTACTGCACCTTGGTAAACATTTGGCCCGAATGTCACTGTCGTTGTCTGTTGTTGTGCCGTCTTTCTGATAGATCCCGATATTCGCGGCGGATCAAATGAACTGTTGTTCTCCCAAGCGATTCCAATACAGTGCCGTTGTTTGTCTCTTACTACTTAACTTGATAGCGTTCGACAGTCGTGAGCGAGGCGGGGAAACAAATTAAATTGTTAACGAGCTCGGGAGTTGTTCATTTTATTCCGTTATACGTTGCCGGTATCTCTACACTACTACCTCTTATCATGTTATCTTCATCTGCATCTATAAGTAGATTCCAGGCCGTGGATTCCCATTGCTATTTGCAACATCTAATCCATAAATGCGGTATTTGTAACTCTGCTTTTGTAGAATCTTGCGATTTCAGTAGCGAACACGATCTGTCTATTTATATACGAGGTTCTTTAAAAGTATTGAAACGAATTCAGACCCGTATTCTAGGGTCTAAAATAAGGGGGGTGGGATGGGAAAGCCATACGAACGTGTCTAATTCAACGGTTATGGAGCTACCGAGTTTTGAACGATCAGAAATAATAATAAAAGAATAATCGAACATACACGGAAACATTTTGCTACTAAGTAAAATACTTATCCGTATTATTTATGTATTGAGCGATTCTGTGTTTAGTAAAATAAAATCAGTAAGAGTAATGGAATGCGACAGCGCATTATCGTGGTGATGGTGTTCGAAGAATAATAACAGAAAAGTGGAATCCCAAAAGATTGGTTGCTTCACCACAATAACTGTCGTTTCGTCGAAGTATCTTTTCAAGGATGCGAAAATCTTTGAGCTAAGTGCATCATCTCAGAAGGACGCTATTAAGTCGTCGACCCTCTAAGTGTGCTTATTGTCACTATGCGGTGGTAGCAGTCCGGATTCTTTTTGAAAAAGGAGACAATTTAGATCTGCATTTATTATATTCCTTTCAGGCTGCTTATTATGCAATTATAGAATAAAGTTTTTGTAGTGCTTTCGACAATTAAGAAAAAAATCTACGAGTCGAGGGAAATTTAAACGAATTCCTGTGAAATGACGTTCTATATAAGTATCTATAGCTATATAATACTCCGGAAAAGAAAATGCAGTAGTTGTCAGATATTTAATATTTGATAGAACGCCAAAACTAAAGTACAAATAAAATTATATACCAGGGAGCTCCATCAGGAAGGTGTCGCTTTGCGAGGCAGCGCTACCTAGCTAATATGATTTTTTTTTTTTTTTTTTTGATTTGGTAGTTGTTGGCGCATCGGCTTCTGTGGCCATATTGCACCTCCCAAGGTTTTTGCAGTACTTTGATCCAAGCCCGAGGCGAGAATCGAACCCGCGACCTTTGGGTTGCCGGGCAGGTACTTTACCCACTCGGCTAGCCCGGTCGGCAGCTAATATGCGGATCAGTAGTATAAAATATTAATGTAAAAAATAACTTCATTTTCATTTGAAATGGTTCATTTTTAAAACGATCGTATATTCTGGCATTTAAGTCAACTTGGAGTATAAGTCGATCCCTGTTTTGCAGTCATCTTTCGCCTCTTCTATAATGGCGCATTTCAGTAAAATCTGCGTTAAGAACCGCTGTGTAGTTTTTAATTCGGTTATTTCTGTTCTTTTATTTGATAAGTTTACATTGTTACACTTTATTACACTGCACAAAAAGTGTCAAGAAAGCGGTAAGCGTATTCAGTACTCTCTTATATAAAAGTCATGAAACCAAAACCTGCAGGCAAAGACGACAACGTGACATGCGCTTATAGATGTCACGTGCACATAAGACGCCTTGATAAGCAGTAGAGTCATTCTTTTTTTGCTTATTTCATGCTGTACTGTAAATTGGTGTCTCTGTAAACAACGCATCGATACAGAAGTACGTTTGTGATAAGAAATCTTTGCGAGAACACCAAAAGTAAACCCGAAAACGCAAGCTGCAATGAATTCGATTCTGTGAACTGTGACTAATTAAGAAGGTGAATAAATGCTTGAATAAAGTCGACTCACACGCAAAAATATACAGTAAATAAAATTGTCATTTTTGTTTGGGAGCGATACATGCATAAAAACGAAAAGTTTATGTTGTATTCATTCATAATTAAATTAATTAATTAATAAAATAATTACATAAAACCTTTAATTTCAGGGAAGTGCTTTTTATTATTATTTATTATTCAATTTTAAATGAATAATAAATTTAGTTGTAAACAGCATAAGAAATTTAGCTTGAAAGTTCGTCAGAAATATTTCTATGAAAAAGGAGAGGATATAAGAATGGAATCTTTTAATGCATTATTTATTTTTTTTTAGTTCCATAGAGTAAGTAACATAGGGATAATTATGAAATTATCCCTATGTTACTTACTCTGATAATTAGTTACGGAGTAAGTAACATAATAGGGATAATTATGAAAGTAATTGTTAGACAACGTTACGATAAAGCAAAAAACTAACAAATCTTAAGTTGTTTATATACTGTATATTATAAAGTAGGTCCTTAAAGTGTGTCTAAACAAGCATCATTCATTCTTGATCTTAAGGGCCTACGTGAAATACTACTGGATGAAAAGGCTCTTTCATATTCCACGGAGAGAGAGAGAGAGAGAGAGAGAGAGAGCGAGAGAGAGAGAGAGAAGGAAAAAAAAAAGTCCCAGCCGTTTTGGTGAAGTTAGACCAACAGGAAGATAATTTTGTCTGCGTTGATCCTTAAACGACATTCCAAATTAGTGCGACAAGACAAATTAATAAATAAATCTTTACACTCTTTATATGGCCGTGAAGTATATATATGAATACTTTTACAGTCACCTTAATTGTAGGAATTATGATGAAAGAATATTAAAAAAAAAAAGTATTATTAGTGATATACAAATGCACAAAACTGAAAGGAAGTCAATCCTTGAGCATTAGTTCAAGTTCAAAGGTTTCGTGTATTTAGAATTTTTACAAAATTTAAGATCATCGCCATCAAATTAAAGGATTCTGTAGAGCATCAGTGATGGGAGGAATCTGCGTCGGATTAGGGGGCGACTTCGGATTGCTTCCAAAACTGGCGTGACTCTTGAGTCGAGACTGGAGAATCATTTATGACTGTCCAGGTGCATTAATCACCTACCGCCAAAAATTCTGGGGGGGGGGGGATCATACAATCCTCGGTCGAGATAAGTTAACTCGCCAACGGTATGATCAAAATGAAATTATCATCTCGATGGGATTTGAACCCGGCTCTTTTCTACAGAAAACAACCAGGTTTTAAAGGTCATATCATGATCGCAATGCTAGCCACGATGGCTGAAAATAGCTTTCGTGCATATACATTTTCTCATCTAAAAGTGGGAAAGTTTTTTGCGAAGATATCAAAATATTAAAATGTTCCTTTAAAAAGTGCATTACAAAATAGTTAAATTATATAATACATTTAGGGCAATAGCCTCAGGTTACGTAGAACTTAACTAACGTATAAGTTAGTACTAGAGCATCATGTCTATACGTAGCCAACTACTAAGCAGTTGAGAAATGGCATCATTTAAGTATATCTCACATTGTGAATACCTTCCCAACGAGCTACCATGATACTGTACTACCTCGAATAAGTAATGCTTCACCAATGGAGAAGACTTATCATCAGGGATCTTTCATATTGTGAAGTTATACTTCGCAACTGGGTTGTCATCATTGCAACACCAGTGTACCTGCCCACCAACCGATGAGGAGCCAACAAGCTCCGAAATGGTGACGACTGGGTGGTGGTATCCGCTCAGAATAAGTAGCAGTAGTCTTCTCCATTGGTGAAGGTTTCTCTTCTCTATATATATACTGTATACGGAGCAACATGGTCTAAGTCGCTGATTTGTCTAAAACACAACAACAGGAGTAATATGTCGGGTGAGGTTAATCGGAGTCAAGATTTTTCAAGTTGCGATTTATTGGATGTATTCACCTTCTTACTTTCTTATCAGATCTCATGTTTAAAGTTTTAAATTGAAATGGATGACCAAAAAATTGATGAAATTTGCATCATAAAAGAAAGTTGTTTTGGATGACTGAAGATTTTCCAGAGACCGTGCTCGATATGGAATGGTTCGGATCTCTTTTCAATGGGAAAGTGAGAAAGACTGGCCCTCGACGACAATAACTAGGCATATTTTCCGTGGACAAAAAATCAACAGTTTAAGAGAAGTTTAAAAATCTAGGGAATGCATACTACACTCGCTCTCTGTGACAGCCTGGTCGGTACGATACATTTCCATTCTTCTGGAGAGGTGTTGGTTCGATTCCTGTCGAAGGTTGGAAGAATTTATAAATCCTCTTCGATCGAGGTTGTAGTTAGTCGATCCCGGGTGGGTTGGAGGATATTTCCCTTGCGATATTCTGAGTGCACGCTTGGGGGCTGATAAACGATATTTATGATGTTTTTTTACTACATTGAACCTGTGAGCCCGTTGCGCATAAATATTTAATTCATTTATTATTTGTTGATTTTAATTCTTAAAAGTAGATAATTTCACGATATTGGTATCGTTTTCTTATCCTTTCCCTATGTTTAAGCGAAAAGATGCTTTGCTTGATGCTTTCGTATGCTGCCATTTTAAAACTCAATCACATAGTAGTGATTAATATTATTAATGAGAATGCTAGAATCCGAGTTGGAGAACACCCTTTCCTGACACCTTAAGCAAACAGTAGCTCACCGACTATGTTCTTCTTTCCCGGATTTAGAACCAACATTTGTTTACGAATTCATTTGCTCTGTTACGATCATTTAATCAATCATTTGAATATCGGTATTTTATCTGGGGTTCCTTTGTGCCGTGATCTGACGCTTGCCCTAATTGAAGATCTAAATGGCAATGTAATATTGATCCGACTTGTAACAAGTTGTTACTTTACGCTTTGTTTCACAAGAATGTTTACAATTAGTGTATTGCTGTAATTTGCTCTTTGATATTTCATAGTACACGTGTTAAATTTTTGTCAGTTATATAGGCGTATATTTGATGTGTTCGACAGAGAAGTTCCGGCTTAGAAGTGGGGTAATTCTGGGGTGGTTCTGAAGTTATATGTTTGCATATACTCTTACTAGTATATTTAAACCTGGATGAAAATCCTTAATGTTTTAACCAAATAATTGCATTTCATCAAGAAATGAATGCCACATTTAAATAAGAAGGCCATCACGTAACCATAATTATAAAATAGCAACAGTCATGGGAGGCTTGGACTCTGCTTTTGGAATGCAAGGCTAAAGTTCTACCACAGAAGGAAGCTTTTTCGCTTACTTCGATTCTGGTAAGATTTTTCTGCTGTATTTGAAGGTTATTAGGGATATCGCCCTAATTTTTTAAGTTTTGCAGTTGGACATTAGTAGAGCGCATCATCTTAAGATTGTCAAAGCTTTCAAAAGACTCTAGAGTCAAACAAGAAAACGCCTCCCCGAGAGCTGGCATGGATATGACAACTTCCGTATCAGAACAGTCCTGCATCGTCTCTTTAACTAAGAATATATTTTAGTTAATGAAACGAAGTTATTTTGATATGATACCCTGCTGTAGTAAGTGGGGAGGGGTAAATGTATATTAAAGAATGTAAAGAGCGCAGTAAGCAGGAAAACACTGGCCTCGTCCATATTCCTGTAACGTAATTCGACGAACTAATCCAAACAGGAAGGTAGTTCACTTGGATGGGTCTGGCTTGCTTAAAGCGTGGGATTTTCTCCTTGCTGCTATTTGTCAGCTCTTGCTGTACGTCTTGCTATTTGACAGTCATGATTTATGCAGGTCTCTGCCAAGAATTCTTCCGTATCAACGCAGTTCGAAATAAATCTATTCAAAATAATTTGAATAGCTCTATTTCTTGTGTATTACATAAGGTGAATGGTGTTGAAGGGAAACATAAGAAATACACGTTATATTTTGAATTACCCTTCTATGAATGGTAGACGTAAAATGGGTTCTTCATTTCTTTTGCCGACTTTTACTAGCACGATGCTTTACGCAGCTTCTATTTTTATATATTAAGGCAAAAAAATAAATGTTTTGTCACAAACAGAGAACTTCAGCCGCAGTACAAGTGAACAAAGGACAAAAGTGTGAACCATAAATACCTTAAAATACATTTTGAAATCTCCTTACTCTTATCCAGTGGACTTCCCGCATCGAAGATATCAACCTTTTAGTTCAGTCGTTTCATTTACCGCATTGTGTAATTTTCCTAGCCTGAATCCCTGTATGTTCCCAGTATCGAGATCTCAATAGCAAGTGATAATGCCTGGTTTACTAGGCTAAACCTAAACTCCATGAGATAGGAGAGGGCTGCTCAGGTGTACTTTCCTCTTAGGGCAGAAGTTCCCAAACTGTTATACCTTGGTCTACCCTTAAAATATTTCATAAATTCACGCGTCCTTCCCGTCAGAACAAGTGCAAAATTTAGCTATGAGTATTATATCATACTTTTATAAATTAATATATACATTTAATCTCAAAGATTGAAGTAAAATACAATACGTGCCTGGAATAGTGAGATGGTTCGTCCATATTTTATTAAAAAGTTTCATAATGTTTCAGATTTTACCAAATTAGGGACTTTGGTAACATCTGCTTTAGACGACTGTATAATGTGGTAAACCGCAAGTGCTGGCACTCAAAATTTATTCTTTGGGGTTGAGTAGTACTTCCGTAACGAGTAGTCAGGAGTGGCAGTGCAGTAGCAAACGCTCTTTGAGTGGACTGGAGTTCAAGCCCCTGACTGCTAAATATGGTCGATCTGCCAACCCTCACTGGACCAGCGTGGCAGAGTGTGGTCCATTCCCTCAACATGAATTATTGAGGAGGGTCCATCCTGCAGTGGATTGATAATGGCTGCTGCTTACCTTACCTTTTTTAGTACCATGGAAGAGAAGTAGACTCCCACTGATTGTCCTGTGGCATCTGACTAGTGGCAAGTACATTTGATACCCGGACCGTGGCCTGGATCTGCCATAACTTTATAGTCATACCCTTGAATCTGTGTGGAACTCCTTTTCACTTCAACCATCATTTTCCGTGACAGCTAATTCGGCATGATTTATCGCCGCCTGCCGTTCATTTGGAGAGTTCGATTCCCGTCGGTAATTGGAGGAATTTCTAAAGTCCTCGCTAATCAAAATATATTTAGCTCGTCTCAGATGGAGGGAGAGAGGTTCCCGGTGAGTTATTCTGTGTTTTACAGCCCGTGCAACATGCAAATTGGCCCATGAACACACGCAGTCTTCTAAACAATACAAAGATGAGCTACAAGCTCCGTTTTGAGTTAAAATAATAAATTTGATATTTTTTTGTTTTTAATAACCTCAACCATTACAGTCTTTATGTACCTTAGAATAATTAGAATAAATATTCCTAATCCGTAGCCAAATTCTGCTAATATACGTTTAGTTTAGCTCGGGGGATTTAGTTCGAGTAGTTGCTTTCGATGTTGTGTTCACTGCCAACTAGATGATACCCTCATTGAATGCATGGAGGAGCACTTTTTAATATCCTGGCCAGAAAACGTCAGCGATAGTACCTGCAAAAGGAACTGCTAATGACACTTCTTAAAGAAGTACGTCAGTAAGCTGTAGGACGTAATGCACAGAATACAATTTATGAACATTAGAAGAGCTGATATTTTTTTTAGCGTTTAGGATAAATGCATTTAATATTGCAATTAAATCACTGATGTTTGAAAGAACTGAAATTTGTTCATTAATTGGACTTAGATTAAAATGTGGCGTTATTGAATAGAACTTTAAATTATAGGCATATACTGTACATGCAAATTATTGGAAATCTACTCGTGCTACGGAAGTGAATCATTAATATGTAATCTTGAAATTGGTTTTTCAGCTTGGTTTGATGATCATGACCACCAACTCTTCTCTGGTAAGGCTGCTGGAACCTCCTGAATTTCGACGAGCACATTACTTGTAAGTTTTGCTGGTTTTTTTAAATTAATTATCTGTATTTATTTAATCAATACAATTTTAGTCTGTATTAAATGATCAGCTTTAATTTTTTTTAAATAAAGCGATCATTAATAAAGAACATAATAACGATAAATTATCGTTTGTAAAAAGAAATCAATTAAATTTTAAATAATATGTACATAATGTTCACAAAGATATGTTTAAAAGTAAATAGCTTATTAAATAATTTAGTAAATAAATTAAATTTTAACAGCAGTAAGTATTAATCATGGAATATAAAATTTCAAATTGAGTGGGTTTGTAAAATACAACGTAGTAATTATTAAATAAAAATTAAACAACTCGCACAATATTTGCAATGTAATTGTGACTAAGAAGGAAATATTTAACGCAAATATAACTCCTTTGATTGTTTTTCATGTAATCTGTGAATGGAACTAAGTCGTAGTGGTCTCCAAGAAATGATAAGAATTGAGTGGACTGTATTTTCCATTGTCCGCTGTATAATTAAAAAAGGAAGTCTTGTGGTCACATATACGTATTTCTCATAGGAATATCAAAATAAATTTCCGGAAGTAGATAACTATTTTGGCATTTGCTATATAATTTTATAAATAAATATCTTAATCCTTGAACATAATTCCTTCCTGTCATGGGCGGTACTTTAGTACACGAACTTTTTTTTTTTTTTTTTTTCAATTTTATTTATTAAATTAGAAGAGTGCAAATCCAAACATAGCAAAAAGATTCTAATACTGAAAGGATGCTAGTGTGCATTAAAACATTTTCGTTTGTTAAACTAGAGCTTTGTAATGAGGAAAATCTCTTTTATGAAGCCTAGTTTTCTGTATGCTGAGAATACAATATTATTTGAATGAGTGGCGAATAAACTTTATTTGTAATGCCTAAATTTCGAATCATTCTTTTACGCGTCTTCGATTTCTGTATAGATACACAGGAAACACATTCCTTTACGTATTTATCGCAATATACTCTTACCTAAAGGAAAAGTACACAAGTATTTTGCAATAAATGATGCTTCTGATCTACAGATGAACGTGCCTCATCTGTGCACCAGACGCCTTAAATCAAATAATTATTGAATTGAATAATTATTTGATTTAAGGCAGAGTTAGACTGTATCAGAGCGTCTTAAGCAGAGTTAGACTGTATCAGAGCGTCTTAAAAACTCTATATTTATATAATTCAGTTTTTATCGGATTTTTTTTTTTTTTTTTTTTTAGGAGCGTTAGCATATATGAGCATACCGTATGTAATAACTTAACCCTAAGTTATCCATATACTGTATATTTTAGCTGAAGTGGCTGAGAGCTAATTAAAGGAATTAATGGGAAATATGGCGGGTGCTCAGAAACGAAATGTTCTCTGTTGGCGCATAAAAGGTCGTTGTTTTTTGATCTTATTTTTGTTTTAAATCATGAATTATTACTTTTGCTAATACGCTTGAAATGTAACGCACTGCGTACGTTAACTGTCTTGTGTTTATATCTGGGCAGTGATAATGAAACCCTGCATCCACATTACTTTCGCTGTAGTTCGCTACAGAGAAACGCGTGAAGGTGGTTGACTAGCCTCTGTAGAAAGAACCCGTCACCCGGTGACATGGTACCATAGATTTCGGGGTCAACTGATCTGTTATTCAAGACGTCATAGTCGAGTGGTCAACCGCGAAGGCACAGAAATACACGCGCTTTGAGTGACCGTGGCTGAAGCTCACGTGAATACTAAATACAGCGATGTTCTTGTATCTCTCTGTCTTGTGAACTCCTCTGGCTTTGTGTCGTCCGGAGTATAAACAGCAAATTTATTTATCTTTAATCTAGTCTAAATTGAAACTGAATTACTTCATTCGCCGTGGTGGGGCGTGGGATGTTTGTCATTGATATGCTTGAGTGCTGCTAGCCTTCAAATCATCCAATATGTGCGCATCATTGTTTTCCATTCCCATATTTGTGCTTGTTAATTTTTTTTAACATCCTTGTATTCATCGTGTCTAAATGTAATAATACTTCTCTCTGGAAGTACTGAAATAAAACAACGCCAACACGGACGCAGTTATTTTTGGCAGTAATTTTCAAGCAAACTGTCATCTGGCTTCCACTTCCGAATACTTGCTAACCACGTGCTGCCCTATTTTCTGTTGATGAGTACCGTGAGAGGAGAACTAAATGTAATCAACCACTTATCTGGGAACTGTTGATGTTCGTGGAGTAGAATAATTGAAAAGTCTCAGAAAAATTGTTACGAATTGCTACGTATGATGACATCCCGTTCAAGACCAAAGCATTCGCTTTCTGTCATACCAGCAGGATGTTTCTTTCTCAGTGGGCCGTTAATCGTATATGATTTATGTTCTTCCCACTTTTTTTGAAGATTAAATATAACACGCGCCGCTCACGTATACCAAAATATAATAAATATAGGCTGTTATGATGAAGCTTCGTTTAATAATTATTAACCGAAGCTCTGTTAACAGCTTAAAACACAATGTTTTGAGAGAAGCAACTTTATCCATATTACTATTAATTGCTCTCCTCTACTAATATCATAATTTTTATGATTGGGCTTAAAAGCAAAGATTCTTATAAACATTGGACACTACAACACATTTTATCATTCGCCACCAGAAACCTGTTGGCATGCGTGTGTGGGTTCTCAAGTCACTTATCTGGACTGTTTATTTCAACCTAATAAACCTTTCGTTAGGGGTCACTGCTACCTTTTGGAGAGGGTTATTATGCACAAACACTCCAGGAACCAAAGAGACATAGACAGGCGACTTCTTGTAACGAGACAGCCAGATGTACACTGTTTTTAAGGACCATCGTTCACTACCGTAAATTTCACCATCTCATTAAGTCCCGACACGGGTAGGTAGGGTTACATCTGAGGCCC
The DNA here is from genome assembly GCF_048544385.1 of Mastigoproctus giganteus. Lineage (NCBI taxonomy): Eukaryota > Metazoa > Arthropoda > Arachnida > Uropygi > Thelyphonidae > Mastigoproctus > Mastigoproctus giganteus. The sequence continues at coordinate 142,460,636 of NC_143580.1, forward strand.
GTAGTACGGAGGCGCTCCGTGGCGTACGTCTCCAGTTCATTAATTCCTTGCCTCTAGTTACTGCAGTTGTAACGCGGAGCCGGGTTAGCAAACAGAGCCCGCTAACAAGTTCGGGCCGACGCGGGTGTCAAGGCTGGCCTAATCACCAGAGCAGATACAACTGTTTAAAGTCGTCGACGAGCCTAGAGACAAGGTCAACGTTACTGTCGTTAGCGAAGCTAGAAATGTAATACTTTAATAGCACGTCGTAAATTGTTACCTCCTAAACTTCCAAATAATCATTGACGGAGACGAGCACTATCGGAGGCGATCCTTGTTTGCGGCCAAGCAGCACAAACATGCGTACAGGAACAACGAAGGTGTCGGATTCCCTGTAGAACAGAAGAGTGTACGGCTTCTCTACGATACTTCTCCTCTCCCAATACGTCGGAAGCGTTTTATTACATAACGGTAGGGCGATTGTGGTCATGTATGGAAGTACTGAAACTGTTTGGGGTGATCAGATGGTTGGTGGTGGTGGTAAGTCAGTAGACACGCGTACTTGTGATGAGCAGCTTGTTGTAAAGCGTGGACCTATCTTTAAAATAGGGAAAGCGTGTTGCCATCTGTGAAAAATTTCTACTCTCTGTGATGTCTGTCATTAAATTTCGTGGGGGGAGGATCTTTAGATGTCACAGTTCAGACAGAAGTTCCTTCATTTGGGTTTGACAGTTTCAAGGCAGACAGGACGCCATTTGATGACTCCATTGTTTCTTATTTGTTTTCCCTGAATATTTTAACTTAGGATGACTACACCTCCCAGTTTAGCCGACGCAGTTTCGGATCTTTAGGTTGCGCTGGCCGGTTGGTGAAATTTCATTCCAGTGTCACGAATTGATTGCTGCACGTTAAGGATTTCATACTGAAATAAACCATCAAAAATGCGTATCTTAAAGCGCACTATGCATATTTAAGTACGTTTTTTTAAATATTAATTCATTGTCATATTGAAATATCCGTGTTATAATTTGTTAAGATAATTTTGCAAACTCGGAAAATTCTGAGAACAGTCAGGCGACACTCAGCGGCAACCTGAATTAATCGGCGTTGCCAACTGTAGGAATTTGTTCTTGCACGAAATAATACATTTGGATAAATTCAAGGAAGAACTAAACAAATTATTGAATGGGATGGGCAGGTGGGAATTTTTTTTTTTTTTTTTGCTATAAGCTTACCTTCTTTCATCATTTTCCACGACTAATACTGATGACTTGGGCATGTTAATCTAATACTGAGGCAATAAGGCGCAGAATTACAAAATAAATTGTCTCTGTTATGAGAAAAGGAAAATTAAGATATTTGTTATTGAGCTCACAGAGCAGCAACTAAAGTTGCAAGAAAATTACCAACAAATTTTGGATTTAATACAAAATATTACTAATTATTTTGGCTACAGTTGGAAGAAGACGCCACCAGCTCTCTCTCTTTTAAGAACTGTGGTGGCTTCGTAATAATGAAGAAGCACGAGATTTTAAGATTAGTTGACACTTGGCGATACTGTGTTCAGAGCTGTATCTTGAGGTATTATTCTGTGGAGTTCATAAATTAGGATTGTTGCATCTGAGGTCATTGTTCAAGGTTTTCGTGAAACTATATTTGCAATTCATTGTGCATACTGGTTTCTTTTTTTTTTTTATGGCTGAAATAAACTTATATTTTATATAAAACTGAAAATTTCAATAATCTACACGATTAGCGAATGCGGTATTACACCCTTTGGCCCTCGGGCTAAAGGGAGTACATCGCATTATAATCTGCTTATGATAAGCTCGTTTTACTTTGGTAATGTAATTATATGACGATTGAATGTTCCAATGTGTTAATATAATACGTCAAACGAAGTTAGCCGCACCTTTATAAAACAGATATTCTGTAACATTTTCATTTTCCTTGACCACAACCAAAGCGACGAGATGCTTTGTCGAACTCTTATGTGCATCAAAGGTTACTGCTGAATCTACTCCATCTTCCACTCTTATAAGTAGGTTCTCCAAGTAGCTTGCAGTAAGTTACAGAATATTATCCTATTCAGGTGACGAATATCAGGTTCTTGCAGTCATTACTTTTAACCATTATATGTAGATGATTAAAATTTTATAATACACTTTAATAAAGGAATTCTTAAATTATGGTAATTACATTTAGTAAATTTGGTTTATCATCATGAACTTGGTCCGGCTTAGGTCTTTTAAGACCTGTTCCGTTGTAGCTCTTGGAGGTGGTCTTGATCTCGCCATCATTGTCTTGGTCGACCAACATCTCTCTTGCCTGTAGGTTTGTAGTTAAAGGCTAATTTTGGGATCCGGTCTGGGTTCATTCTTTCTACGTGGCTGATCCATTTTTCCTGATACCGTTTTATGTCATTTACTATATTATCTACTTTTAATTTCTCGCGGATATCTATACTTCTTTGGTGGTCTAGTCTTGTAAAGCCTATAATGGTCTTAAAAATTTCATTTGTGCTGCTTCTTTTGGTTTGGTTTATTGGATGCCAAATGCCGAAGAATTTAAATTTCCAAAACTAGCACCTGTTACATTTGACTACACTAATTAACGTGCAGGAAACGTTTCCGAATTCTTCTTTGGGAAGCTCTTACGAGTATTAGCCCTTTACCACTAACAAATCTCCCAGAAACTTTTGTTCCTGACCAACAAAAAAAAAAAAAGAAAAAAATTAGAATAGATGAGGCTGATCTGATTTTCTTCCTTTCCGATATGGCAGTGCATTAAATGAAACATTAGAAATAGTTAATCGCATAGACACGTGCAAAGAAGTGTTATTCTTTTGTGGAAAATCTTTGTGTACCAAATTTTATGGAGCCGAAACCTGTACGCTAATTCTCTACTGAATCAAAACAAGATTTCCTGACTGGGAAGCAACCTGGAACCCTTAGTGAACAAAAACTTCGAATAAACGCCTTTTGCAGGAAAAGTAGTGCACATATTCTCTTGATCGATTTCGTAGAATATGACCGCACTATTAATTCTCAGACATTGTCTACGTCCACAGACATTAATGAATGCCAGAAGAAGAAGAAAACCTCAGTTTCGTGATGATGGAGTCAATATCTTGCATGACTGCTTTATGAAGATGAGGTCATGATGTACGATAACACTGCGCAATTGACAGCATATCGGTTGGTGCAACCGACTTGATGGAATATTTACAGCATATCCAATGTAGAACTTTACGTATTCCTTCTGTTTTCCCGTCCCTTAAGGATCTTGAAGGAAAATATTTCTTTAACAATAATGTATCAGTTGTGTGATGGTTGTTACCAATGTCTTGAAGTTTTGAAATTCTCATCAAACGTTGAGTAAATGTTCGTGGCGATTATTTCGAGAAAAGACTGTATGTTTTCTTGTAACTATTACATAATATTTTCTGTATCTCACTAACATTTGAAAATAAAATTTTCAATGTACCATTATATCTCGTGTATTGCACATATTCAAATTTCCATCACTAAGGAAAGCTATAAAAGGACGCCTTGATTTCCACCAATTCCAAAAGTAAAGATTTTTTTTTAATTTATGGGGAGTTGGTTTTTTGAGCAGATTTTTGTCCATATTTTGCGCGGCTACATGTTATTGCAGTTGCATCATAATCAACTCCATCTTTTGAAGTATCAGAAGAGATGCATTTACTAAATCAAAGGTGATGAACATAAGAACTGAAATTCGAAATTTTCTGAGTTGAAATTTATTTGAGAAAATTATTACAGGATATTTCTCTACTTCATACTTTGCCTTTATGACCCCACACTACAGCAGGGGTGGCCAGCTTAATTTGTGATGCGATCTACTTTTTTTCCTTCAAAATGTGCCGCGATCTACCATCTCAAAAATTTCATTGCACAAGGTTAAAAAAGTTAATCAACACATCCTGAAAAATGCTGTTTATAAATTTTAAAATTCAATACAATTCAGAATTCTTATTTTAAATTCATACGTATTTTTAATTTATGTGAAGTTTGTGTGTTCATGTCATCTGCCAAGCTTTCAAAATTGGGGATATACAGTACTCTGATAAGGCCAACCGTAAAGAATCTTCTGTATGCAAGTACGTAAGAGTAGAGTGATTCTTCGTCTTTGTTTGTTTCAAATACGAAAAGGCCGATTCACACATATATGTGGAACCAAAACAGGAATTTAAAAAATTCAATTAATTTTTTTACATTTGGGTATTTCTCTCGGCAAACATATTTCCAAAAGTCTTTTTCTGATGGTTTTAGTAAGATATCTTTTCGAAATGTAATAATATCATTTTCAAGTAATATTTTCTCCATGTGAAAAATCTCAGCGATTTTTTTCTACAATTTGTTTCGTATCTATGTCGACATTAAATGGATAAGAAATATATTGAACAGTGTCTTATTGTTTTAAAATCACTGAATCTGGTTTCAAAATCGTCCACAACATTCTCAATTTCAGAAACATATTTCTCACTATTAAATTCAAAAACAGGATATTTTTGCAAATGATCTTGCATATTTCAAAATGGTCGGTTTTTTTTTTTTGAGATCCTTAGCTATTGCCAATAATTGATATTTATGTGCTGAAATACTACTAATCATGTAACCCACATTTTTATTTTTTCCTTGTAATTCCAAATTCAGATCACTTAATTTACTGGTAAAATCTGACAAAAAAGCCAGATCACACAACCACTACGTACCTTGTAGCTGCTGATAATCATCTCCCCTTTGATCAACAATTTTTTAAATTTCATTCAGCAAATTTCGAAATCTCTGTAGTGACTTACCTGACTCAACCACCTCACATCTGTGTGTGCTTTCAGATCTGGTTCTTTTTCATCGAGTTGCATTTTGAAAAGTCTCTTTTGAAGAGATTGTCCTGTGATGGAATTCACGATTTTGAAAGCGATGTCCATAACATTTTTAGTATTTAATCTTTTTCTGGCTAACACTTGTTGGTGAATGATACAGTGTAACTCAAAAAATCTGGGAATTCTTCATCCTTTTGGCACCATGCGATGAATCCGTTAAGATGCCCAGTCATTGGTTTAGCTCATCTGTTGTTATTGATACGAGCTTAAATAGTGGTAATTTAATTTTTTTCAATAAAATGTTTGAATAAGTTAAAGATATCAAGACCTCCAGTTCTTTCTTTTAACGAAACCGTACCCAGCAGTTCTTCTCTAGTGGCAGAATCATCGAAAACCATACGAATGAAAACGAGAAATTGAGCTATATTACTGACATCTGTAGATTCATCCAGTTGTAAAGAAAAGGACACGCAATTAGCAATATCAGTACGCAGTTGTTCGCTCACATTTTTACTCATTTCTCGATGCGTCGCAGCACAATATTTCGAGATAATTGCACATCTTGAAGGGCACTTTTCAATTCATTTTTGTTCTTAAAATTTTCAAAAAGAGAATCTGTTATTTCTAAAAATGCGTCTTTTATGAATTGACCATGAGAAAATGATTTGCATTTTTTTCAAGAAGATGACTCACTTTAAATGATGCTACAGTTACTGCTCTATATTTTAAATTAGGTGTCATGAACAAATTTTGTTGCGCGAATAATCTGGATTTAAGTTCTTCTAATTAATTTTTTTCTAAGGTCACTATTCGGCGGAAAATCCGATTGGTATTTACCATGGAGTGTGTTGAAGTGCCTTTCAAAATTTCCTTTTTTGAGTATAGCCACGGAAGTATCGCAAATCAAACAACAACATTTTTCTTTCACCATTACAAAAAAAGTATTGTAGTTCCTACTCTTGATGAAAATTATACGTTTTACTTTTTTTTGTAGTATTATTTTAAATTAAAAGGTATTAAATTAACATAAGTTCGGTCCATTTATTAAATCAGCAAAAGCAATGCTTACCGATTAAAACACTAAATTGTGCGAACCGGAAAAATATTCTGTCTGAACAGCTAACGTAGGATAATTGATGAAGAGGATTCCCGAATGAGGAAGTTGTTTCCAAAATAACCAGACAAACACACTACCGTTTATTGTTCTGTTTGGTTACATCGTTATAAGAATCAGTTTTGAACGCCTTTTGTGATATTTTTCTAAAGCACATTTCTGGAGGTGACGACCATAAAACAATAAAAACAATTTGCGCGTTTATTGGGCTTTTCTGTTAGTGCAATCTAATTATAAACGGGTACTAAATTCAATCTTATTGCATTTGCAATAATACCGACAGCTGGAATTGTGTGGGATTTTACTTTATTATGGTGAAATGCGTTTCTCCTTCAATGAGGTCTTCAATCATGCAAAAAAAAACAAAAAAATTTCAAAATCTGATCTTCATTCCTATTTTTGAAGCTTCGTAAAAAAAATAATATATATATATATATATATTTTTTTTTTTATGTAAACCCCAAACACAACAGGTATTAGAACCTATAGTGCTTAGTACCGTGCTTGGGTTGGAGGTTGAGAAGACGAAAGAAGATATTTGTTGACCTTAGACTTGAACTTCTGTAGATTGTAATTTTCAGGAAATAAGTATGAAGGAAGGTTGTTCCAGAAAACGGCAGTTGAATGAATAAACGACGAAGATGAAAAGTTGGTTCTGTGGGTTTGAAGTTGGACAGTAAATGGATGTTGGCTGGTGGCGGCAGGTGTTCGGACTGTTTTGAAAGAGAGAGTGGGAATTAAAGAAGACAATTCAGAAGAACAGTGCCCATGGAAGTATCTGTAGAAGAGGCATGTAGCAGAAACAGTAGGTCTATGAGACAGCGAGTGGAGAGACTCTGTTAGAGATGAATCATTAATTAACCTAACTGCCCTCTTCTGAATGGAATCTAGAATCCTGAGAGGTTTTGGGGGCACCACCCCAGATGTGGGAACAATATTCCATGGCAAGGCGGATTTGCGATTTATACAGAGTGAGGAGCTGTTTGGGAGAAAAGTAACGCCGAGAGCGAAAGAGAAAAACCAAGTTTTTTAGATGCAGAGGAAGCAATATTTGTAATGTGCTTGTGCCAAGAAAGATTAGAAGTCAGGGTAATCCCCAAAAGAGATATATCATTTTGCCTAGAAATCGGAGTGTCGCTAAAGATAAGCATGGGAGCAGAAGAATCCTTTTTGTGAGATATAAGACAAGACTGAGTTTTAGAAGGGTTGAAATCAACTAAGTTGTCTTTACCCCACTGGAGAAATACCAGGAGATCGGCATTTAAGGAATTGGTAGCAGATTTTCGAGAAGTTGAAGCTGATTGAGCAGGGCAAGGTTTCTCAAAATGGGAAGTGGAATGCAATGTGCTATCATCGGCAAAACTATGGATAGGATTTCCAGTCAATGGAAGAAGGTCATTAATATACAAGAGAAAAAGAGTGGAGGAAAGAACTGAACCTTGGGGGACACCGACATGAGTGGAGAAGTTAGAAGACAGAGAGCCATCTACCATCACCCTCAGTGAGCGATCAGAGAGAAAACTGGATAACCAATTACAAAAAACAGTTGGCAAACCATAAGATGGAAGCTTGTTTAGAAGACCTTTATGCCAAACACGATCGAAAGCCTTTGAGATGTCAAGAGCAACTACTTGTGTTTCACCGAACCTTTCCATTCCATTGAATTAGTCCAAAATGGGCAACATAAGCCAAAATATCACTAGTGGATCGACACTGACGGAATCCATACTGACGATCGTTGATCAGACGGAAGGTTTCTATGTAGTTTAGGAGTTGGCGGTTAATTGATTTCTCCATTACTTTAGAAAGAGTAGAAGTAATTGCAGTGGGACGATAATTGGATGGGAGGGATTTGTCACCCTTTTTAGGAACTGGCTGGATATGAGCAAATTTCCAAGCAGAAGGAAAAACACCTTTGGAATAAGAAAGTGAAAAAAGGCGGCAAAGAATAGGAGTAAGTTCAGGAGCACAGGTTTTGAGAACAAGTGGAGAAATACCATCGGGACCTGGAGCTTTCTTAGTATCAAGATTCGTCAAAATCCTTCTGACATCCTTTTGACGGAAGACCACAGGAGGCATTGAATGGAGCGTGTTGGGAATGGTGGGAGGTGTTTTACCAAGATCATTAATACATGAGTTGGCCTAAAAATGGGATGCTAGCAGGTCAGCTTTATCCTTGGCTTAAATGACAACAGAGCCATCTGGTTTGGACAGAGGTGGGAGCAGAGATGGGTAAAAGTTGCGGCCAATAACTTTGGCAAGAGACCAGAATGCTCGGCTACCATTAGGGCAAGAAGCAAGTTTTCTACTCTTAGCCTGTTCAAAATCTAGTTTGGATTTATTAATAATTGCTTTACAATTGTTGCGAGCTTTGGTGTAGGCAGAAAATGAACCTGAAGAATTAGAAACAAGCCAATTACGATATGCAATATTCTTCTCCTGAACGGCCTTAGCACATTTATTGGAAAACCAAGGTTTAGATAAAAGACGATATTTTAAAGTGGAGTGTGGGATAAAGGATTCCATTCCTGCAAGAATAATTTCACTGACACGATCTGAGCAAATGCTGATATCAAAAGTTTTAAAACAGTAATCCGACCAAGGGAAAGAAGAAAAGAAATCTCTCAGGTCATCCCATTTTGCATTCTTGTAATGCCAAACCACACGAGGTTGGGAACAGCCATGCGATAAAGGCTCCATTGGAGAAGAGACAGTCACCAAGTTGTGATCTGAAGTGCCTGACCTCTCACTTCGGCCGTGTACTTAGAAGGGTTGTTTGTGAGAAAAAGATCAAGTGTGTTGGCTGTGTGATTATTATTGTCCGGTATTCTTGCAGGTAAATGAACAGTCTGTGCAAGGTCATTAGTAATTGCAAAAGCCTCGGCATCTCGACCAGCTGGATCAGTGTGACTAGAAAACAGAAGCCAGCTGGAGTTGTGAACATTAAAATTACCTCACTGTTAGGAAAGTTGGACTGGAGAAAGTCAAGTTGGAAAGAGAGGAAGTCAAAGAGCTCCAAGTGATTAGTGGAGTTGGGAGAACGGTAGAGACAACAGATGAATTTGACACAATGAGGTAGAGAGATTTTAAGCCAGAGAAGATCAAAGAGGGGAGATTCCAAATTGCCAAGTCTCTGACAGGGAATATCAGAACGGACATATGCACAAGTACCACCTTTGAGGCGAAAGGAATCATACAGCGAATCATTTCGACATCTGAGATGATCAGTAGTTGAATCAACCGATAACTGAGATTCTGTAAGGAAAAAAGTACATGGGGCTTGGCAGACTGCAAGTGGAAATGTACATCGTTGAGATTAGAATTGAGACCACGTAAATTTGTGAAATGAATTAGGAAGTGTTTGGGAGTTTTAGATCTTTTCGCAGATAAGCTTGCTCTATTAGTTTGACAATAACGCGCAGGTGGCGAACCCCACTGCGCAATATAAAATTTTGGCAGTATACCTGACCGCGGAAATCGAGGGACGACTCTATATTTAAAATTCGGCGTGATTGACCGAAATTAAAGCCGCTTTCTCGTATCAACGAATAATATTCACACTTCAGCAGAATAATAATTTTTGTTTTCCGGGAATGTTAGCAGTCGAATGATTTTTTTTTTTTTTTTTTTTTTTTAAGTGAGCGAATGAATTATGGTAAGCAGAGATAAGTTGAAAACAAAAGTTAATAAGAACTGTCTAGAAGGTTACCAGACGGACAAAATGATTCGCTTAAAAAAATTGTTTTAAAATGAGTCAAGTAAATTAAGGATGTCAATATTAAAACGTTTGGTGAATATGACATCTTTTAATTTTAAAATCGTTCCTGTTTTATTCCATGTAAATAATTACGCTATAATAATAATAATAATAATAATAATTAAGATTGAATTTTATACAAATTATTGGTTACAAATATTGTAGAAGGTGTGCAGTAGCATATGAGGGAGCATGAACGAAAATCATGTGTCACTTACAATCGAAACGCCTCATAGAAACGAATTTAGAGAATTCGAAAGTGGACAAGTGGTGGTGGGATGTCAGAGAACAGAACTTGGAATATGGATTCCGGAACTGCTTAACACCCGAAAACTTCAGTATAGAACATAGTACGCAAGTCACTTGACCAACAGAATTCAGAATCGACACTAGGGACACCATTTTGACAAGAGATCTGCAACAGTTGGTTTTGTTGTTCCGCAAAAATGTGTCCAGACTGGTTGTGCTGTACTGTGCGTGCAGCATGGCCAGTTTGGACACGTTTGATGAAAGAACTTTGATTCTTCAATCAGATGAAAGATCCAACGTTTACATCTTTGTGTTGATGACCAAGATTATCACTGACCTGTTGAAGAAATAGGGAAAAACATTCCATCGAAATGAATCGTAAATTGGCGGAAAGTATTTTACGAAGATCATGTCGTTACAGCCCAAAGGACACACTATTCAGTTTTTAAATCTGATCTGTAAACTGTTGTTTTTTTAGTGTTTTAATTTTTGGTAACATAACTACAGTATATTGTTTGTTAGTGTTTACGCGTCTTGCTCTTTCGTTCTTACTAAGTAAAAGTCAGGAGTGAGAGGAGTTAAAGGTGGTTTAGGTGTAAAATCACTTTATTGGTCACAATAGTTATAAAAAGTTTGCTGTTCAGTGTAAACCAGAGTCCAGGAAGGCACATTAGTGTCGGGTTGTTGTATTGTTTTAGGTGCATCAGCAGTGCAGACCATATTGCGCCATTGCATAGTATACTGGTGTGCAAAACTTAAGGACCAGCACTATTTCTAAAGGTTACAATCACAATCTTTACTTAAGGTACTCTTTACTGATGAGAGTAGATTGTCTCAGCAGCGATTCTGGACATCAGCTAATCTGGCGAGAGGTTGGCACACGGTATCAGCCCACAACCATCATTGAAAGGGGTCGATATGGCGGTCGAGGTGTTCTCGTCTGGGGAGGCGTTATTTTGGATGGACGTACACAACTCCAGATACTGGAAAGCGGTACTGTAACCGGTGCACGCTACTGTACTGAGGTAATCCTTCCCCACGTGCGTCTGTTCCGAGGTGCCATTGGTCCCGAGTTCGTGTTTATGGATGATAACGCCACACCCCATCGCACTGCAGCTGTTGATATGCTTTTGGAAAGTGAGGACACTGTTCGAATGGATTGGCCTGTCCGTTCTACCGATTTAAATCCTATTGAGCACACATGGGACTCTCTGGGGAGACGCCTAGCGGCACGTCCACACCCACCAGAAAATGTTCACCAGCTGAAAATGGCGCTGACAGAGGAATGGATGTTTCCGCAAGAACTTATCAGCAGCAACATTGTTCTAAATATGAACAGGCGATGCAAAGCCTGCATCGACATTAGGGGTGGCCATATCTCCTACTGAGGACCACCTCTTCCCTTTGTTCCATCTTTGGCAGTGATGCATCTGTATCATGGCAGCCAGTGCTATGTTGCCATTTTTGAATAAAGTCCCCTCTGTTGTACCGTTTTGTTTCCATTGTTGTGTCCGTGTTGTTTCCTTCATCATTTCTGTACCTCGTGAGGTTCCTTTGGTATGCTTTTCCCATATCCATACCACTCCTATGAGAAGCTACAAGGTGAAAACCTGACTGGTCCTTAAATTTTGCACACCAGTATATGTCTGTATGGCGCCTCCGTAGCCAGGTGGGCAGGAGCAGCAGTGCTTTTCGACCGGGGTTCGAGCCAGTGATCACCAAATACGGATGATGTGGAAAGATCAGGGAATGACCACCGCATATCCTCGGAGCAATATGGCCTTAGTTGCTAATGCTCTTAAAAAACACCAAATATAATAATGTCTGTACGAGTGTGTGTTCATGGGCCGATTTTAATGTTGTGTGAGCTGAAAAACCAGGAATAACTCATGGGGATAACTTACTCCCTCCGCCTTAGATCGGCTAGCTACAGCATCTTGAAAAAGAATTTAGAAATTCCGTCAGCCGTCGATGGGAATCGAACTTGGACCTCCCCAAACGAATGACAAGTGACAACATACTGCCATGGCGGACATGGGTAGAGTGAAGGATTCCATCACTCTTCTGAGAGAGAGAGGCGGAATGCAAAGCTTGGAAACATTAGTACAAATGACTTGAATAACTTATCCCCCCCCCCCTCCTTGAGGTGGCTTAGGCACCTTTTGGTATAGTTCAAGATAGTCGCCTTTTTAGCAACAGGAATAGAAAGAACAGGAAAATTTATTCGGTTCCCCCTTTGGAATATGCAGTAAAAGTTCGTTTTCTTGCTTTGCGTCATTTATGTATTCTAATACTAACGCGATTACCTTTACAAAGAACACACACACACCTCCTAGCAGATATTGCTAAAAGGAGGAGGAAGTTGTAATGGCAAAAACTGAATAATAATAAAGGATTGTGCATGGTCGTTTTGGAGATGAGTGTCAATTTTATCCCATACCTACTCATCAGAATATCGCGATTACTGAACTGATTTTGGCTTAACCTTAGGAATTGAGATTTGGATCAGGCGATTTTGTAGTGATGTCTTAAATTTATTAATGTCCAAATTGTTAAGTCACATTAAAATATATATTTTAAGATAAGATAACAAGACGACCTATACAAAAGCACACTTGTAGCTTTAGCTAATATCTGTATATCGAGAAGTTATCGCTTTACCCATTTACAAATTATTATTATTATATTTTTTGGCATAACTTACGACTTAAAACTCACTTTAAAATGTAAACATTTTGTCCAAAATTATGTAAAAGTTGGGCGGCCTCCGTAGCTGAGTGGTCAGGAGCGGGAGTGCAGTAGACACGCTCTTTGAGTAGACCAGGGTTCTAGCCCCTGACTGCTAAATCCGGTAGATCTGCCAATCCGCACTGGACCAGCGTAGCAGATTATGGTCCATTTCCGTCAACATGAATCGTTCAGGAGTCTTCCATCTTGCTGTATTTCATTATCAAATTTGATAAATTTGATAATGAAATACAGTGCATTGCATTGAATTAGAAACACACATTTCTTTTATCTTTTCAAGCTTTTCATTATATTGTAATTTTAATGTTAGCATTAGCATTAGAATGCGCATTTTTCTGAACTTCTCAAAGAAATCTTTTTTTCCATCACCAAAAAAAAATGATAATCTAATTCCACTTTGCACTTGCCGAACTCAGCCACCTTGGAAGGTAATTTACTTTCATTCTTTATTCACTATTCTAACAATTCACAGTTCTTGTGCTTACGGCTTGTAATCGGTATCCCTGTTTCTAAGTGGTTCTGAGGGTATCTTGCTGAGGCGAGCATCATTACTTTTCAAGTTGAAGCCAGAAGCACGCTGCAAGAGTCGGTCAGCATATGGCAAGGTAACGGGGTTGGCTATAGCGATCGCAATCTTGTATATAACTGCGCACTACTGGTAGAATCGCACGTGCTGTATGTGGGACAACAGTTGAGCGTGCACGTGACTTAGCAACTGACGAAGAACGGAGAAATGAACGAACCTCGTGACGTCAAGTAGCAGCTGCTCGTATTATCTACTGCGGGAAGACTACATTGCCAGGACAATGTGGGTAAGTAATAGTGGGAACTATCGGTGATAAAACAGGCCCCGGTGGGAATGGGAAACTTTTGATATTCGTAAAACTCGTACTACGCTATTAGAATTGTAAAAATTATGCCGGGTGCGTGGGGGAAAGATAGTTATTCTGAGATCTTGCGATGAACGTCGGATGGGGCTCAATTACAAGAATATGGCTGAGCTTCTTTGAGGGTGGAAATGGAATAGTAATATCGTTCTTCATTAATTTAAATCGGATATCTTACACAGATTTCGATGACCAGAGGAATCGTACAACAAACAGATAAACAAAATAGAAATGCAAAATTTTCAGTTTGATTTGGTACACAAGGAGCAGAATCGCGCCTTATTTAGCCTTAAAAAGTTAGCAGGAATTTGCTGCATTTTTGAAAAGGTGGTTTAGTGTTTCCTTTTGTCATAAAACTTCAGCTTTCATTTTCTAGACCATGTTAGTAAAACGTCCAAAATGATTCTGAAGCGATATGGTTATTAACCACCTCCAGTAAACAAGAGCAACCGCATCACAGATCTGTGAGGAACTCCACTTGCTACGCTGGTCCACTTCAAAGAATGTCCATTTACGAAGAAGAGTTAGTCACAAAACCAGCACCGACTGTCCCCCCCCCCCTTTAGAAATATGGTACATCTGAATTTTGAAGTCAGATATTGCTTAGCGCTAGCAGATTTATTGAGGAATGCAGGTTATGCCTGTTGCAATTTTTAATAAGGCATAATCTTAATTACCATAACCATTACTTTAATTAAATTTTATAAACTATTACAATTAAACAACATAAAAATAGTCATTTTTATTTTGAGATAAATTAGAAGTCTCTCTCATGGACGTCCAGCAATAGTCTGCCGGCAAACTTCATTGTTAATATTTCTCCATGGTAGCAATATCTTGATGAAACGTCACGGTGTTCATTATTAACGAGGCTAAGGTTATCCGGGAAAAAATCTAAATGGGAATAAAAGAAGTGTATTTTTCGAGACGTGTTGCAACTGAGATTTCAGTGGGATTGTAATGAATTTTCTGACAAGATTTTATAGATCCCTGCTTTATTGGTGCCCAAAAAATGTTCATAAACTTGGATTTCTAAGCTTCGAGTTCCAAAGGGTTTAAAATGTTTTCACATTTTCAAAATATTCATTAGTAACTCGACGGGGACTAATTCACGGCTTAATGAATACACCTTCTTTGTTTTTAGCATCAGTAGTGGCATTATTGTTGCGTGGAAGCTGTAGTTTTAAATACTGAAAGCCATCTCCATACCTGTAACGAAATATTTTCTTAGACCTAACTTCATGTGAAAAGCGGTGGTAAAAGTGTGTTTATTTCGATCAAATACGGATAACATTTTTTCCAGGTACAAGATTCGTGTGTAGAGGGAGCAGAGGAAAATCTTAGTTTCTCAACGAATGCTTTCTACTGCCCCACTCGTATAGCCAGATTGTAGAACTTATTTATTTAATCAGGTAAAGAAAAGTTACATCCACCCCTAGACAGCAACCAAATGCTAGCAGGGTAAACACTACTATAAAAATTAATACAACATCTATATTGGGTAAAATAAAATGATATCAAGTCAATTTTTAATAATTAATTACAGAAGTTAAGACAGATTTTGTTCAACATAATACTCTCAATACACACTCTCAATACATTCGGCGTCTGTCCAAGAAGAGTGCAGGGATGCTGGCAAGATGCTGCAGGCTGTCCGGAACAGGAGAAAGAGCGCATATCATCATCTAACATAGAAGCCACGTAAAGCAATGGTGAAATCAAAGATCTCAAATTGCAAGATTGTGTAGGTATCAACTAAAACTTTTGATCTGTAGGCTTTGTCCAGCTGATCATCTCAGGATTGATATTTAGGTCGTTGAGGAGTCCAATCGTGTTTGCTGGGAACATATGGCTGAGCGAGCTGAATTGGTTGAGGGCAGGTCTGATCAAAGATGTTTGACGGTTAGTTATTCTGCTGTTCTTTATGGGCTATCGAGCTGAGAGCACCAAGTCTACCAGAAATGAGCTTGGAGAGCGTAATTATGTTACGAGTGGTGATGATTTGCTTCCGAGGGATCATTCCATGCAGAATGTAGTATACCCCTAGAGATAGTAAGGGGATGTCCTGAAGTCCTATTGAGGGATCGAGGAAGCCAATACTGAATCCCAAAGAACTGCTGCAGGTAGGTTGGAGGGGCAAAAGACCAGATTTCCGATGCGTAGAGTGCCACCGGTACCACACAAGTTCGGACAAACTTAGTTATCAGCTTGTTATTACCGTAATCCACAAGTTCTTGTCGAGCTGACCAAAGGGCTGCGAAGAATTTTTCTTGCTTCCTTGAAGTGCTCCAGAAAAGACGGGTTCGAATCCCAGACCAAACCTAGGTCCTTGTGACAGTTGACAAGTCCACTTATGATGTCCACTTATATAGATGTGCATTGGATTTATTCTTCTCCTCTTTGTAAACGTCATCTGGGTAGATTTTTCAGCATTTAGCTCAAGACCAATGTATTGAAGAAAGGTGCTTATCTAAGAGATTATTTTGTGGCTCTTTGAACAGAGGGCGCTTCCTCCAGCTGATCGAAATGAATGAAGAGCTTCAGATTGTCGGCGTACGATATCATGTTTCGGAAATTTTTTGGCAGAAGTTCCAAAGCCGCTGCTGGCAAAACACCACCCTGTGGAACATCTCTGAAGACAGTAAATGATCGTGAGATACCATTGTGCTCAACAAGGAGCCGTCTTTCCTGCAAAATTTGAGTATAGTGAGGAGGTTATCGGAGATACTGAAGTAGTTATTCAGAATGTTAAGTAAAGATGTGATAGAAATCCTATCATATACATATTTAACGTCGAGAAAAATTGTCGAGCTGCGTTCGAAAATTCAAAGTTTCTGTATGTGAAATAGCATTTGAAGGAGATTGGTGGTGTAGTATATCCCCCAGGGACAACGTTGTGAAGGTGGCATGGTCTGTGATGAAAATAATGTTCATTAATAAGTTGCGCTTGGATTGTCTTTTCAAAAACCTTAAGGAGCAAAGAGCCTACTGAGATCGGACGAAAATCATTTGCAGGTTTAGACCTCGAATTCTTCGGAATGGGTTTGACGAAGTAGTGTGTCCAAATTTGAGGCACCGAAAATGTTAGCAAAATTTCATTAAAGATATGTAAAAGAACACCAGCAATGAAGACACATGATATTTTAATGATGAACAAGGGAAATCCATCAGCCCGACGGTAGCTTTGTTCGGTAACTCGTTTATTACTTTCAACGGGTTTTCCTTTGTGATATTAAGTGTAGACAGGGGAGTCAAATCGCGTAAAGGGATGGAGAAGGAACGATTAGATTCTTACTTTACGCAAATCTCACCAAAAGTATTGTCTTCCCATTCTATGAAGAGGCTCTCATCCATCTGAATATCCTGTCAGTGCTTTGCAAATGGCCGCTTCAGCATACTAATCTGTTAGCTATATGTCTATAGTTGGCTTGTCGTTTTTGCTTCAGAAAAGATGCACGTTTCTTTATAAAGTTAATAAAATCGTGTGTGATTCCAGAACTTTTCCATTTCCTGGAGGCATGCTGCTTATCTATAAAGGCGGACTTCAGGTCTGTTGAGAACCATGGATTTGTTCATTTAGTAATGGTTTTTGAAGCTCCTTGAATAGCCATTTCCAGGAGGAAAGCAAGGTCATTAGTGGCTTCATCGATCGGGGGGTGGAAAGAGCATCCCAGTTGGTTGAGGTGAGAAAACTCAATGACATCTTGCTTGATGAAACTAACTGAAAAAATGGTTTTGGTTAGGACTTCATCATCATCAGGATGCATCGACGGGAATATAAAGGCAAAGGTTAGTGGTTTATGATCTGAATTAAAGGCAAAGGTAGGATTGTGGGCGTCAAATCTTCTGCACGATGAAATACACTAGGTCTAACGCCTAGTTGCCCCTTGCAGGCTGTGATTCAAGGAAATCCAGCGCTAAATTTTCGATGAAGGTAATGAAGTCTCGTCTAGTTTCAAAGTGTCTAGGGATGAGCATATTGAAGTCCCCTGTAAGAAAGGTTGGTTTATCAGAGGTGAGATTGGTCGTGAGTCTTGACTGCAATTCACCCCTGTAGTCTTGTGT
Source organism: Mastigoproctus giganteus (assembly GCF_048544385.1). Taxonomy (NCBI): domain Eukaryota; kingdom Metazoa; phylum Arthropoda; class Arachnida; order Uropygi; family Thelyphonidae; genus Mastigoproctus; species Mastigoproctus giganteus. The sequence goes on from NC_143580.1 coordinate 142,478,284, forward strand.
ATGATCCGGTGGAAGATAAATTAGACAAATTTGGATCAGGCGATTTCCACATGTAACATTGGTACACAAAGCTTAAAAGCGTTCTGTACTGCTGATCTTTAGGCAGGAAATTAAAAAATTACGATGGTAAATAATCATAACACCTCCCCCTCTTCTTCCCATACGATCATTAGTAGCTGTATGATGAGATGAGGTTCTCAACAAAGTATCGAGCTGTTTATTGGAAGACATCCAGGATTCTGTAAGGCAAATAATCCCAAATTCCTCGAGGAACAAGAGTGATTGCAGGGAGTGGAGCTTATTTCACATGCTCCTGACGTTTTGAGTAAAAATTGAGCAGAGCTTGTGAGGTCTAATGTCTTCCGGTTCCTTTAATTGCTAGCGACGATATCTGGGGACAAAGACTCGGAATTTTTCCTTACTCTTGAGCCTTGCGGCCCAGGTGAGGGTTAAGTATTGTAGCTAAATCAGAGGGTGAACATGCGACATCGAAAGATGTCGCATGTTCACTCTCTATAAGAGTGTTTTGTATGCATTCGGCAGACATTGGTGTGCACTCCAGTCTTGCTTAGTATCAAATTTCAAACGTCCTCTGGGATTGTATCAGGGTCAAGCCTTGTTACAAAAATATGCGCTAACCCAAGGGCAGCTTTGACTTCCGTAGAGCCGCTACTCCCATGGATGAAACATCACGGCCGATTGTACCTTCTACTCTGTTATCAGCGCAGGAAGTAGACATAACTTCAACGGTAGGCATCAAGGAGCAAGTGACATCGTCAGGAGTAACTTCAAGAGATGGTGATGGAAGAGCACCACCACATCCGGTTAATGGAGGAAAATTCACCTTCTCACAATTCTGAGCTGTCTGTAGCAAATGATTCTGATTGGTGAGTGGGGGTGGCTGATTTGTTGGAGATTGAAGAGCAGCTGGTCGGGAGGACCTAGGATATGAAGGAAGTGCTGCGACCTGAGTCAAGGTGCCAGTGAGGAGCTCCTTCAGAGGCGTATGGGCAGATAGCGTGTGGAAAGAGCGAGGCTGATCAGATGGAGCCGTGCTCTTATCCATTATTTTGGTCTGGGAAGAATCGTTAACCGAAGGTCGTCGTGTTGGAAGAGCATCCGGATACCCACCTGAAGCAGACGACTGCTTGGTACGGGAAACAGAAGTAGATGGAGAGAACTGGAGGGATTGCGATTGTTGACTGATTGTTTTTTAGGTCTCCAGTCTGTTCGAAAAATCTTACGACAACAGCACGATCTAGAAAACTCCTGAGGACAGAATCTCAATCAGCAGCCCAATTAATATGAACAGGTAGACTACAATCTAAGTACGTGAAAATAAAATGAGACCTTGCGAGACGAGTGTGCTAGGGGGAAAAACGGGCTGCACATTGAAATCAGTGTTAAAATTCACCATATTTCTATTGAAAAAACACGGGCTAACCCGGAACAATATCTGGCATGACCATGCGTCGCACGCTCGCACGTATGGGCTATACCAGAAGACAACCATTATGGCATCCTTTCCTATCCAAGGTTCATTGGCGTAAAAGAATCGCCTGGTGCAAAGAGATGCAAGTAGTACGTTAGAAGATTGGAAGAAGGTATGCTGGTCGGATGAGTGACGTTATTTACTCCACACCGTGGATGGTCGGATTTGGCGTCAACAACATGAGGCTCTTGATCCATCATGCATGGTATCAAAAGTGCAGGCCGGGGGAGGGGGTTGTATGGTGTGGGGGCATGTTTCACTGGCAGGAACTTGGACAGCTGGTGCATTTGGAACAACGTATCAGTGCCAACTGCTTGCTGACTTTGTACACCCCGCTATGTTACACTTTTTCCCTAATGGCGATGGTGTGTTCCAAGATGATAATGCGCCGAGCCATCGGGCCCTTGTTGTGCAGGAATGGTTTGAGGAACACAGTTCTTACTTCCAGCATATCGATTGGCCTCCGAACTCCACCGATATCAATCCCACAGAGCACTTGTTGTATCAATCCCACAGAGCACTATGGAAAGGCATATCAGGCGTCTGGATACACCAATCACCTCCATACCTGCATTGCTGATCGCATTACACACAGTTTGGTTGGCCATACCTCCCGAACGTTTCCGACATCTTGTTCAACCACGTCGGATAGCTGCTGTACTGAGAGCAAAAGGACCTACGAAGTATATTTAATACTTCTGAATTGGTCATAATTCAGTGATCACTCAGGGTACATAAAATATACATACACATACATTTGTATATTCTTCGTTAGATTGCTTAGGGTTTGCACTAAGGTTTGAAAAGCCGAAAATTGGCCGTATCATATTTTAAAAGTACAGTATTTAAGTTTCAACGTGTGGGGCTTTCGCTCGTATACAAGTAGAGTGGGTGCCGGGAGACCGAAGGCTGGGGGCAGAGAGATAGAAGTATGAGGCCAATAGGGAAGGCAGCCCCGGTTTTGTCAGTGAGACATGCCCCACCAGATGGAGGAAAAGGGAGTGGCGGGGGACAGGACAGAAAATAATCCATTCCCCCCGCCGGGGAGTAGGAGTGAAAGATGAACCGCTTAGAGGAGCGACTCAGATCGCAATGGTGCGTGTGTGCAGTTCATCAGATAGGTCGTAATCTTTCCTGGGACATCGTCCCTTCCTTGGTTACCGGTTTCTTGTCTGATAATTGCCCTTCTGGGATAGGATCCGTCCGCGGCTTCTAGGTCTTGTTAGTTTGGTGTCACATACAGTTTCTCAGTTTGTTCCATCTCGGTAGATAGCAATTTGCATCTTCCTCCTGGAAAAGACGTACTGCGCATGGCGACTGAAGGCCGCACACTCCTCCTGTATGTCTAGGAGGTGGTTTTCTTGATTGTGGGGTAAGTATCTAATTTCTGTGATGAGTTTACACCTGAGATCTTCGTCGTTTTCGCACTCGTGCACAACATTGCGCCATGTTTCTGGTTCTCCACAAAAGCAGTGTGCTTCTTAATGGGTATAGGTATGTTGAGGGTCAGACGGCTCCGGGGATTTCTCCCATCTCCGCGTATATTCTATGTATCGAGTGACAGTCCCCTGTCTGTGTCAGAGGTTTAAAGTAATGTATGGGTCATGTGGTATGTAGTTTGTTGTGCTCATTGTTCATCCGGCCTGTTGGCCGCCGGGCTACTAGTGGGACCCCACGTTACCATACCTAGCAATGGGGACGCCGACCGGGTGTACCAAGAGACTAATTATACTCTGGCAGGTCCTGCCACTTACTTTCCTGGGATTTCGGTGGCTAGGACCTAGAATAAAGGTTGGAACGATCGCGGTTGATTTCGGTAAAACTGTATTTAGAAAGCGCTGCGTGGGGTTTTACGCTGAAAGAACTATTTCTACAGAGCCTAAAAGGTCGGGCAAAATTTGATGTGATTTAAATTTGGACATGTGGGGCAGTCGCTGTACAAGAGAAAGTGTTGGGAGGGGAGGGTGAAGGCTAGGGGGATGAAATAGGAAGAAGAGGGGTCGGATAGGAAGGTGATCCCTCATTTTCAGTGTGGCATGCCCATGCCCCACCAGAATGAAAATATGGGGAGGGGAGAAGAGCAAATACTCCTCCCCGGTAAATAAGAAAAAACACAAGGGAGTGCGGTTTTGGGTCGCCAGTAGGCCATCCAAATCACCCTAAAGTCTTGTCTTGTCTTTCTGTGGTATGGTGAGGTTTTTTTTTTTTTTTATGTCACGTACTTGTTTGACCTCCTGCAGTCCATCTAGTCGGGTTGCCTTTGGTGTATTGCTATCATTGTTTTCCTTCTAAAAAATAGATCCTGGGCATATTGACTGAGTGAGTGCCTTGTAGTCCTCTTGAGTGTCCAACAGTCTGGGTTCTTGGTTGTCTGGTATATATTGGATTGCCGTTATTAGGCGTAGTCGTAGATCCTCATACAGATCGCCGTCAAACATCGTTTCTCCGAGACTCCGGCTTGCCACAGGGACAGTCCGCGTTATCTATGATGCCAAGTTGGTAAAGCTTAGCTTTAAACGTGCCATGTCCTGTAAGGAGGAAGTGGTATTCCGACCGGAGTGAAACCACGCTGGTGCCTTAGGGTACAGTTTGGTGACAGTGGGGAGGAATCTTCTAGTCACTGCGCCTTTTTCTGTGTCGCTCCATCTCCTCTGCCAAATCTGGACGAGGCGGTCGGTGATTCTTCTCTTCTCACAGTTGCGGTCATTAGTCATGCCATACATTGTAGCCGATGTGTTTCTAGCAAGATGGTTGAGCAGACTGCAGCGGGTAGCCTCGAGGTTCAGGACTTGGAGGGCAGCCGTGCTAGTCGTTCCAGTTGCTCTTGTCAGGGTAAGGAGGATGGTCCTCTGAATGGTTTCGAGGATCCGTTTATTCACTTCTAGTCCCACCCTCACGACAGGGGAGCCATACTTGATGGCAGGGATAAAGAGAGCTTTGTAATAGAGGGACAGGGTAGTACGGCTGAGTCTCCAGTCCCTGCGAGTGACTCTAGCGACGCGGGCCGCGTATCTTCTTATTTTTTTTGTTTAATATATTCTAGGCTTAAAATTTGAATTTTCTGTCCAGGATTATTCCTAGGTATTTAATCTGTTCGCAGAGCTTAACTGTTTTGTTCTCAATCTTAATTTGTGGTGGTCTCCTTAAGTCTAGCGTACCTTTTAGCAGCAAAATATGGGGAGGGGATCCGTTTATTCACTTCCAGTCCCACCCTCATTTTGTCTTGTCGAGTGCTAGTTTGAGCAAATGTAGCTTCGTCCAATATAGCAGTTTTTTCAGGGCATCATTTGCTTGCATTTCTACGGAGGATCTGCTGTCAGCCTCGATGGTCTTAATGGGTACATGGACATGTGGACATGTGTTTTGTAAAGGGCGGCTCCTAGAACGTGAGTTCAACTCCGCCTCGTATCTCTGTGAAGAACAGTATCACTACAAATGGGCCAGATGTGTGTGACGTCGGTTTGTGTGTATTGTGTGTGTGTTCTGTTGTTATGTTCTGGCCACTTGGCTACCCAGAAGCATCAGTCACCTGGACAGATGATTCTGGGTACTCGTCCACACCACGGGAAGGTGGGCCAGTCCCAATGGAGCACGTACTGTCTCGATACGAGACTCTGAACCACCTGATGTTGCCAAAAGGTGGGCCAGATTTCTCTGGGGGCCCACTCCAGAGAGGGGAAAAAAAAATAATAAAAAATAAATAAATAAAATAAAAATTAAACTAAAAACAGAAACAAAATGTATTTCCCGTGATGCAAAAAAAAAAAAAAAAAAAAAAAAAATAGAAAAATAAAAAATAAATAAATAAAATAAAAAAATAATAATAAATAAAAAATTAAAAAAAATAATAATAATAATAAAATAAAAAAAATAAAAATATAATAATAAAATAAATAATTAAATAAAATAAGAAAAATAAAATAAATTCCCTGTGATGAGAGAGAAAAAAAAAAAAAAAAAAAAAAAAAAGAGAGCTGTCTGGCACCAATGATAGTCCACATCCCAGTTGTCAGAACAGAGCACGAGTAAAAAAAAAATAATAATAATAAATAATAATAATAATAATTAAAGAATAATTAAATAATTTTAATCCCACAGTGAAGAGGAAGATGTAAGTCGGGGTGCCAGCAGAGAGAGAGTAAGAGGAAAAAAAAAAAAAAAAAAAAATGTGAGAGTGGTTATCTATCCTGCACAGAGGGAAAAAGAAGAAAAGGTGAGCCAAGGCTGCTCCTAGTTCCAGGGCAGGACCCGGAAACAGTGCAGAATGCAGGTTTGAGGAAAAATAAAAAAGAATAAATAAAAATAATAATAAAATAAAAATAATTAAAGAATAAATAAATAATTTTAATCCCACACCCTGGCTACAGTGAAGAGAAAGATGTAAATCGGGTGCCAGCAGAGAGAGAATGAAAAAAAAAAAAAAAAAATGGGAGAGTGGTTATCTATCCTGCACAGAGTGGGAAAGAAGAAAAGGTGAGCCAAAGCTGCTCCTAGTTTCAGGGCAGGACCCGGAAACAATGCAGAACGGAGGTTAGAAAAAAAAAAAAAAAATAGTCAGTAGAAGGGGTGACTTTCAGTTGGCAGTGGAATTGTTAATGATCGGCATTTCCACGTCGGTGATTGACGATCAGTGTCCTCCTCCAGGCAAATACCTCAGCTGCAAAGGTCTGGAAGGCTTCGAGGTTGTTTTGGGTACATATCAGTTGATGCAGATCTGCTGGTGGGAAGTCCTGGATCTTATTCTGGAGACGGTTTCTGATATCGTTGTAATGTACGCACTCCAGAAGCAAGTGTTTCCAACTTTCACTTTGTCCGCAAAAGCAGTAGGGAGTGTCGATGAGTCCCAGTGTATGCAGTTTCTGTCTTAATGGGTAAATGAATAAGTTGTCTAAGGTCATTAGTAATTGTAAAACCAAACTAACAAATTGAAGCCACCTGGACACATGAACATTAAAATCGCCGAAGAAAAGTCACTGTTAGGAAAGTTAAGACAACCAAATGTAGTTTTAAAGAAAAAGTCAAAATGTTCTGAATTATTTGAAGAGTTGGGAGAACAACAGAAGCAACAGCTGCATTTGACAGAATAGAATTTCAATGAATTTTAAGAGTGGACTGCAGATTGTGAAGTTTCTGACAAGAATAGGTCCTATTTAAAGCGAAAGGAATCGTAGAGTGAATAATTTGGGAAAAATGACATGATTAGTGGTTGAAGTAACCGATAACTGACATTCTTTCAGAAAAGTATTTGGAACACAGTGATAGTAGGTGGGTGAAGGACTTCGTTTAGAGACACTTAAACCACGTATATTTAGAAATGAATTAGCAAGTTTTTAAGACGACTTGCTAACTCTCGCTCTTATGACTACCCTCTGTCTCTTATTCTTCATTTATCTCTAAACCAACTACGTATCATTCCTGTAAACACAATTTTCTCCGGTAAGAGAGATAGCAAAAGCTTATTTTTGCAGTCTAGGTATATAATATAGTTGTATAAAGTTTGTTTTTTTGTATCCAAATATTTTGACTTTGTAGTACGTCCATTTAATTGATCAGGAAAGACCTTCATTTCATTACCGATTCTTGAATTCTTTTAGAATTTTTTGTTCTTATCGAGGTAGCTTTTTTTTTTTTTTTTTAATCATATGCTTAACCAGAGAACCCGCGAATTTACAGATCACAGAAGTCAACCTGGTTGGTCTACAGTTGCTCACAAGCTCTTTTGTATCTCCTTTATGGACCAGGAGGTGAAGTTAGCGTTTCTCAAGTCCCGTTGTGTGATGATCTCATTAACATTCCCGATGTTGACGCAATCACGTGCATAACATTATTTTAGTATAGCACGATGTATACTATCCTTTCCTGGCGTCTTACTCTCCCTCAGTAACTTTTGCAACATATGCTTTTCAGTGACCATTATATCCCTTTCTTATTTTCTAGAAAGATGCTTCGTCTTTATTATTTCCTCCAAGTTCGAATGCGCTTTCAATAATAAAGATTGTTGCAAAGTCCCTATTCGGTTCATTTACACTTTCCATGGGTGTTGTATGAATCTGCTGTTTCCGTTTTGTGAGGGGCTTACCTGATATACTTTTTTCTTCTCTCTCTCTCTCTCTCTCTCTCTCTCTCTCTCCGTGAGCTTTCTTTTCCAGGGATTTTTCGAGCTCAGAATTGTCTATCTTTTCCCATCAGTGTTTTGTTACGAACATGCTTATAATTGTTATACGAAACGGTATCTCTCGTAATAGTCGGTAACTATCAGATGTCTTTTTTCTTTTCCTCAAACCGTTCAGCTCTCTTCTTATCCATTTTGGCATCTTTCATTTTACTATTATTTTCTCTTACAGTGAGAGAATAATGTGCTAGAAGGCATTATCTTGCATAAAATATACAGGATGTTAATTTTAAAAGAAATACACGTTACACTGGTGATAAAAGAAAGTACATCACCCCTTAAAATTGTAATTGTCGTCCGAATAACGTAAATATATGGCAATATTTCTTACAGATTGCATCAGATAAGATTAACACGCGTAGGTGATGACGAAATATTGCATCAGCTGTTACTTTCAGCTATATAAGCACGCTCTGCAAGAGTTGCAGCCATTCCTTGCTTGTGTCAGGATGGCGAGTTACGTGCCGTTGACGCCACGAAGAAAGAGTGCTATTGTTGTTTTACGTGAGGAAGGATGTTCTTCCTGTCATATTGCTTATAGAGTGTCTTGTAATCAGTCGACAATGAGTAGATTTCTTTCCAAACTCAAGAATACTGGTTCTGCTGATGGGGAAAAAAGGAACCGGACGCAAACGAGTCTCTGCGCCAAAACAGGACCGAGTTTTGAAGCGCTTATGCCTTAAAAACCGTAAAGATTCAACCACCTTAGTGGCTACATCAACAGCCAAAATACCGACCGTTGAAAATGCGCACTTTTTTTTTTTTTTTTTTTGTAAAATACCCTTACTTACTCAAGAAATCGGTGTTTGGTGAGTATATCTTGAAGAAGGATATGTTTTTTGAATAAACTGTCACCTCTGATGTTTAGAAAGGCATCATAATGCAATTTATGGCATTGCTAGAGGAAAATGAAAAAGCATCTGGCTTCAACAGGATGAAGCAACCTGCCATAACGCGCATTCTCAACCACTGAAATATTATAAGAATTCTTTGTGGATCGAATCATCATATCACAAGGATCATATTTTATCCAATGCCACCTATGGCTCCTTATTTAAGATCCCCAGACTTCTTTTTATTGGAGTTATTAAAGCACAAAGCTTACGAGAGGAATCCACGACGCAACCAGCATCTCAAAGCGAGCATTGAAAATGTAGTGGGGTGTACATCGACACAAACTCTTTGTCGCATAATTCGCCATACTATCAAAAGAGTCAAAGTATATATTGCTAACAACGGGAGACACTTCCAGCAGTGTCTGTAAACTATTATTTAATAATTATTCTGATAATAAGTTGTGTTTTTACTTTGATCGTTTTTATGTTTACTTTTAATATTTGAAGATTCGATGCGCGAGGCATAATATGATATGGATTTAAATTAACTATATAATATCGGTGTTACGTACACCATAGTTTACCCATAAATTAAACTACGTACGTAGTGTGAAGGCATCGTTTTTAATTGTATCTCATATTGTGGCTACTGTTGTGAAGGTATTAGCCACAATATTAGCCAAAACGATGCCTTCACACTATGCACGTAGTTCAATTTGTGAGCAAACTATGGTGTATCTACATCGATATTATATAGTTTACTTTTAATGAACATCCTGTATAACCTTGTCGTTCGGAGTAAACGTATTCCTGTAACCTTGCAAGGCAGCTCTTTGAAGTGACAGTGCCCTAAAGAAAGGATGATTCAACCAGTCATATTCAATAGATTCTCCGCTAAACTGCTACCACAGAAGCATTTAATTGAATTTATATGTGATTTATCGTGTGCTCAATAAATACAATTATGGCGATTAACACTGTGGTTTATTTTGAAAACTACCTGATCAATACAAATGATTTAGTTTGGAAAATTTTTATTCTCGAGAATATATTTTTAATAAAAGTCCTAAAACATTCCCTTCATCTGTCAGGATCATAATCATTGACGGTTTGATATAATTTTGAAATATTAACTTTATCTGGAGTCTTAAAATTGTTGTAGCAAAGGTTTTTGACAATTTCAGTTTAGATGATGGCTTTCGTGTTGACTTTTGAGGGCGTTCTGTGCAGATCTTCATCAGTTCGCACAGAATTTTCTGCAGTTTTGAAAGAAGGTAATCTGTCACTTCTAGAAGAGTCTAAGATACTCTCAAAATATTTTTATATTTTGTTAAATTATTGGTTTTGATGATGGAGCTGTCCAAATAGTGTGTCCATTTTCTGCAGATTAGTCATAATAACCACCTTTATAGAAAATATTACTATTTGTTATTATTATTTTTTAAAATTTGCTTTCACATGTAGCACAGTGGTTATAATCTCCGTATTCCTTCGCCGGATGGAAAAAGACTCGAGGAATTTTTAAGTGCTCTTTTCACGACGTGGCCGACTTAATCGGTCTCTGGAGACGATCGCATGTTTTTTTTTTTTTTTTTTCTCGGACTCTGATTTTTCGTCCCGCAAACAGACAAACCTACCGAAAAATACACACAGTTACTACATACACTGATCCTTCATAGCTTTAGTTACTTTGCTGTTTAACACGCAACCCAACTCTTTATGTATTCGCTGCAAATTCTAACAAAATTTGAGTTTTAGCAAAAAGTGGGGACGCTGTAAATGAAGGCCTGTCAAAATTATTTTGTAACTACGCTGAATTTAATAGTGGTATATATGCTTCTTATGCAACTGTTTACGGTGCTTCATGGCATCTCAGTCGCCAGGATGCGCCGCCATCTACTACTCCTTTGGAAAGGTCTCGTTTGATTCCCGTCGTCCACCTAGTAGTAGTAGTAGTAGTTGTAGTAGTAGCATGTGATGCAAGAAAGCAAATGTATGAGCTTATGCAGCATCAGCCAAAAAAAAAAAAAAAAAATCACACCATTCCCTCCAAATGCCTGTCCAGTTCCTCCTTAAATTTATTTAACCTATCAACTTCCACAACGACAGATGGAAGTTTGTTCCAGCAATTAACCACCCGCTGGCTAAAGGCAAATTTCCGCACATCTATTCTACATCTGTCCTTTCTTAATTTGAACTTATGTCCTGTTGGAATTTCTAATCGTTTCTTCAATCGAGGTTATGTTAGCCGATCTAAGACAGAGTAGGGTTTGCCATGAATTATTCTGAGTTTTTTAGCTCACATAGCATGAAGATCAGCCTGCGAAAGCGCTTTTAAAGACAAAATGTACAATAAAAAATGTACAACTGGGGAGGGGGGAGTCATTAAAATAATAATTTTTTTTTTTTCTGCTTTTATGACACTTAATCCCATGAATGTGCATGCCCTGATTATCAAACTATGGATTGTATCAGCTGATGCAGATAAAAATTATATATGCAAATGAAATTAAAGAAAATACGAACACAGAGTTAATGCAGTGTCACGTAAATTGACTACATTATTCTGCTCCGCTGTCCAAACTGGGTAGTTAATTTCTCTTCTACTCTTTGATATGCTGAATTGTCGACAATGCAGTTGTCTACGAACCCTGACAGTCACGGTAGGGATGGCTTTATGATTGGCGTTGCAGCAGACTTGCGCGTGCACTACCTTCTCTCAGGAAGTAGTTCTCATGGAGTCTCCCACTGCGAAGCAGTCCTCGTGAGTAATGAGAAATTCATTACCCACAATCCTTCCCGCTTCGAACCGCACACAGTACCAAGTATAGCTTGGGTCTGCATGCTGTCGATTCTATCCAGCGACCACCTGTGGAGTCTTTCCCCACACACTGACGCCAGCGTCACGTGCTCCCCCTAATTGGACGGCTGCATCTTCTAGGGAAAGCAAACGACCAATGTCAACTTGCACCGGTGTAGCGGTGTTTTGTTGAATTGACCGTGTGAATGCAGCTGCTTTTTCTTGTCCCTCTTATCAAACCCCCGTGTCGCCTGAAGCAATGTTAAATTCGAAGAAAAGATGCTTTCTCCTCTAATAGAGGAATATACGAAATCCAGAAACACACACACGGCGCAGCTCCATCTACTGATATTAGTTCGGGTGTCGTTATGCTATATTTTCTACTTTGCAGTGAAATTTTGCTTCGTCGTGTTATATTTTAAAAAAAGGCGCTGGATTTTTCACATTACCTGCATTAGTCACTTGGGAATGGTTGGCTTTATGGACATCAAAAAAAAAAAGGAGAAACTGGTGAAGATACGATAGGGGCAAAGGAAGGGCCTTGTATAAGGGGGGTCTAAGCTGGATGTTAAACATCCGGGACCACGACAAAGAGAGGAAACATTTTTAAATGGTTATAACGTAACTGTAACAAAAGAAAGGAGCGTCCCTAAAAGCATCCATCGATGCATGGATGCACGCACCCCAGTTCCATTGCATGTCCTGGGGGAAGTGACGGTGACACAACCTCTTTGATAATTCATCATTAACATGGGTTCCTTCAGTCTCTACGATGCACTGATGACCTTTATCCACATCTCTCTCTCTCTCTCTCTCTCTCTCTCTCTCTCTCTCTCTCTCTCTCTGTTGAGTGCCAGCTTCTTCAAGTCCTGGTATGGTCTTGTTGTTGTATCCTTTTGCAGTTGCTTTATGAAATTGTTTCTCCGTCACCCTCTGGGTCTAGTTCCATTAAACTTTCAGTCTATAATCAGGCTTAGCATTTCACCGTGTCTTCGATTGTGTCCGAACCATATTCCTCTTCGCTCCTTGATTAGGTTTATCATTTTTCGTTTTTCTCCTAGTTCTTCTAAGACTTCTTCATTGGTCTTTTTTTCGGTTCAGCTTATTTTCTTGTATATTCTCCAGCACCACATCTCGAATGCTTCAGTTCTCTGTCCGTCTCGTTTGTTTATCGTCCAGGTTTCGGATGCATATAGGACCGTGTTCCAAACAAAACTTTTGAATTCTTTTCCTCATATGCTCACTCAAATACTTGGTTGTCAAAATATTTTTTGTTTTTTCCTGAAAGCTTGTTTTGCTTGCCCAATTCGTGCTTTTATTTCATCGGTGCATCTTGCCTCAGCATTTGTCCTAAATATTTAAATTTTGTTACTTGTTCAAGATTATTGTTTCCTATTTTGATGTTCATAGCTTTGGGGTCCTTTGAGAATGTCATGCACTTCGTTTTATTCATATGAATTTTCACATCCTAAGCCTCGGCTGTGTGGTTTAAAGGTTTAAAGCTGTAACATCTCAATCAGGTCATTCGTTCTTGTTGTTACAATTGCTTGATCATCCGCAAATTTTATTGTTTTTATTTGTTCGCCATTTATGGTCACTCCTAGATTGCTGTTTTCAAGGGTTTCTGTCATAATTTCCTCCACATAGATATTAAATAGGCCTAGTGAAAGTAGGCAACCTTTCAGGATTGAGAAGAGTTTTGGCCATTATATTCTTTCGAAGGCTTTCTCATAATCAATGAAGCAAATGTAAAGGTTTTTCCTAGATCAATAAATCCCTCTCCCATGAGCCTAAGGACTGCGATGGCATCTGTTGTGCCCCTGTCTTTCTTGAAACCAAATCGGTTGGGTGCTAAATACTGTTGATTTTGTCATTGATTCTCTGTTTTATTATTTATAGTAAGATTTTGGATACATGTGGAATAATGCTGATAGTCGGGCGTTGGCTGCATTCCTTGGTATTGCGCTTTTTGGGGAATGGGATCATGACCGCTGTGCAGTGATCTTCAGGCCATGAACCTTCTTTGTACATCTGGTTTGTTAAGGTGAAAATAAGTTCATGTAGCTTATTACCTCCCTCTTAAATGAGCTCAATGGGCAAGGAGTCAATTCCTGCTGCTTTTCCATTAGGCACTGCTTTTAGCGCCGCTTCAAATTCTTCTTTGGTTATTGGCAGGTCTTCCATGTTGTATTTTGAGTCACTCCTTTTGATTTCTGTGTGAGTGGTCTTTTTGGTGGAGTTCCATGATGTATTCTTTCCATCTTGCTTTTATTTCTTCAGGTTCTGTCAAAAGTTTAAATTTAAATTTTCTGCTTATACCCCGGGAAGACCAAATGGTCAGAGGACTTCACAAGATAGACAGAATACAAGAAACAGCACCGTATTTAGCAATCACGGGCTTGAACCCCGGTCACTCAAGGCATGTGTACTTATGCACACGCGCGCCTGACCAGTCGGCTACGGCGGCCTTGTTTGTTGTTATAGTGCTGGATCTTATTCCCTTCTTCCTTGTGAAGTGAGTAATTTTGTCGAAAGCTAGATCTGATCTGCCTTTTTTTATCTAGTTCTTCAATGATTATACACTTCTTGCTTGTCTACACTCTCTTTGAAGTTCATTCCTGAGTTCCTTATACTTTTCTACACCTTCGTCAGTGTTGATGTTTTTCCATTTCCTTTTTTCTTCTATTTATGCCCAAATTTCTTGTGATCCAGGGTTTCCTCGCTTCTGTTCTTTTGAAGCCCACAATTTCTGTTGTTTCTCTGGTGATGGTTTCTTTAATAAACTTCAATTTTTCTTCTATTGTTTTGTTTTCGTTAAAGTTTTTTTGTACCGTTTCGCTTATTGTGTATTTGAATTTTTGCTTTGCTTCTGCTTGTCTTAATTCTAAATTCCACTTCTTTCTGTTGCTCCTTTTCTTTAGTGTTTTCAATTTTAGTCTTCTCTTTTAACATTACTAGATCACTCTCTGCACCTACACCTGGGTAAGCTATGGACTTTCTAACTTGATTTCGATAGCTTTCTTTTACTAGTATATAATCTAGCTGATATCTGTTTGAGTCTCCTGGGCTCTTCCATGTATACCTTCTTCTTTTGGGAACCTCGTACCATGTATTCGTGATAATAAGTTTCTCTTCTCTGTAGACATCTACAAGGCGCTGGCCCCGTTAATTTCAGTTTCCCAGTCCGCAATTACCAGTGATCTTGTCTTCTCTTTCTTCTTCTACCACCGCATTCCAATCTCCCATGATTATCACATTGAGGGATGGTGTGTCCCTAAGTATTTTTTCCAGCTGTTCATAGAGTTTTTCTACTTCTTGATCATCGTGGTTTGACGTTGGCATATTAACCTGGACGATCAGCATGTCTGTTGGTACTGCTGCTATTCTTGCTGTTATTATTCTTATTCTTATGACTCGTATGTCGGTTATTTCTTTTCCTATTTTACTTTCCATAATTAGCGCTACGCCTCCTTGTCCATTTGTGGCGCTAGAGTGAATTACTCTGAATTCCTCACCCAGAAGTCTCCTTCTTTCCATCTGACTTCGCTTAGCCCTAAAATCTTGAGTTGGTATCGTCTCGTTTCTTTTTTTAATGCATTCCAACTTTCCTGTCTAGAGTAGAGTTCTGATGCTCCAAGGTCTGTGTAAGGATTTTGTTGGTTGGCGGCCTGAGAAGCCTTACATCTCCTCCTGCCGGAACACGATACCCGGCGCTTGACTGACCGAGTTCCCGTTGGAGTCATCCGCTGAAGAAATGTGTGGAAAATTCATGAGTGCTAAAACATGGTATAGATAATGAGATAGTTTCCCCTTGCTCTCCACATCGCAGTAGTAGAACCAAAGGCTTGAATATGCCAAGGGTACTTCTGCAAGTTCACTCTGAAACCAAGCCCATTTTCTGCCTTTAGGTGATGATGAGGGGTACTGTTGCCCTCCCTCGTGGTTGTTTGTGCTTTGATTAAGGTAGCGGGACAGGCTCGCCACTGTCCCAGCACCGTCGTAGAGTTTGTGTGACATTTTTTAGGTACAACTTACCAGGTTTGTCCCGCTACGCTCTGATAGTACTTGCGCTGCTTGTCCGGGACCACCGAAGTAGCTAGCCTCCATATCTGAAAGCCATCCTCATATCCGCAACCTGGGAACCCGTTCGGTGGCATGCAGCTCTACCCCTGGGAATTAACCCAGAACCAGACTTTGATAAGTAACACATTTAAATTTATCGATAAAGTATAAGGAGGGCTGAATGCATGAATCGATGCCATTCTGATGGAAGGATAATCAGATTTGTCCAGGCTGTTCCATTTTTTTTTTTTTTTTTATGAAACCCCCAAACACGAGAGGTATTAGAACCTATAGTACAGTGGTTTTCAACCGGGGTGCCGCAGCACCTTAGAGTTGCGCAACAGCATTCCAGAGGTGCCACGTAATTTGGGTTTAAGTTACTTAAACTTTTTTTTTAATTTATATATTTATTTCATTATAAAAAGGTGTACGGTATCTTTTTTAATTTTGTGGTGATCTATAATTGATGTTTATTTAATTCCTCTATATAAAGAATAAAATTATTATATATATAATTTCTATTATGAATGTAATTTTGTTTATAGTTATATTATTGTAATAACTATCATGTAACATTTTTAACATTTTTTATATATATATATATATATATATACATACACACACACACAAAATAAATTACTTAGGGGTGCCGTTTTTAAAAAAAAGGTTGAAAACCACTGCTATAGTACTTAGTACCGTGCTTGGGTTGGAGATTGAGAAGACGAAAGAAGATACTTGTTAACAAGCGACTTGAATTTTTGTAGATTATAATTTTCAGGAAATACATATGAAGGAGGGTTGTTCCAGAAAACGAAAGTTGAATGAATAAATGAGGAAGGAGAAATTGGTTCTGTGAGTTTGAAGTTGGACAGTAAAAGGATGTTGACTGGTTGTGGCACGTGTTCGGACAGGTTTGGAAGAGAGAATGGGAATTATATAAACCAATTCAAAAGGACAGTCCCAATCGAAGTGTCTATAGAAATGGCATGCAGCAGAAACAGAACGTCTATGAGAGAGAGTGAGAGTGTGTTAACATAACTTCCCCATTTTGAATGGAATATAGATGCCTGAGAGGTTTTGGGGCATGCCCCAGATGTCGGAACAGTATTCCATGGTAGGGTGGATTTGCGATTTGTACAGCATAATAAGCTGTTTGGAAGAAAAAGACCGCCGAGAAAACTCAGTTTTTGAGATGTAGAGAAAGCAATATTTCGAATGTGCTTATGCCAAGAGAGATTACAAGTCAGGGTAATCTCCAATAGAGATATATGATCTTGCCTAGAAATCAGGGTGTCTTCGAAGATAAGCATAGGGGAAGAAGAATCCTTTTTGCGATATATAAGAAAGGGCTTAGTTTTAGAAGGATTGAAATCAACTAAGTTATCTTTGCCCCACTGGAGAATTACCTGGAGATCAGCATTTAAGGAATTGGTAATGGATATTTGAAAAGTTGAAGCTGTTTGTGCGTGGCGGCAAGGTTTCTCAAACTGGAAGAAGAACTCTTCATTGTATACAGAAAGCACATAGCTGTATAAAACTCCCTTCACGGCTACAAGCCAGGGGTTTACATAAAAGAAATAACATAACATAGTAAACAAAGGTAAAAAAAAAAAAAAAAAAAACACACAGCATTATGACTCCAGAAAGGTTTGAACACTAGAATGATGGACAGGTCCTCGGGAGCAGGTTCTAATGGCTTGTGACGTGGTTCTGAGAAGGAAGCCGTCGAGTACGTTCTGCCTATATTTCTTATCGACTGCGAAATTGTAGAAGTCGCCGTCCAAAGACTATATGTCCTGCACCATTTGCACGGGTAAGAACCGATCAGATAACTTTATCTGGTCTGGAGTGGCCTGAAAGACTTGATTGGCCCTAAGGCTTGGGAACGGGATCCTCCATCCGCAGTTAGCCCAAAAGTCTGGTACTGAAATAATGCCAACCATCATTTTGATTTGTGAATGATGGCAGAAAGACGTCTGATACTGATAGCTACCACCATCTGGGCATTCCTTGGTGCAGGTGGGGGAGCCGAAATTTCCATATGGCCCACTTCAATAACCAGAATTCCCCCAGGAAAATCCGTCTAAGATGCGTTGTAGCAGTTGAAGTCCAGACTTCGGTGACATAGAGTATGACCGGATATATATACATGTCTTAATGTATCTGCGCCCAACAGCCTGGTCATGGACATGCATAAGTTGTTGTTTAATCATCCACCGGAGTCGACAGAACTTTATTTGCAGGTAGTCTGTGTGCGGTAGAAAGGAGCGCTTTTGATCAAAAATAACGCGCCCAGATCTGTATGTTGTCGGACGGCTGAAATCGCGGATCCCTTTAAAATGGGTTGCACTATTCTTGGATTTCTTTTGAGCGAGAAAGTCAACTGTTTCGACTTCTCAGGATTGTTATGAAGACCGAAACCGGTGAGGAAGGCCTGAAGGTTCCAGATTTTCTGAAGGATTAAGGTATTGATGTATTCAGCAGTGTCTCCAGAGCTGATGGGAGTAAACGGTTTTATGTCATCAGCAAATGTGATGATATCAGTTCGGCCGTCACAAACGGCACGAGAACAGCTAAGAACAAGGATCCAGACCCTGCCTTGTGGAAGCTGGTCCTGTTCTCAAGCATTGCCTGAGAACACCTGAAACCAGAGCAGGTCACAACTAATGAGGTAATACTCACATTGCAGCCTTGCCAACGCGTGAACGGATATGTAATGAAATGCTGCCTGGACGTCTATATACGTAAAAAGGTTGAATGTAATGTGTTATCATCAGCAAAACTGTGGATATGGTTTCCGGTCAATCGAAGAAGGTCATTAATATACAAGAGGAAAAGAGTGGGAGAAAGAAATGAATCATTGGGAACACTAGCAACAGTGGAGAAGTTAGAAGACAGAGAGCTATCTACCATCGCCCGCGGTGAGCGATTAGAGACAAACTGGATACCCACTTACAAAAAACAGTTGGCACACCATAAAATGGAAGCCTATTTAGAAAACTTTTATATTAAACACGATCAAAAGCCTTTTAAATGTCAAGAACAACTGCTTGAGTTTCACCAAATTCTTCCACTGAATTTGTCCATAGATAGGTAACATAATCCAGAATATTACAATTGGATCGACACTGACAGAATCCATACTGGCGATCGTTGATCAGATGAAAGGTTTCTAGATAGTTTGAGTTGGTGGTTAATTGATTGCTTCATTAATTTAGAAAGAGTATAAGTAAGTAAGGATTGGGACAATAATTGTATTGAAGGTATTTGTGACCTTTTTTAGGAACTGACTGGATATGAACAAATTTCCAAGCAGAAGGGAAAACACCTTTTGGAATCAGGAAATGAAAAAAGGCAACACAGAACAGAAGTGAGTTCAGCAGCACAGCTTTTGAGAACAACTGGAGAAATGCCATCAGCACATGAAGCTTTCTTAGCATCAAGATTGATCAAAATCCTTCTGTCATCCTTTAGACGGAAAACCACAGGATGCATTGAATAGGAGGCATACCATTCCCAATACAGGAGTGCAGTGAGAATGGTAAGAGGTAGTTTACCAAGATCATCAATAGACGAGCTGGAGGAAAAGTAGAATTCTAGCAGACCAGATTTATCTTTGGCTGAAGTGGCAATAGAACCATCTGGTTTTGACAGAGGTGGAAATAAATATGGGCAAAAGTTGCAACCAATAGCTTTGCCATGAGAGCAGAATGCTTGACTTACCATTTGGATAAGAAGCAAGTTTTCTACTCCTAGCCTGTTGAAATCTAGCTTGGACTGATTAATAAATGCTTACAATTGTTGCGAGCTTTGGTGTAGGCAGAAATTGAACCTGGAAATTTGGACACAAGCCAATTGCGATATGCAGCATTCTTATCTTGAACAGCCTTAGCACATTTATTGGAAAACCAAGGTTTGGATAAGACGAGATTTTAAGGTGGAGTGTGGAATGAAGGATTTCACCCCTACAAGAATAATTTCACTGACACGAAATGAGCAAATATTGACATCAGAAGATTTGAAACAGTAATCCGACCAAGGAAAAGAAGAAAAGAAATCTCGCAGATCATTCCATTTTGCATTCTTCTAACGCCAAACAACACGAGGTTGAGAATGACCACGACGGAAAGGCTCCATTGGAGAAGAGACCATCACCAAGTTGTGATTTTAGGTGCTTAGAGGACCACTCACCTCGATCGTGTACTTAGAAGGGTTGTTTGTGAGAAAAAGACCAAGCATGTTGGTGTGTGGTTAGGATTGTCTGGTAGTCTGGCAGGTAAATGAACAATCTGTGAGAGTTCAATAGTAATTGCAAATGCTTTAGCACCTCGACCAGTTGGGTCCGTGTGACTAGAAAGTGGAAGCCAGCTGGAGCTGTGAACATTAAAATCGCAAGAAAAATTACCTCACTGTTAGGAAAGTTGGACTGGAGAAAGTCGAGTTTCAGAGAGAGAGAGGAAGTCGAAGAGTTCCAGGTGATTAGTGGAGTTGGGAGGACGATAGAAGCAACACGTGAATTTGACAGAATGTGGCAGAGAGATTTTAAGCCAGAGAAGATCGAAATGAGGAGATTCCAAATTACTAAGTCTCTGACAGGGAATATCATTGCGGACATATGTACGAGTACCACATTTGAATCAAATGGATTCGTACAGCTAATAATTTGGACAACTGAGATGAGCAGTGGTTGAATCAACCGCTAATTGGGATTCTATCAGAAAAAGTACATGGGGTTTGGCCAACTGTAAGTGTAAATGGACATCATTGAGATTGGAACTGAGACCACGTATATTTGTGAAATGAACATTTAAATGCCCAGATACAGTTCGGCTAAAGATGAGTGAAAGGGTTCTCCCAGGCCAATCTTCCAAATGTCGCAATGGTCATCTACACCTGGAATCATCTGCTTGAATGTGTGGGGATACTTTCCTTTCCTTTCTCAAGAATAGTGGTATAGCCAAGATCCAAGATATGAGTAAGGGAAAGAAACTCCTCCTCAAGATTTGATCTACTTTAGAATTCAAAATTCACAAGATAACGGATGAGCCAACATGGGAATCACGAGTGCATGGGGGGGAAGAAAACGTATAATCTTAAAATTATGCGTTTTCTGTAATTGACGAGATTGCTCTGAAAACTTTGCCTTAATATCTGAATAGGAAGATGAAACTTGAGCTTGGTTATCTATGCCTAAAAAAGAATGCAGAATTTGAAGGAAATAGTAGATTATTATAAGTACTTAAAGTGTGATACGAGAGCCAAGCCAACACTTAAGACTCACGTTAAGAAAATAGACAGAGATGGAAGAAACAAATATTTTGATTTTTTTTTATGCCATTGTAAATGCAAAATAAGAAAAATGAGCTATAAATCATAATACAAATGAATGACCACCTCATCCTCTAAAAAAAATAAATTTTGTTTAGCAAAAAACTAAGCATTTACAATAACGAAACTCGAGGTATACTTAGAAGGTCGCAGTAGTATCTGGATGCTCAGGCGTTTTCTCTGAACACCTTGAGTACCAGACACATGCCGAATGTTTCAGTAAACCATTTATTGATAGAATAATAATATGTAATAATATGTCCACTCATCTTTGGCGTTAATATAACCTCGTTAGGTTAGTAGACTCCGAACCAATTTTGATAATAAGAACCCAATATTTTGGTCCGGTCTTCCTTCGACACAATGGTCAATTCAGCACTGATTGCGAGCGTGTTAGCCTGGCCCGAAGCGCACTTTACAGTTAATTCCAAAAGTGCTAAATGGAGTTAAAGGTGGAGCTTTGCACGCCTGTATTTTCAAATCAAGTCATAACAGGTTGTGCAATATCGCACCATACTGGAATTATCCAGAATATCAATATGCTGCTGCATGGCATTCATTATTGCAGAAACGACGACTAATGGGCTAAGCCTAAACCACAAGAAACACCTCCACCAAACTTCGCAGTCTGGACGATACACTGGTAAATAACGTTCTCCGGGCATCTACCAACCCCAAACATGACCATGAGATCGAAAAACTGTATACCATGATTTGTCACTTCATAATAAAACTTTCCAGAAACCCATGTATAATTGGTTGTGCAAAAGTCAAGATGATGATGGGCATTTGAGGCTCTGACGTTTAATTTCTGTGTTCTGCAGCTTCATATTGTCCCCTAGCCTTCCTGAACTTCTGGTTGGTAGATTTCAATGAGAACAGACGGGATGTATGTACTACTGTTCTCAGCGCCCTTCAGTCTCTTTCCGTCAATTTTTGCTGACTTCCCGAACATTTATTAGCTGTAATTGCGGTCAGCTTTTTATTGCCTTCCTGAGCGGTAGGACTCATCAGAGTCCTACATTCACTTGGAGGACTCATCAGAAATTGTTCCATAGAATTTTTCTCAATTGCTTTATCCCAGTGGCACAATCAATTTCAACTGACATATTTAAGCAACAAAGCATTCTTCTGAAGTTGTGGCCTGCAATCCGTCACTGATCCATGGCTCCATTGCTGAGAATGGCTAATTAGGATGCTTACAACGCTCCATTTGAGATAGCAGATAATAGGCATCAGAGAGGAATTATAACAATGCACTGGTCTGACATATTTCGACGAGGGGGCTGAAACTGGTTTTAACGTTATAGTAGTAGAAGTAGCAGTAATCGAGGCTTGTGATGCCAGAAAGCAAGCTTATGTAGCATCAACCAAAAAAAAAAACCAATATTTAAATTCATACATCTATTCCCTCTAAACCTTTGTCCAGTTCCTCCTTGAATTTATTTAAGCTATCAAACCTTATTTAAGCTATCAACTTCCACAATGACAGATGGAAGTTTGTTCCAGCAACCAACTACCCGCTGGCTAAAGGCAAATTTCCGCGCACATATTCTATATCTCTCTTTCCTCAGTTTGAATTTCTGCCCCCTCAGGTTCGTAATCTGAGCAAGAGGAAGATTCCCATCAGAATTGAACTGCTCAACACGTTGAAGGCTTTATACACCTCAATCAGATCACCTCGTAGGTGCCTAGCCTGCAGACTCGGCAATTTGCAGAATTTAAGCTTTTCTTGGTAAGAGTACCACTTAGTTCCCCTCACCAATCTTGTTGCCCTTCTCTGTACTTGCTCAAGCAACTCTACATCCTTCCTAAAATGAGGCTTCCAGACTTGTATGCAGTACTCAGAGCGTGGCCTGACCATTGCTTTATACAAAGGGATAATCGCTTCCTTTTCCCTATTTGTAAAATTCCTGTATATCATTGACAATGCCCCATGACCTGCTCTGTCTGCACTGCTCAAAAAATTTCATATCTGACTGCACAATTACTCCCAGATCTTTTTCATTTTCTACCACTCTAAGTGTAGTACTACAGTTTTTACGTTTCTATGGGGTTACTTCTACCCATATGCAGTATTTTGCATTTGTCAATGTTAAACTTCAATTGCTACTTCTCAGCCCATCTGCCCAAATTTTCTAGATCCTGTTGCAGTAGCACACTGCCATTACTGTCATTAACAACTCTGCCAACCTTTGTATCATCTGCAAACTTCGACATTAAGCCTGATATGCTTTCATAAATATCATTAATAAATATACAAAACAGCAGTGGGCCCAACACCGAACCCTCGAGAACTCCAATAATAATAATAATTATTATTATTAGCCATATAGTGCAAGGAAGCCTGAGGCTTACGCTGCACCAGCCAAAAAAAAAAAAAAAAAAAAAAAATTTCTGAATTACCCAGAGAGAGAGAAAGAAAGAAATAGAAGGGAATCACAAAGAAAAAGAAGAATGATGATATCCAACCCTGGTGTGCCAAGCCCATACTCATCTGGTGTAATAATAACTTTAGCCCTCGAAAAGCAGCGTCCATTGATTACCACTCTCTGTCTTCTCCCACTCAACCATTGTAGCAACTTACCCTTAATATCATACTGCTCCAATTTGTAGTCTTCCATGCGCAACATTATCAAAAGCTTTTCCTGAAATCCAGGTATATGATATCAAAATTATTTTTTGCATCCAGTTCCTTTGTGACCACATCTTAGTATCCAATCTTAGTATCCCTTAACAAACGCATGATGTGTCTGAATTATTACTGCAGTCTTGTCTACAGTCTTATAATCGGGAAGTTAAACGAATATAAGATAAATATATAAAACAGACTGTAATTTTCTTCAGTAAGAAACGCGAGGCTTTAAATATTTTAATGCTAATCAGTTTTTTGAGGTTTCTGATAGTTATGTAATTCATGACACACACAACACTCTTTGTTGCCATGCAGTGAAATGCTTGGGGTATCAGACAATCCGATGCCCTCAGTGCATTGAAATTTCGAACCTGTCTTCATTTCACGTCCTTCAATAAGACAAATATAAAGCTATCGCAATTGCGAACAGCGAAGCCTTCACCGTATAATCTCAGTTAACCAAGTCGTTTATTTGGAGTGAACTTCCTAATTTGTATCAAGAAGTGGAAGAAATTGACAGAAAGGAAGACACATTTCGGTGTGCCTTAATGTCAAAACACTTATTGTTTCATCTCAAAGCTGCTAGATGCTCACTGGCAATCATTGCCATGGCAAGATTCCAAATAACTGTAATCAGGGTTTACTTTAGGGGCCTATGAGTCAGTTTTTATTGTGTCAGCCAGTTTAAAACATATAATAGACGACACAAATGCTTATCGTCCACTGGCCTTATCAGAGCATTTATTTAGTTAATGAATACAGTGAGTCAGTGTCGTTGGTAAGCTGTTTTTTGTAACCCAGACCAATCGCGTGAGGTTTTGTCACGAGTGATTCTAATTCATGGATGAAGCAATTTGGAGTTCAAACAGGAAATCGTTTGCTTAATACCATCATGCTCAGCTCGTGACATGTATGTACATTACGTGCTGAAACTCCTCGGAGAGAGTTAAATAGCTTGGCCATCGGTGTATCATGGACGATAAATTTAAAAAGAGCTTCATAAAAAAGCTCGCAGTGGTTAGATCATTTACTTTTTAAATGACCGTTTTAAAAACTGAGAACTAGATTGACCAGTGCGCACAGCCAAAGGTTAGGGAAAGAAAGAGGTCGTCATGCTTTCAGCTTCATTGATGACCGTTACAGAACATAAATTACGATGGACTCGCCTTTGTATAAAGCAGCTAGTTGAACACCATGTTAGACTTCTTAACTGGTTAACTTGTCAAGATCTCAATATCGGAGGTTTTCAATGTTCTTTTTATCTTTACTGTATCAAAGAATATTAGTAAAATAATAAGAGGGGTTTACCTCAATATAGTGCGTAGAACACTTCCGTATGATACCCTCCAGAAATTAAAACGGAAAAAACTAAAAAATCGACAACTTACCGGTACATTAGAGTAAAACATAAATAATTTAAATAATCAATTTAACACAAATCAAATCAATTTAAAACAATTAAAAATCAAATTCATTCCTGTGATCACGACATACGGTCGAAAAGTGTTGTCAGCTTCAGGAAGGAAAATCGTTTTGAATATTTTCGTTAGATTCGTTTAATTGCGTTAATTTGATTTTTAATTGTTTTAAATTGATTTGATTTGTGTTAAATTGATTATTTAAATTATTTATATTTTACTCTAATGTACCGGTAAGTTGTCGATTTTTTAGTTTTTTCCGTTTTAATTTCTGGAGGGTATCATACGGAAGTGTTCTACGCACTATATTGAGGTAAACTCCTCTTATTATTTCACTAATATTATTATCAACGTAGAACATATTGAGTATTACAGCTCTGATTCATACTATGTATCAAAGAATGCAATTTTCTTGTATACTGCAGTGGTTTTTTTGTGATACAATAAATTTTACTGTTTTTTTTTTTTTTTTTTTTGTACCATTCTATGACAGCTGCATGCGGTATGATGGTATGATACTATTATTTGGGAACGGCTGTTCTGTGTAGTTCCTAAAATAATGATAGGAAAGTTTAATGATTACGAAGACTGCTGATAAGAAAGCTCTAGTGTTGACATGCCCTTTTGATCATGTGACCAGTTGCAAATATCTAAGCTAATACTGTCAATAACAACACATGTGGGTAACAAAGTAGCAAAGAATTGAGGCATAAGTCATACCTATGCTCACTGGCGCTAAGCATGGCAACAGTTCAGGATGGTACCTCCCTATATCCAATAAATTCTTAGTATTATCTTACGGATAATTTAATGGATATAGGGAGGTACCATCCTCAACTGTTGTCATGTCCTTAGCCATTTGAATCGTGCTTTTCAGTGTATTTCAGAAGTATATGTTCGCAAACATCGATGTGGATACGGGCTACGTATTGAGGGGAAAAAACTGAGAAGCAATGACACTTAACAGTTGTAATGAAAAAAACCATATTGTTAACTGTTGTAATAGTGTTGTAGTAAAACATTTGCAATGAATTTTAAACAGAAGTTTATTTGAGAAGGAAGAAAATGGACTGGCGCGGTACTAAGCAGATAATGTTATGGATTAAGAACTGCCTTTAAACGCAAAATAATAAAATGCTAAGCGAAAGTAAACTTCTTTCCCCCCCCCTTATTGTGCAGTTTTTTCCAACTTTAATTCCTTCTTGATTGGATTTGAGGACAGGATTCAACATGGAATCTAGGTAGTAGTGTTATTTATGGTATAGGTATATTTGGGTCTAACGGCTCCTGGGATTTCTCCCATCTCCGCATATATACACTGTATCGGACAAGCCAGGGATTTAAAAGTATATGGGTCATGTGGTATTTAGCATGTTGTGCCCTTGTTCATCCGGCCTGTTAGCCGCCGGGCCCCTAATGGGACCCGACGTTACCATACCTCGCCACTGGGAGGCCGGCCGGGTGTTACCTATATACAGTGAAACTTCCCTTTAACGGACAGCCATGGGGAACGAAAATGTGTCCGTTAGAGAGAAGTGTCCGCTAACAAGAAGTCTGAGAGAGAAAAAAAAAAAAAAAAGAAAGAAAGAAAAATCGTTAAACGTTTAATGTAAAATTAAATTAAATTATATACAGATTTTGCACAATATTTTTGTAAATAATATACATACAATTGTGCTATGCATATTATGACTTTATCTTAAGAAAAATACATACAGTAATCACTTATTTTCTTCTGCACCTTCTTCCGGCTGATAATTTTGTTTTCAACATTTGTTTGGAGTGAAGAAACCATCGAAAGTTCTTCAGTATCTTCTTCAGCGGCGAAAAACATTTTTAAATGATTGATTTGTATGAGCGCTTCTTCTATTTTCATCGGTGGCTCGTCGTTAATATGTTCTTCGACAGAATGACCTCCTTCCATTTCTTCATCCTCATGAGGAACTTCTTGAAAAATATCGATGATAATGTCGTTGATATCTATAGCACCATCTTCTGTAGTGAGGTTCGAGTCTATATCTTTGTAGATAGGGTCACTTATAGTTGAAGTGTCGTACATTATCAATAGATGTTGAAGTTCTTGTTCTTCTTGGTGCTCCACATTGCTGTTCACAACTTCAATTTTTGCGTTTGAGAAGCCAGACTTTACAAAACAGTTCACGACATTTTGTTTTCTAATTGCGTTTACTAAAGAGGAAATCCATTGAATCGCATCTAGGATGCTGAATCGCATCTAGGATGCTCAGTTTCTTTGCAAAGTCACTCGCACATGTTACATCGTTCATGTTTGCAATGAGATGTCTTAAAACACGTTTTCTGTAGTGAAGTTTAAATTTTTTTATTATCCCTTGATCCAAGGGCTGACACTCTGCAGATGTGTTTGGTGGCAGAAAAACGATTTGAATGTTGGACAATTCAATGTGCGGGTGAGATGCAGCATTATCCATGAAAAGAATAATTTTTCTGTTTTGACGAATCATGTTTTGGTTAAAGTGACTTATCCATTCGCTCATGATATCTCGTGTCATCCACGCTTTTTTATTAGACTTCCAGTCAACATTCAAAAGATTCAACTTTATGCCCTTGAAACAACGAGGATTTTGTGGTTTTCCTATAACAAGAGGTTGTTCAAAGTCTCCCAGCATATTTATACACAACAGTCAAGCGTTCCTTAGAAATTTTTCCGCCCTGGCACTTTTCGTTTTTTAGACTCATTGTTTTTTCAGGAAGAGCTTTAAAAAACAACCCTGTTTCGTCACAGTTGTAAATATCCTTAGCTTCAAAATCACGACATAAATCTTCCAGTTTGACGGTCCACTCTGTTACAACCCCAGTATCAACAGATCCACCTTCACCACTTACGGTTTTCTAAGAAATTTTATGCCGAGTTTTGAACTTGTCTAGCCATCCCACAGAAGCTTTGAACCCATTTACTCCCATAGATTTCACAACCTCCAAAGCCTTTTCCCTAAGAATAGGCCCATTAATGGGAATTTTTTTAGCACGTTCGCGACAAAACCACTCATACGTAACATTGTCAATTTGAAGTCCAACAGTTTTCGGGAATGATTTTTGAACCTGATCATTTCCGTGTTGCCGAAATTATTTGAGCAGTTCATTTTTTTTCTTTAGGATGTCGCTTACCTGCGTCTTCCCGATTTTGAATTTTGCAGCGAGATTGCGAACACTATTTTTTTGCCGATCATACGCATTAATGAGTTCGACTTTATCTTTTAAAGTTAAATGTTTACGAGAAGACATTGTGCACTTCACACGACACTGAACAAAACTGAAAACTGAAAAGACGAAAGGCCGAACATATCCCTCCCCCGCACACACCGAATTCATCAGAAGTTTTACACGTGCCTTAAAATTCTTGAAAAAGGGTTTAGAACCGCGACGTAAACCTTGATAAAATTCAGAGAATCGGAAATAGAAAATAAACACACGATTGAGGCAATACGTGGAAGAAAAGTTCCTAGAAAAAGGGCCGTGAACTCTCCCGCAGTCCGTTATGGGGAGATCAAATTAAGTGCTAATTTAAACGAAACAGTGCAGATTGCCTGTCCTCGTTCGTTACAGAGAATGTCCGCTAGACAGAAGCTGCAAACACGTTAAAACCAATGGAGGTGAGTTGGGGAATTTGAAAATGTCCGTTGCAGAGAGATGTCCGTTAACGAGAGGTGTCCGTTAGGAGAAGTTTCACTGTAGTACTCTGGCGGGTCCTGCCACCTACTTTCCTGGGATTTCAGTGGCTAGAAGTTATTTATGGTGTGGGAATTTGCGTTTACTTATTGTATATCGAAACTCTGAGTACACTAAAATTCATTTGATCGCAATTCACATTCTTTAATTAGCGCTATTAAATAAATTTTCTGTTTATACTCCGGGACGACCAAACGGTCAGAGGAGTTGTTTTTACTCCACATTAATTCTTTAGAATAATACAGATTTCTCTTATGTTTAAAGCGTTGAATTTGTTTCATCTTCGGATTTCATTGCAACGCTTGATTTAAAGAAAGTCACTTGTTCGATATGAAAGCATATTTTCATACCAAAATCATTTATAACGTAAAAGGGCTACAAAGAACTTGTGCTCTGACTCTGTCATAGGGAGTACACGCACCGACGAGTGGAACCACTGGTGCAAATTATTAAACCTCCGTTCCTCTCAGCATTGCTTATAATCATTAAAAGGACACTTCCGTTTGTGGAAGACAAATTATGGAGTGATTGCATTGCAGCACTTGACGTGAAGGAAGTCTGTCTAATTTGTTACATAAGATACAAGTATTGTTACAGAAAGATTTATTTCTCTTAGAGAGAGAGAGATTTTCTTTATATTTTAAGTTATAAATCGTGAAAGAACTTTAGTGTCGTGCTTACAAATAATATTATTTTGCATAACAACATCATCTTCAGACTTTTTAGGTAAAAAAAAAAAAAAAAATCAGCTTGAGAAGTCAAGAAAATGCAGTATTTACATGTTGACTGTAGCCTAAAGCTTAAGTGGAAAAGTATCATGGACGATCGCAACAAAGAAATCATTCCGGGGTTCAAGCCCGTGACTGCTGAATACGGTGCTGTTTCTTGTATTATGGCTATCTTGTGAACTCCTCTGACCGTTTGGTCGTCCCGGAGTATAAACAGAAAATTTATTTTATTTCCTGTTTCAGACCTAGGCGCCTTATTTTGAAATTTATTAATCTTTGGCAACACGTTATTCTTTGGCAACACGAATCTGGGATCCACGTATTTGGATCCCAGATTCCACCACACAAAAAGAAATAACAAATTTCTTTTTATACTCGATGTAGCCAGAGCTTAAAGAAGTCAATATACCAGAGCTACAGTTAGCAGTGAGTCGTGCATTTTTTGTAATTTCTAAGTGTCGACATGCATACCATTGACGATCTGCTCTGCCTCAGGACCACTGTATCTGGCCTTTTTCTGTTGCTCACCCTCTCTTGATTCAGAAATTTAATGCCTGCGGATTCCGTAATTCTTTGGTACTCGTACCGTAATTTCACAGCCGTTGAGCAGATCGTCGGTTATAGTGGTTTCGTCCCTTGTCGTTGACTGGGAGAAATTTCCTGGGAAACTGGAGGAATTCTTGAAGAGATCTACAAGCATTCCTCCAGTCTTCAAGAAGCCCGCACATTTACATCGCCCTGTGAGCAGACACTCATACAGACAATACAGAAATAGTGCGATGTAGCCTAAAATTCTGATTCGCCAGGGAGGAAAAAAAAAAAGAAAAAGATAAAACCGCTCTCCTCTAAGAATCCAGTACTATCAATTTATATTATTTTCCTAAAAGTGTATGAGTGAAAAGTATTTAAGAACGCTGCTCCAGTTTGATCGCATTATTTCTTAGGGACCTCAGTGAACTGTCAATTGGTTATGGATTTCCGTAAAAAAATATTTATATATCAGAATGGAAATGAATGTTCGATTCAGTTTATACATTTTCTGGCTAAGAATACCGAGGGGAAAAACTCTTCCATACTTTTAACTCTGATTACGGACATTTCAGTCTCTTACACGTTGTACTCAATTTTTTTTTTAGATTGTAATGACATTTATCCCCCTAGAGATTTTTTTTTCACCTTCAACACCTGTCTTAGGTGTAATCACGAATGTAATAATCATTTTATAATATAGGTTTATAATATTAGTCAAAATTTAATAAGTTAACAGTTTCCTGTACGCTTTTATTACTTCGGATGGTCAAATCCAGACAAAGGCGGTTTTTTTTTTTTTTTTTTGCTATTCCTTGATTCTTTTGTTAGAAATATTTAGCGAAATGAAATAAATGACATATAATTAAAAAAGCATGTCATCGTCAAGGGAATTTCGATATTTTTTTTTACACTGTCTTGAAGGGAATTCTGGTTTAATAACGTAATCGCAGAACTTTAAACTGAAACCTTATTTTTGACGTTTATGGCCAACATCCACGGCATTCTGCTGTTCTCTTGCATCACAAAAATCACAGAGAATCAATCACGGAAACTGCCATCCCTCCAGTTAAGGAAAATGACTTCTTTGCATATGTGTACTAAATGTGTGTAGTATACTAAATATAAATAAATTTTATACACTAGTGATTCCTTACACAGAAAGCCAGAGGAATCTTACATTTAGTTGTTTATACAAGTGATTTTGATTTATTTAAAAAAAAAATAAATAAATAATAATAATAATAATAATAACAACTAAATAATAATTAATAGATCAAAGCAAAGATAATAGTCAAAATGTAAAAATGAATGAAGTAGTAATTACAGCGAAAAAGGACTACAAGTTGAGCAGAACATGAAATGACATCGGGTAACTAAGATCGGCACTTAAATAAATGTCCTTTACAAACAGCAAGATGGGACAAGATGCCATCTCGATATGCCTTGTCTATATTCCACAGGTCGATGTCGATGTTGAGCGAGTTGAGAGTGTCCAGAGTCACATTAGGGAAGTGTCTTTTGAAATTCTGTAACCGCTGGAGCCTTGAGCATAAGGAGGGAGTACTACGGAGATGTCTGCCTGGCAAACGCCAACCAACCGTGTTCCAGATGTTGATGTGATCCTGCTTAGCTGAGCACAGATGAAGGAATGACTTTATTTTTAGCACATGGGCTCTGTGGACTATGGGCGTATATTGCAGGTTGCAGCAGAGAGTAGATTTAGATGTTGTGTAGATCTGGTGCGACCACAAGTTGGCCCACTTCAGCACCCAGAATTCAAGGCCCCATAGTTTCCTGAGGCTGGTGGGTGGTGCCGCCGACCAAATTTCCACGGCATAGGAGAGTACACTACAGAAGTAAGTTGTGAGGTACTTCTTGATTATTTTCTTATTGTGCGTTTTGCACAGATCAATTTTCATTCCCCAGAACGCTCTCAGGGCTTTGGAATACTGAGCTTGGATTTGTTTTTTTTAGGTGAGATTGGCATCAAGGATTACTCCTAGGAAATTGACACTATCTGTGGGAGTCAGGACATTTCCTGCCAATACCGGAAGTAGAGAAGATGCAGTATCAGTAGAAGTCATCCGACTTGGCGTAAAGATGAGATAGTTTGACTTCTCTGGATTGACTGACAGGCCAAAAAATTTAGCATACTTATATTTGTAGAATGCATTTAGGTAGCTGTTTACAGATTCAGAGGCGGTTTGTCTTTCTTGTGAAGGACCAACATGGCGTTTGCATGGCAAGTAGCAAACAATATCATCAGCATACGATAGGAACGCTGGAATTTGATCCATTAGTGGAACGAATATTGCTGCAAATAACAAGGCTGAGAGACAACCACCTTGTGGGATCCCTACTTCGACGCTTTTAGTGACTTTAACGCCATCGCCTTTGAAGTGAAGCATTCTCCTAGATAGCAAATTATTGAGGATCTCGAGCATATTTCCGGATATCCCGTAGAATCTCTCAAGTAAGGCAAGAAGGGGTGTTATTTGGACTGAGTCGAAAGCAGATTTCATGTCGAGAAAAATGTGTGAAGATCTTCGTTGTCATTCCAGGCCTGAAGTATTTTCTGTGATAATGACTGTAGGCAGGTTACCGTAGATCTATTAGGCATGGCATAATGGGTGTGTTCTGGCCTATGCGCAAAGATTACGAGTACTACATCATTATAGATGCACTTCTCGAGGCATTTCAGGAAGGGAGAGGCAATTGATATTGGTCTGAAGTCAGCCGGTCTTTTCGCATGAGGCTTTTTCGGAACTGCCACGACTCTGTATGATAACCAGCTTGAAGGCACCTGTGCAAATTTGAGTACTTTGTTGTAGAGTTGAGTGAGCTCTTTGCTGATGAAATGAGAAGCAATTTTTAGACTAAACAGAGGTATTGCGTCAATTCCTATGGTGGACTTGTCAGGTAGTGAATTTATTATTTTTATTAGTTGTTCTTCGGAAATTTCTGTATTACTAGTAGGTGAAGACATGTTAAACGCTTCGTTCCAAGGATATGCTTCGGACACACGGTGATCTCGCTTAAAACGCAGCACATGCTCACACCATTCCTGGACATCTAAAGACAGAGGGGTGCAAGTATGACTTGTGGACCACACACGTTTTCCCCTGGACAATTTCATGAAAACACACGTTTTCATGAAATTATCAATAGAAAATTGTTTCCTCTTCTGAAAATCCATCCTTGCTTTGGAAAATCTGGCGTATGACCCTTGTGAAGGCGACTTCTTGTAAGAGGCATGGGCTGCCTGTTTTTCCCTAAAGGCCTTGGTCAGGAGGTCATTCCACCATGGCTTTGAGTGGGGACTAAGGATGCAAGTTTTGGACCTTGCAGACCTTGCAATGAATTCCATCCATCTCGAAAGCCAGTAGGCAGCCTCATTTATGTTAAGCTCAGCTAGTATGTTCCATGGGTAAAGTTGGAAGAGGATAGTAACTTTTCCAATGTTGATGTATTTTGGATTGTATACTCTCCTGACAGTGTTCGTAGTTTGTACTTGTGTACGTTCATCCTTAGGTGCCTGCAGAGATATCATCGCAGCAGTCGGAACATGACCGGATGGGAGGAAGTTCTCAGTTATGGTCAGGGTTTCCTCTACTAAACAGTTTGAGAAGATGCGCTGCACGGTGGCACGTGTGAGGGAGGAACATGAATAAGACCAATGCCCATTTCCGACATGTTCAATGACAGAGTATCTAGGAGCTTCTTTGTGGCTGGCAGTGGAAGGTTAAAGTCTCCGAGGATGATGAGCTTTTGCCGATGATTGATTGTGGATGACAGCCATGCTGTCAGATTAAGGACAGAATCCTCAGAAACTGGTGGAGGTAAATAAACGGCACACACAGAGATCGACAAACCAGCAATTCGGTAGATTCCAAGAACAGCTTCTATGTCACCTCCTGGATAAGTGGATGCCTTAATCAGCGGTAGTGAACTCCTTTGACAGATTGCTACACCGCCACCTCGTCTCCCAATTCTATTAGCAGCCAGCGTGTGATAGCCAAGATTTGAGGTGAAGGCAGCAATTTCCGTTTCATCTCTGAGCCAGGTTTCAATCAGAATGACGAAGTCGTACTCTGAGCAGGAAAGCAAATCAAGTAGACCATCTAGCTTGTTTTTGACACTCCTGATGTTTTGTAGGAGCAGTTGCTCTTAACAGTTATAACACGAATTCTCAAATATCTTTGAATACAGATGACCTTTCAAAAACGTTTATTATAAAATTAAATCATCACGAGGCAGTACTTTAACGCTCCTAGCGTACAGGGAGTTAAAACTGAATAAATAAAATAACATTTTAGCCGATGGTACCCAGTGTTAGGTCAACCTATATTGGATACGAGTTGACCTAACACTGCGCTAATTCTAATTTTGCGCTTACCATAGATGTCTCACAGTAATTATGAATACTTCTTTAACAGAAATGAAAAATGGGAAATAATTTTTTTCTGACGAAAAAAAAAAAGTTTTTCTTGCATCATTTCGATGCAAGAAAAACTTTTTTTTTTTTTAATTCTTTTCTTCTTCATACTTTTCTTATCACCACAGGAGTAACCACCCAATTTCACCTTGACCATGTTAGGAGGTAATTTAATCCAATTCTGCATCATCTGCTCAAAGGTAAAATTCATGAAGTCATGAGGTCTTCTGTTTCTTCCGAATATTTTATTTTTGTGCCCTGCCCTTAAGGTCCTTGTACCTCAGTCAGGTCTCTCCTAAGATACCTACTTCCCAAGGTTTGCGGTCCGCATCTAGTGACCCTCACTAAACTGGTCGCCGTTCTTTGAGCCCTCTCTAGAAAATTTCCTTTTTACTCGCATTATCACCATCTTATATAAATGGATCATGATATCCTTCTCCTTACTTGCAAAGGTCCTATAACTCATAGACAGGATACCATGTGCCTTCCTGATCACCTCTTTATACTGAACTGCACTTAAATTAATTTAATATCAGATTGTATCATAAGCCATAAAATTTTTTCGTAGCTTATGATTACTTATAAGGTACGGGGGGGGGGGAAAGAAGAGAGAGAGAGAGAGAGAGAGAGAGAGAGAGAGAGAGAGAGAGAGAACACAAAATTCCAC
Organism: Mastigoproctus giganteus; assembly: GCF_048544385.1. Classification (NCBI taxonomy): domain Eukaryota; kingdom Metazoa; phylum Arthropoda; class Arachnida; order Uropygi; family Thelyphonidae; genus Mastigoproctus; species Mastigoproctus giganteus. The sequence continues at coordinate 142,513,093 of NC_143580.1, forward strand.
AAATTATAAGTAATTCGTGCACTTACATCTAAAGCATTAAACTTCAGTTATTTTTCAGCCCATATCTTTTACCGATCTTAGTCGTTTTGAACCAGATCAGTTCTAGTCGTTAACTACTATTCTTAACTTTAAATCAATTAGCAGACTTCTGTGGCTTCCTCTGTACGTCCTCATCGGTGACACGAGGAACTCCATTTACTTCACCCTGAAGAATACTTGTTTATGGCTACTCTCTGACTCCTGTTTTTAGCCAGCCTCTGATTTAACGAACGATCTTAGCATTTCAAAGAGAAAAGGAGAGAGAATCTGGTATCACTTAATCTGGCTCAAACACACATTTATGTTGGGAATGGAGAGAGAGAGAGAGAGAGAGATTCTTGAAATCGACGAAATACTTATCCAAGATGTGTAATGCAATAACATATAACGTTTTCTATCTCTATCCAAATCAAGAGTTTTTATGTACGATAATCATATTAGAACAGATGATGTGGCCTAACCACACAGATTATTATAACAATATACGTGGATTTTCAAAATGTGGAAATTTGACCGGAACAGCAAGAATTGAACACCGAATGTGGGAAAACGGTAAATCGGGATTTCACTTATGACTCGACAAGCTCGAGTGGTCAAAATGAAAAGTGAAATATAGATATATGCACACACGACACACGTTCGATTCTCTGTGATTCCTCAAAATACGGAAATATTCTTGTATCTCTACCTTGTAAACGCCGGTGACCCTCAAGTGGCCGCTTCGGTGTATACACCGGACAGAACAGAATTTTTTTTTTTTTTTTTTATTTATTAAAAATGCGAACACGAGAATAAAATTATACACAATCTGAAAAAGGAGCTCATAGTTTCCCGAGAGTTTCGTAATTCTAGTTTTACCATATTTGATAGGTTCTTAAAATATTTGATCGTCTGATGTCATTCCCAATCGCAGAGAGGTTTTTATGGTCTATTATCTTTTAATTTTTTTCTTATTTAAAGATAACAGTAAGACGTACCTCAAATTCCATTTTGGTGATCTGTTTTACTTGGGAATAGTTTGTGCAACTGCTTCAGTTCATGGCCGTAGATGAACCATTCCGAGCGAGCGATATTTCTCAATTATCGGAATTTACTACCTTTCATAAACAAAATTGCAGGAATAAAAAAAAAAAGAAGCGGAGTAAAGTTTTACTGCAAGAAAACACTGAGCGGTATCAAGTATTCTTACGATGTGCTCTGTTTTCAGAGCGTCCTGGTTGTTTGAAAATTGGTTCTTAACTAATGAAATGGGAAATGACAAGGCGTGCATTAGTAAAACCGAACAATGTCAGCTCTTTGCTGGAGTTGCCTTGTGAAGAAGGGTAAAAATTTATTTTTTGCAACGTGAGCAGCTGCTTGCTTCAATGCCAAAGTACAATGTCTACTCAAGTGTAGCCAGAGTACAGTACTTATAAAAAAGTTACCAAGAACCGGAACTTATTTAGTTTAGGCTGCGAATAATACAAATGATTTTCATCTACTCAAGCTTGTACAAAGGGTACTAGGAAAGTTTTGCAATATGACGCAACAATGAATCACAGGAAGCTGCTTGTTACTGCATGTTGAGACATGTTCATACGTGCATAGTAGCCGCCGCGCCAAGTCGATGGGCTCAGTTATTCATTAGTAGTGAGAGTGTAAAGTGCTTGCGATGGCATCGTGGTCACGAAATGAGATAAGGACAGTTTTGCGGTATAATTTCGTGCGTGGTTTAACCATAGACCAGTGCTTAGAAGAAATGACTCTTGCACTAGATGATGATTGTCCACATCGTACAATGATATTCAGGTGGTATAGAAAATTCCAAAGGGGAAATTTCACTCTGGAGGATTCGGAGAGGCCGGGAAGGCCACGAACGTCAGTTACGGAGGAAAACGTTACTGCTGTGAGGAAAATGCTTGACAAAAACAGGTGAGTGACCTACCAACAGATAGAGGATACTTTGGGCCTAAATGCACCAGCAATTCGTTCGATTCTGCAAGATCATTTGCACGTGAAGAAACTTTGTTCTATCTGGGTGCCGCATCAACTGACTGAAGAGCAGATGACACGACGTGTGACTTGGTGCCGGGAGATGTTAAAAAAGTTTGATAAGGGACAATCTCGGTATGTGAACAACATCGTGACAGGTGACGAGACTTGGCTGTACTATTACGATCTGCCGACCAAGGCTCAAAACAAAGTTTGGGTCTTTGATGATGACGACACACCCGTAATTGTCAGAAAATCCCGATCTGTAAAGAAGAAAATGATAGCTGCATTTTTCAAATCGAGTGGAATTGTGGAACGTGTCTTTTTGGACACGCAGAAGACAGTCACAGCTAAGTGGTATACTGAACAATGCCTGCCTAAAGTCATTGGATCTATGAAGAACCTGCGGCCAAAGTCAAGAATGGACACCTGGTACCTCGATCACGATAATGCTCCAGCTAACCGCGCCAAAGCCTGCACCGAATATTTGACCACGGCAGGACTGAAACTTCTCGAGCACCCTCCCTACAGCCCAGACCTTGCTCCCTGCGACTTTGCACTGTTCCCGCATGTGAAAATGAAGCTAAAAGGGAGGCGGTTTTCCAGTGATGAGGACCTTCTACGGGCTTGGGACAACGAGTGTGCTTTACTCCCTAGTGAAACTTGGCAGAACTGGTTTAAAGATTGGTTTCGGAGGATGGAGAGGTGTATTGAATGTAGAGGAAATTACTTTGAAAAAATTAAATAAACAAAGCTGTATTGCAAAACTTTCCTAGTACCCTTTGTATTAGCACCAAAATCGTGTTGTTTCAGATGATTGGTGCTAGTGTTTGTGTCCGCGATATTTCTGCATTTCTAAAAATGTAGAAATATTTCTACGCACTTTTTTCATTTTTTTTTCAAGCTCTTAATTTAGCAATTTATTTAATGGGCACGAGGGGAAATATCGAACATGTCAGTTCACACCTCACCCTCCCTCCTCGGAAAATTCACTCGCATTATCTTAGGGTAGGTGATTACCGTTTTCTGTTTCCACTTTTTTTCGATTCCTCTGAGAAAAAGTAAAATGGTATGAGCCAAATTGAAGACAGCAGATTTTTTTATTATATGTAATATTTCAATATGTATGGTATTTTTGATATAATGCAGAAACACCGAGGTCTCATTACGAGGTCTCGGCGTTTCTCGTACATTAAAACTCGATTTCAGTGATCACGGTGAAAATGCGCTCTTCCGTTATCAAAATAAAGATGGTTGGTGTATTTTGATTGTATTTCCCTTTCAGGTTACTTCCAAAAATAAATATGATCTGGATTCTCTGTTCTTTTTCTTTTTTATTTTTCTTTGAATTTATTTATTTATTTTTTTTTTTTGTTTTACATTTTTAAATAGAAGTTTTAAACGTATTCGTGCTTCAGATATCAATGTTTATACAAAAGGAGCCCAAAAATATTATCGCCTATTATGGATTTGAAAAGGTGTGCTACTCTGCGGAAACAACACAAATGGTGCTATGATAAAGGAATGAAACCTAAAAGTTCAGCAGAATCGATGGTATCCCCATGGCACTTTTTAAGTTGAAGCTCGTGTCAGATTGTTAGCAGTTCGCAGTTACTCGCTGCAAACTGCGAATCGAAAAAGGTTCCACTTCTCATTCTTTTCCAGAATGTCTTCGTCTTTGTTTCCTCCTTTACAGTTGTGCCTATGCTCCCGTCACTTCCTTAGTGATATCTTATGCATACCATATGCAAGTGAAAGGAAGCAGGAGCGTGTTTGTTAGTCCGCCACTAGTCGAGATTCCGTGATATGTACAAATGAGGCTATCACGATCCGTAGATTCGAAGACCGCCAATGTCCAGTTGTCAGCCACTGTCGTGTTACCTCGTTAATTTTGTCGCCTGCTTGCATTTGTCGTCTGACACTTTTCCGAGTCCGTGTACGAAGCCTTGTTGATTACGACATCACCTAATGACATCCACTAAGTCCAGATCGCTCTCACAGGGCACAAGTCACGCGCTCACGCTACCCACGAACACCATCTCTCGATCCTTCACGTGCTGACGCCCAGCTAGCGGTAACTATCGGTGTCGAGACGTGTTTTATCCCTTATTGACGCAATCAGGAGCCTTCTGTTTGCTCGCGCCTCAGGGCATGGCCGCCGTGCTGCCACACTGTTCGTTGGCGTCACTCGCCGGTCACAAATTGCAACCTTTTGTTAGGCAACTATGTGGAGCTCGTGCCCAAACAGGGGCAAAATAACAGGGCCCCGAAGGTCGGCGGTAAGACGAGTGTAATTGTAGACAGTGCTTCTGTTGCCATCTTTTAACTTGGATGATCGATAAGGCTGACGAAGGGCTCACTTATCCACTTCCGGAGGAGGAATGCCTTTGAGAACTTACGGGAAATGATCAGGGATACGAAAAGTAACACCAACATCAGTGGTTAACCTGATAAGTGTTTTATATCTTCGCCTTATTTACGTTTTAAAAGAAATTATTAGAAATCCATTTGATAGAATCAGATAGGATGAACTGGCCAATTTTTTCTTTATTCTATATCACTGCCGTAATTGGCCTTCAGAAATATGGGAAGGTTGAGAAACAGAACATTAACTGATGACGATAACAGTTTTTTTTTTTTTTTTTTTTTGTCTAATCGGAAAATAGTGCGCCAGACAAATGAATTAGCCTATATCCTGATAGATAATAATTACAACAGTTTAATGAAAGTTGATAAGTGCGTAGCTCCAAAAAAAAAAAAAAAGTTCGCCAAAACTTTTTCTTTTTTTTTTTTGGCAAATTGAAATAAAATTCATTTTCTTTAATTTTTACCATCATCTCATCACACAAATATAATTGAAGTTTGATCTGAACCTTATCAGAGATTAGTTGGATGAGAACAATGATTTGAAAAACTAGTTAGTCGGACTCAAAACAGAGGTGGAGGATTTTTTCTCCCAAGGATTATTCGAGTTTTTCATCCCACAAATAGACGAACAGACTTTGAATACATGCACACACAAACTATGACGCCTCACAGCAGGAGTTGCTTTAGCGAAAATTCCAACCTACTAGGTCGAAACAACCTTTTTTTTTTTTTTTTTTTTCCCCTCTTGGGGAAACAGAGCAGCTCAAACACAAACTATCTTTCGAACAAACAAATATACACGCGCTTGATCTTACGGTCCTGATCTTTTGTCGTTGAACTCTTTACTCATGACACAACCGTCAGTCAGGTAGTCGGATTATACAACAATCGAAACTTCCAAAATTCACAGAGTGTCAGATTTATGGGTCAAACTTAAGTGACCTTATTTTACTGAGAATCGGAGATAGCAGAGGTCAATCGGCAGTCACTTATGTTCACATCTCATCGTGGAGGTTGGCACAGTGAATACTGTGCTGCAGCTAACAACTTGGTGGTCTGACTGGTTGGAGGTTTATCTTAAACGCATTCTTTTTTTTTCTTTTTTTTTATGGGGTGGTTAAGAAACCCCCTAGTACGATGGAGTAATCTAGTAGACTAGACTTCTCCGATGACCCTCTCCACTTTATCTGACAAGAATTGAAAAGAGAGAGAGAGAGAGAGAGAGAGAGAGAGAGAGAGAGAGAGAGAGAGAGAGAGAGAGAGAGCGAGCACAGTTTTTTATTATTATTTTTTTTTAACTGAAACTGACTGATAAAGTCTCTTGATCGTAAAAATGCTCAACCCAAAAAGAACCTGCAAAAACTGCTTGCGAAATATGCTACAAGATTAAAAAAGGAAAAAAAAGAAAGAATTCTACATATGCAAAAAAAAAAAAAAAAAAAAAGAGGAAAGGAGAAAGAATTCTACATATGCAAATAAAGTATGTAGTTCAGATTGATGAATGCCGTTGAGGGAAAAAATAATCTTGGACGCCAAGGTTTATAATAAATACTCATTTCATGCTTATCCGTAACAGTAGTCGTATCTCGGAAAGAATCTCAGACGATTTTATATTATTATTCCATAATAAACAGTTGTTGTTAAAATGTTTTGCTTTAACTTCAGTTAAGAAATAACGAAAATAGTGCGTGCTAATCTGATTTTTACTTTTTTTTCCACTGCTTTAGAACAGCAGTAAAATAAGTGAAAAATCATGTGGTTTATTACATAGAATTGAAATAAGGGAATAATTGAAATACCTTTTGTGCAATAAGCGGGAGAAAAAGTGTGGGTGTGTGCGTGCAGGGGTAGAAAAATTAGTGCACACCTGTCATAAGAATTACAGGTATGCACTAATATAGTGTTGAGCCACCTTTACTTTTGAAACAGTCTATGTTCTACGTGGATAAGATTCAAATAAATCTTGAACTGTCTTAAGAGGAATATTAGACCCCTTCTTCGTGGAAGGATTGTTTGTTATTTGGATTTTAGGAGCATTAGCAACTAAGGCCATATTGCTCCGGGAAATGCGATGATCACCCTGACCTTTCCGCATCCTCCGTATTTGGTAGTGACGGGCTCGAACCCCGGTCTAATCAAGAAGCGTGTGCTACGCACTGCTGCTCCTTCCCACCTGGCTACAGAGGCGCCTTCGTGGAAGGAACGTTTCAAGCTCCTTGAGTGATGAAGATGAAGGAAATCTGCTTTTCACTCTCCTCTCCAAATATGCCCTCAGCGGCTGACTCAATAACGTTTAAGTCTGGCGATTGTGCAGACTATGGACGATGCTTAGCCTCAGTTTCATCCTTCTCAAACCAAGATATCTGGCTGTGTGTGTACTGGAGCATTATCGTCTTGAAAGATGGCGTCGTTTGTGGGAAACGATGTTTGCACCATGGGATGAACCTCGTCATTCAGAATATCAAGGTAATCAGCGGTAGTAATTGGCCGTTTGTTGAATGTAATTGGCAATGATAGGACCTAAAGAATACCCGGATATTGCTGCCCAAACGCTATCTGGGGTGCCATCATGGCTGTTGCCCCACTGATTGTCATTTTTATAACCTCAATTTTAATTTTTTTATTAAAACGTGTACCAGAAATGTATTTTAAATAAGTCATTTTTTAATTATTATTATTTTTTATATTTTAGAGGAGGTCGCTATTTTTCATTCTTTCCTCGGGTACAAAAATGGCTCGGCACGGCGCTAAATTAACAACAGTTTTTAACGTTTTATTTAGATATTATTATTGGCTTGATCACAAACTATGCCACTTGCAATTACTGTCTTTATTTTTCAATGCACATATGAGGACTAGCGACCCCGTCACTGTAGTGCATGTGCTGAAATAAATAAATAAACTAGTTCGACAGGTTTACCCAAGGTGTTTACTTTCTAGCCGATGATTACCCACTAGCGTGGAATGCGTGCTATTGGAAACGGTGTGCTTTTAAATAAATAGCAATATACTTCTTCATGGGAGCAATGCATTTTATAGTGTCTAGTGCAATATCGAAAAACTCGTGGCGAAGTTCCTACACAATGTCAGATTGATGCACTTATTACAAACATAGTTTTCTCAGTGTGCGTACAAACTGAGAGTATGTCCAATCTGTACAATAAAGGCTATCTAATAGCCACTTGTACATTACCTATGTTCTTTCCTTGAGACTTTTCTTTTTCCCCTTGTCGGTGCAAGTTGGGCTTCCTTCCCGGCTAGGGGAATCTTTCTTTCAAATGTACAAGCCTTCAGGCTTCAAAATTTTACCTCTTCAAGCTCTCTCGCTTGTTAGATTTTCCAACTAGTGTTTTCCTCTTTCCTGTTTCTTCTTTTTCCTGAGAGAGTGTTTTGCTCTCATTTCTTCTACTTTCTTTTCTCCTACTTTATCCTCCCTATTCATTATTTACTATAACCGGGATTCCACTTGTTGGAATCCCACTTCGTGTAATTTAGATAGTTCCTGGAGCGCCTCCACGTGGCTAGGGACGGGAGTCGGGACGCAGGTAGCTTGCTCCCTGCCTCCCGGCTGCTAAGACTCCAGGGCCGGCAAACAACCACCATCACAACACACATATATACTTACACACACACACACACACTTGCCGGCTATAAATAACCTACAGATGCTACAGCGGTATATAGGGGTAACCCTGGAGGCCGCAATCAATACAAGAATACCTTGTCCCTTGTCCCTTGTACAATAGAGGGATTGTTGGTTGGATTAATCGTTAAAATGTGCTCCTGTTCTTAAGATTATTTAAAGTTTTTTAAGCCTCCCCCTGCTATAAAATTATGTGCTTCTTAAAGACGAAGAGTTGGTGAGTTGTTCTGTTAAATTTTGGGTGTCGGAATCGTGGGGTTGTGCTGATATCATCGAGTGAAGTATTCTCTTTCATTATTTGAATACTATACATAGGAATACATAGGTTTAACACTGGAATATATACCGTTCTGAAATTTCCCATAGACTTAGCATTAGCCCATAGACTTTTCATGGGAGAAAATAGCTACCTGAGAAATTTTGTTTAAAAATATCCATGGAGATGGAAAACACTAACTAGTGCCATCTCAGTAATACATAGTACTGAATAATATTAAATATAATATAATTCAAAATATACATATTTTGAAGTTGTGTGATTATTTTCGGGATATTTTGAAGAAGAGAAATCTATCCAGCTATAAGATTATTTATTTTACGGCCTACCGAAAGTGCACAAAGAAGACACACCACTGAGACCAATTGTATCCTGCTGTGGATCACCGACTTACGAGCTGTCTAAATTTGTCTCGAGACTTCTTTCTCCTCTAGTTGGCAAGACCACCCACACCGTCTCCAACAGTGTTGAATTCATAAAGAGGATTCGCACTGTATCCATCTCGCAGGATCAAGTTATGGCATCGTTCGACGTCATATCGCTCTTTACCTCCATCCCTGTGGAACTTGCCATTTCTTGTGCAAAACAACTCTTGGACAATGATAGAACCCTCAACGAAAGAACTGGTCTCACACCCGATGACATTTCCGCCGCCCTCAGACTGTGCTTAACAGGGGGTGCGATCATATTTAATGACTCAGTCTACCAGCAGATACATGGCACGGCCATGGGTTCCCCTGTCAGCTCGGTCACAGCAAACATCGTGATGGAGGAGTTAGAGGGACGTGCGTTTGCACACGCACCAGATCACATCGCCTTTTGGTGTCGCTATGTTGACGATGTGTTCGTGGTCATCCCTAGAGACTCAGGTCAGCGACTTCTATCATACCTCAACTCACTATCGCCCTTCATAAAATTCACGATTGAGCTGGAGTCGAACAACTCCTTACCATATTTAGACACACTTGTCCGACGTGAAGGCACATACCTGAGGACTACAGTTTATCGTAAGCCCATGTGTGCTGGCCAGTTCACCAACTTCCGGTCAGCACACGCGCGAGGCCACCTCCTCTCCACTGCCCGAACCTTGCTTACTCGCGCCTGGACACACTCCAGCTCCGCTGATGAAAGACGCAAAGAGGTCACTAGGGTCAAAGTAGACCTTACGAGGTGTGGCTACCCCATTGACGTCCTCGACAGGTGTGATCTACAGACACGTGACATCGTGACGACCAGCTACAACACCAACAGTGACGAGCCATCCACGAGGGCATTCATCCCATACTACCCCAACCTGTCACAACAGATCGGTAGAATCCTGAGAACGCACGGAATAAAGTGCATCCAACTCCCAGGCAAGAAACTGCGTTCTTTCATTTCCAACGTGAAAACACCTGTCCCCACCCTTCTGCAGAGCGATTTGGTCTACCGCATCTCTTGCCGTGACTGCACTAGCTGCTACTTTGGAGAGACTGGACGTCGACTCGAGAAACGTCTCTCGGAGCACAAAAGAGCGATCCGTTTAGCGGATATAGAACACTCAGCTATCGCCGAACATGTCTGGACAACCCACCACGACATCGACCCACACCGCGATGTCGTGGTGGTAGACAGATCCCACCATTACCTAAAACGTACCTGGTTGGAATCGTTAAATATAAAATCTTCGGATAAATCCTTGAACAGGAACAGTGGTTGCCAAGTCAACCCGATCACAGAGTCAGTAGTTCTATCATTGGACAAACGCTGGCCACGTCATCATGCGTCACAGCCACAGACGTCAACAAACAATTAAACCTCGCGTCTCACGCACCTGGCAGTGCACATCTTCATTCCAACTGCCATTCATGTATTTTTAATTCTGATGAAGGCTACCATATAGCCGAAAGCTCATATATTTCTTCCTTTATTTGTACGCTCTGTGTATACTGTAATAAATTCTTAAGATTATTTATTTATGGCTTTTGTTTCTTCACTAAAACATACACTCTTAAACATGGATACGGATTTAGAAAAAACTTTAACTAGACATTCTGAAGCAGAGAATTCGTCTTCCGGATCAGAGTTAGTGGATTCGGGGAGGAGAAAGAAATCTTCAGACAATGTAAAAATGTCTAGAGGTAAAAAAACACCTAAAACGCCCAGAGTGCTTGCTCCTCGGTTGGACAAAGATAAAGACAAGGATAAAAATCCTCAGGTGTGGGTGGAAGAGTACCCCATCAATAGAAACGGATGTTAATCTTATTAATACTACGATTAATACGGATAATCAAAATAGTTCTAGTGAAAATGATGTGGTTCGGGATTCGTCATTTACCGAGGGTTTGGACCTTGGTGGGTCCATGGAGGCTTCTGCTGTGTATGCAGCGGTAGCCAAAATCCGAAAGGCTTTGGGTGAGGTAATGTCAGCTGATTCAAGCAAAGTAACAAAGTTGGCCTCAAATCGCATCCATAGTTTGTGGGCAGATTTGGAGGCAGTCACAACAGCTTTATTGATTGACAATGAGCGATTAAAAGCTAAATCAGTTGAACTAGAAATTCGAGCAAATCATTTTAATCAGCTAACGGAGAAACGGGCAGCTCCTCATAGATTATTTGCTTATGCTGTTAGGCAGAATTTGGTTTGTGAGAATTTAAATAGTGATACTATTGTTAGAGAGGCTACTGAGAGGCGCGCAATGGGTGTTGCAGCTGCAGATAAGGTTGTGCATGTGTCCTCGGTTAGTCCTCGTGGTATTTCGGACCCTAAAAACATTGTTATACTTAGACCAACAGAGAATTCTGCTTTGGCTTCAAGCCAAGACGTCAGGAATGCGGTGGCAGACGCAATTAAGAAGGATTATAAGAATATGAAAATTAAAAATATTCGTCTCCTGAGGAATAAAGGGGTTTTATTAGAAACCACAAACTCAGAAGATGCAACTAGGATAGGGAATGTTTCAGCTTTAAAGGAGGTTGGTATATCGATCGAGAGGCCTAAAATGTCAGATCCAACAGTGCTTGTATACGGGGTGCCCAAGGAGTTTACAAAGGACGAAATCCTGGAGGATTTATATTATAAAAATTTTAAAGATTATGAATTTACTCAGGATGAGGTAAAAGATGAAGTAACATTCAGATTTAATTCTGGATCTGGAACTAATGCAACTAATTGGGTCATTGGTTTCAGCCCTCGATTATATAAATGCTTGTTTCATAATGAAAGAATTTTCCTTGGATTCGGTTCACATAGGTTTCGGAAATTCACGGTGGTGAACAAGTGTTTTAGATGTCTGGGTTTTGGACATGGTGCAAAGTCATGTTCACACAAGACTGTTTCTTGTGGTCACTGTGCTATTGGGGTCATGTTTTCGCTGAGTGCCCTCACAAGGAGGATCCTCCACAATGTATTAATTGTAAGAGAAGAAACAGAGATTGTAATCACTCCGTAAGGGACATTAAGTGTCCTGAGTACATGAGAGCAGTGGAATTAGCAAACATGCGGATCAATCATGGATAATAACTCCTCTGATTTTACCTCTGGAGCTTTGCAAGGACATAGAGATTTAAAAATTTTGCAAATAAATGGTCAGCGCTGTCGGGCAGTTGCTGATGAAATAAGGGTGATTGCCTTGGAGCATTGTATAGATATTGTTTGTATACAGGAGCCATTTTATTCCTCACAAGTGGGAGGGGCAGCCCATAAGATTATGGGTTTTCCTTCTTCTACTAGAATAGTAGCAGCTGTGGATGTTCCTCCAAAATCCGCTATTGTGATTTTTAATCAAGACCTTGTTGTAACGTCAATCACGGGTTTGTGCTCGGCGTGTATGACAAGCATTATTGTGTCTTCACAAGTTTCTTCTTTCTGCCTAGTGTCACTGTATTGTCCTCCCTCGGAAAATATTCAGATAGCGCTTCATAATTTGGAAAATATTTGTTTAAGATATGCATCCCATAATCTCATTGTGACTGCTGATTTTAATGCAAAATCACATTTTTGGCACAGTGGATATACTGATGTGAGGGGGAACCAATTTGAAGACCTCTTATTATCTCATAATCTTGTTGTTCAAAACCTTCTAAATAAGCCGTTCACCTTTTCAACTGTAAATGGAGAGTCTAATATTGACGTAACTGTGACATCTCTTCGTATGTGCGATTCTATTTTGAATTGGGAAGTCAATTCTGGTTTAGTAAATAATGATCACCGTGCAATTTCATTTGATCTCTGTTTAGAAGTAAGGGAAAAGAGCTTCGCTACGAGTGATCTGTCTAGATTTTCTATGGACCGTGTTAACTGGAACAATTTTAAAAATTATTTGACTACAGTTTTCGATAGTGATAATTGTGAGATACCTGGAGAGAGTTTAAATGATATGACAGCTTATGAATACGTAAACTATGTACAGTATCATATTTTCCAGGCTTGTGTGCACTCCACGAGGAGAAAAAGGACTAAAAAGTTGTCTGTGCCGTGATGGACTCCTGCTTTGTCTTCTCTGAGGTCTCAGGTATGCCAGGCTAGGAAAGTATACCAAAGAAATAGACATCTCTCTAGTGTTGAGGTGGAATCATTTAAAAATGCCTATAAAGAGAGAAGAAAGGCCTTTCATAAGGCTATTGCTGAGAGCAAGAGAACTTGTTGGCAAAATTTGGTTAATGAAGCTGGTAACAGAGATCCCTGGGGTCTCGTGTATAAAATTTCTCGTAATAAGTTGCTTTGTGGAGAAATATACAACACTGTATTGAACAATAATGATGAGACATCGGATTGGTTTTCTACTGTGGAAACGATTGTTAGAAGACTATTTCCTCAGGATCTTCCTCATGATGATTCACCTGAACAATGAAGCTGGTAACAGAGATCCCTGGGGTCTCGTGTATAAAATTTCTCGTAATAAGTTGCTTTGTGGAGAAATATACAACACTGTATTGAACAATAATGATGAGACATCGGATTGGTTTTCTACTGTGGAAACGATTGTTAGAAGACTATTTCCTCAGGATCTTCCTCATGATGATTCACCTGAACAAACGGAGATACGCCGTATGAACTCTGAGTTTACAGGAGCAGGTGACGCTGAAGCTGAACTCTTCAGTTTGGTGGAGTTGGATGCAGCAGTAGCTAAATTGAACGTTAAGAAATATCCAGGTTTGGACTTAATTGAAAATCAAGTAATCATTAAGTTTTATGATTACTTTCCTCAAATTATGTTAAATTTGTTTAATAAATGTTTCACTGAAGGTACTTTTCCAAGACCGTGGAAGATGGCACTGCTAAAGATATTGCATAAGCCTGGTAAGCCCAGGACTGATCCGAGAGCATACAGACCAATTTCTCTCTTGGCGAACATGGGTAAGGTTTATGAAAGGTTACTTGCTCCCAGAATTTCTGTGATGTTAGAGGATAAGCATCTGTGTTCTGCTGATCAGCATGGATTTAAGAAGGGGCACTCTACAGAGGACGCCATAACATCTCTTTTAAAGTACATTAAGGATTCTTCTGAGAAATATGTTCTTATGGTCTTTATAGACTTCGAAGGAGCATTTGATTCGGCATGGTGGGAAAGTACCCTTCGATCTCTACTGCGTGCAGAGTGTAATAGTTACATATTTAACACTATAAGGTCATACTTTCAGGACAGATTTATTACTGTGCGTGCACGTCATCTGTCATATAGTGCCGGTGTCTCGAGAGGCTGTCCTCAAGGTTCGGTTTTGGGACCTCTCTTTTGGAATGCAGTTTTAGATCAGTGGCTTGTTAAGGAGAGTACAGAGTTTGCTAAGATAGCTTATGCTGATGACCTTGTGATTGGAGTTTCTGGGCGCTCCAGACTTATATTGGAAAGAAAAATACAGTCAGTTTTAGATGATTTAATGGAGTGGGCCAATTTGAACAAATTGAAGATCTCTGCAAGTAAGACCTGTTTTATGGTTTTTAAGAAACAATTTGATTACAGCAGACCTCCAAGAGTTCTTTTAGGTGGAGTTTAAATTCCTTATGTTGCTAAAACTAAGTATTTGGGATTAATCATAGATGACAAACTTTCCTTTTCCCCACATGTTTCACACCTAAATGTAAAAGTAAGACACTTTACAGGCTCCATTGCTAGGATTTCTCGTAAGGAGTGGGGATTGAATAAGAGGGTGTTGTCATTGTATTATAAGACTATTTTTCTCCAGATAGTGGCATATGCGGCTGTTGTTTGGTTTTCTGTGGTAACTAAAACTAGGATTCGATCGAAACTTTTATCGCTTCAGCGCTCTATGTTATTAACTTTATTGAAAGTACCTAGAACAGCGTCTACAAACGCCCTACAGGTAATTGCTGGTACCATGCCATTGGGTTTATTTATTGTCTACAGAGAATTTTTGTACAAATTGAAAAAGGGTACATCAGTAACGTTTTTGGATATTACAATTGATTTGGAGAATAATATTAAAGAAGAAAAACAACGAATATGGAACAAATTAATGGATTTATGGCAGACCAGATGGGAAAGTGGTGATGTTGGAGCTGTGACGAGGAAACATATTCCCCAGGTGAACTATGCATTGGCAAAAACCGTGGCATCTTTGTTTACGCCTTCTATGTACACTTCTTATTTGTTAACAGGACACGGCTCACTTAGGGCCAAATTATATGAGAGAGGGTTGGAGACAGATACTTTCTGTACATGTGGCGAGCAGGAGACTTGGATGCATGTAATTTTTTTATGTCGGGAGTATGAAGACCAAAGGCGGATTTTGATGGCGCATATTCCTGACTTATCATTTGATACAGTGCATTTGCTTATTGCAAATCGTGACTGTTTTAATTTATTTCAGGAGTTTTCAGCTGCTGTTTTTGCACCCACCGGTATTGCACTATCTCCGGTGGGTGTGGGATTTGTGCCCATGGCACTTAAGGTAATAGTAGACCCAGGCTTGGCTGCTTGTGCCTGGGGCAGGCAGCGGCTGCCTGGGTGTAGGCTGCTCCCTGATGGCAGGGTGGACATACACAAGCGATAAAAAGCTTGCTGAGTTTCTGCACCACCACAGACGTGCAAGGTGGAGATGGGCTAAGGCCTAGGAGCCACCCTTGATACAAGTAACACACACACACACACACACACACACACACACACACACACACACACACACACACACACACACACACACACACACACACACACACGTGTTCATATATAATATAGTATATATATAGGTATAATGAGAATGATAATGCTAATGTATATAAAATTGTATATATATCTTCTCTGTAAGTTCTTGTATATAAAATGTAAAGAATTGTGTGTACAAATAAATGGAAAAATGGAAATGGAATGCTGTTTTTGCAAGAAGAACTGTTCTCAGAGCCTTTCTTCAGAGGCAAACCTAGTGTCTTAATTGTCTTCATGGAGTTTCACTATTGGTTTCTACATCTGGCTGGCGGCTGGGGTGCTGGACCTGATTCATGGTGTTGGGTCTGGTGCTCTGGTTGGTTGTCTTTTGTGCTGCAATCATGAATACTCCATTCTGGATTCTGCCGTGCTGGATCAGATTCATTGCGTCGGGTCTGGTGGTCTAAAGGTTCTATTATCTATGGCGTACAGTTGGAGATTGCTGGATAGTACCGTTATTGGTTTTCGAGGTTCCAGTGCATGTGAAACAGCAGCTGAGGAAATATTCAGTTGAACTGTGATTTTTGAAGTTTATAGTTGTGCCATCCAGACTATTGAATATTATTGTTGTTTTATTATATATATATATATATATATATATATATATATATTTTTTTTTTTTTTTTTTATTATTTTTTTTTTTTTCCCTGCTGGCTCCCTGGTATGGGCAACCCGGGGCGCGGGATTGCTGGCACTCACTGGTATTGCACTACCTCCAGTGGGTGCGGGATTTCAAGTGCGAATAGCGCTACAGTAAAATCAGACTCAGGTAATTTAACATACTTTTCAAGGACTGCTTTGTAAAGACTATATATTCCCAAGTTCTCAAGGTAGATTTGGGCTTATGCCTGGGAGCTACCCAGAATAAGAACACACTTGCACACACACACACACACACACGAGAGTTTAATGTTTGTCAGAGTATATAATTATATGTAAATATATCTTGTATATAAATCATGTATATACTTTTATGTACATAATGTTGAGACTATATTGTGTGTAATTAATAAATGAATGAAATGAATGAATGTACAATATGTTTTCTATTTCAATTTTAGTGCATGAGGCACTTAAAATAGAAGACCAGGCCCAGCACCAAGTGAAGATGGGCGGCCATTAGGGTCTATTCGCCAACTGGGAGCGGCTGTGCAGGTGACAGCTTCTCCCTGATGGCGAAGAGACCTTTCATACAGGTCTATTTTGCAGAGGTTCTGCACAAAGTGAACTTTATCAGGTGGAGATAGACGGAAGTCTAGGTGCCACCTTAGACATAATAATAATGTACAATGTGTTAACAGGGTGAATGTTTTAAGTTCAGTCATCTGTGACAGTGTAGTGGTTTCACCACTTGTCACTCCTTTGTATAGGGTTGATATTGTACACACAGTAAACCAATTTTAGTTTTTTTATTGTACATAGAAATTATTATTATTCAGTTTATTAAGCTTAATTTCACCTCCTGTACAGCTGGTTCGCTAGAAGGGTGTAGAATTATAAGTGAAAATGCTATCCCAACTCCAGGCAATGCACTTGCCTGGAATTGGGAAAGCATACGTATACATATTTAGAAGTGGGAGAAAGATTACATTTGAACGTATACACTGGTGTTCAAAGAAAGTGCCTCACCTAGGAATTTCACATTTCTAACCCTTTTTCGCGATGGTATGTTACATTAATGACACGCATCACAAATAGAAATATAAACAAAAGATATTTATTAATAGTTAAGGTAAAGCTAAGTAATATTTGACAGGTGCTCTCAAAATATTCCAAAATGAGCATTTGCAACCTTTATACAACAGTTTTCGTAAACACGACAATTATGGCTGAAATGTTATCAGAATTCGCTTCAGTTTATCATTTTAAATGGAAAACAAAATGAAAAGTTCACCAGGTGCAAACTAATATTTAGTTGAACAGCCTCTGGCCCTGATGACAGCAGCACGCCGTCGAGGCCTCGAGACAAGATCAATTTCTGAAGATAGTTCGTGGTTCCAAACACGAATTATGAAGTTCACGAAGTTTCTTTCTTGCAACTGCAGATTCCACACGATGCCAACAGCTAAGAGTTGTAATGGCCATTCTTCGAACCATTTTTTCACCTGTAACAAATGTAAACACATTACTGTTGTACCTCTAATGCAGAGAGTAACTACAGAAGTGCCTACTTACACTTTTCGCCCGATGACAAGGAGGTGAGTCATCCTGAAAGATGCAATTACTTGGCAGGTTGAAATGGTCTCTAATGGTTGACAGAAATTTGTCTTCCAATATAGCCAGGCATCCATTGGCATTTACGGAGCCTTTTATAAACTGCCGGTGACCTACTCTGCGATACGGAATGCACCCCATATCATTTGTCTGGTAAGGAATTTCACTGTAGACACCATGCAGTCTGGATGGTATTCTTCACCACGTTTACGGCGAATCGTTTGTCTCCCATCAGAGCCATGCAGGTTGAATTTCTTCTCATCCCAGAAAATAACTGACTTCCACTGCTCGGGGGTCCATTTGACATGCTCCTTACACCAAATTAATCGGGCCTTTTTCATTTTTTTTTTTTTTTTTTGTGTGAGGAGGGGGCTTCTTGTTAAGACGACGGGTTACAAGTTCATTTTTGAAGAGGCGTCTTCTGACTGTTACTGCACTTGTTACCACTCCTGTATGTTCTTTTCAGCTCAGACGAAGGAGCTTTACGGTTTTTAGGGCATAAGCGCTTCAAAACGCGGTCCTGTTTTGGCGTACAGACTCATTTCAGACGTCCTGTTCCTTTTTTCCTATAGACACTATAAGCAATATGACAGGAAGAACATCCTTCCTCACGTAAAGCAACAATGGCAATATTTTTTCGTGGCGTCAGATGCACGTAACTCGCCATCCTGACACAAGCAAGGAATGGCTGCAACTCTTGCAGAGTGTGCTTATATAGCTGAAAGTAACAGCTGATGCAATATTATGTCATCACCTACGCGTGTCAATCTTATCTGATGCAATCTGTAAGAAATATTGCCATATACTGTACTTTCTTCGGACGGCAATTACAATTTTAGGGGGGGTGATGCACTTTCTTTGAACAGCAGTGTATATATATATATACAGAGAATTAATTAAGTTTACAATATAAATTCAATCTATTAAATGACAGCCAAAGTCAGAATTTTATGCGTCTGTCGATGGCATGTGATGGACTGGTAGATGGCGTGACTTGGTCGTGTTCGTCGAGATTCACTGGAGGTTAGTGCTTGGATGCAAGTCTTGCAGGATATTCTTCCTGTATTTCTTGTCATCCAATAGTTTGTTGGGATTAATTTGCAGATTGTTGAAATGTTCCATAATGTTTGCGGGGAACATATCTATAAGGCGGACAAAGTTGGTAAGAGTCGACCTATACCGTTGTTTATATCGCTGTCTTGGATGGGTACTTGAGGCTAAGATAATTTCTTGCAAGTTGGGAGAATTAATCCTGTTAGTTAATAGTTTGGCAAGAGTGATAAGGTTTCTTTCCAGAATTTTGATCTTCCATGGTATAATGTTCATGTTTGCATGTAGAATAGATCTAGAGGTACAGAGTATTTTCGGGTCTAATGGCACCAGGGATTTACCCCATCTCCGCGTATATTCTTTGTATCGAGGACAGTACGCTGTAAAGGCCAGAGGTTTAAAAGTGTGTGGGTAATGTGTTGTGTAATATGTTGTGCCCCTTGTTCATCTAGCTTGTTAGCCGCCAAGCTCCTGATGGAACCTGACGTTTACGTACTCTGCCACGTGGAGGCCAGCCAGGTGTTCCCTTAAAGTTTGCTCTGGCAGGTTCTACCACCTACTTTACTTAAATTTCGGTGGCTAGGACCTAAAAAATCTTCTTTTCTTTTGGGCACAGATGGTATATTATACGCTGTTTAGAGGGGTTATAAGGGATATGCGCTGGAAGTGATACGATTTCCTAATAGGTCGGCCATGAATTTTGGTGTTTTAAATTTGGACGTGTGGGGCAGGCGCTGTGTAAGGGGAAAGAGATGAGAGGGGAGGCAGAAAACTGGGGGTTTGGGAATTGGAAGTAAGGGGTCGATAGGGAAGATTACTCCTATTGAAAATAGTGGGGCATGCCCATGCCCCCTCCAGAGGAGAAAGTGGGGTGGCAGGAGGGGGAGGAGACAGCAGGCCGTCCCCTCCCCCCCTGCCAGGGAAAGAGGAGTAAAAAGCAGGCTAGGCAGAGTGTCTAGCCGGGACGCCATATGGCTATATGGCATCATAAGATGCAATTTTCACCTTTGTGTTAGTCCGGTGGAGGTCAGAGTCCAAGTTGCAATCTTCATCATTGCGTTAGTCCGGTGGAGGTCCAAGTCCAGAAGTCAGGTCCAGTTCGTCACGTTCATGTGTCGTATCTACCTCAGGTGGTCACTAGTTCAGAGTTTTGCAGTCATTTCAGGTAATCACGTCTGTGTTTTCATAGGTTAGTGATGATGTGGCAGGGATCTTTGTCTTTCAAAGAGTTCGCGGACAAAGACGGTGAAAGCCCGGTAATTGTCATCTTCTTGCAATATTATTTCTTCTCGGTTCCTTAGTAAGGAGTTGATGCGTGTGTATAAAACTAGAAAGTAAGAGCCATGAGGAGTAGACACACTTATGCAGACAGCGTGTCGATTAGTAAGACTAATTATCTTGACTACGTCCAATTTAGAATTAACTATGACGAAGGCCGTACGTGGTTCAGCCTGTTCCGGCTGAATAACCCTAAAAGAGATAGGGTATCCGGTTATTTTACCGGGGAAATGGTATGGTTCTTGTAAGGCTATAATATAGTATTTAATTTCGTCGGTTACCTTTCGGACTTCATCGGCCACCAATCGTGACCGCTGAGTATTCAGTTGAAGTAGGCTAAGTTCAGAGACTGATTCATCTGCAGATGAAGAACTGGTAAAAGACAATGTAACCATAGTTGGTCCGTTGTCTTACAAGATCTATGATACGCAAAAATTCTGGGCATTTAAAGTCACGAATTGCCTCATTCATCAGCGGTCCTTAATCGTGCAATCTCTAGAGCTCTTTTATATTCATGGCAGTTAGGATCGCGGATGGAGTGCCGAAAGTCTCTTTTACGCCTCTTGCAATTTATGCAGCAGGCAGGCTCATCCTTATGAGGGCATTCTGCATGCACATTACCACTACAGGCGCAATGTCCACAGGATGGGAAGTTATGGGTGCAGTATTGTGTTGTGTGCCCATGTCCCAAGCACAAAAAGCACTTAGTAACTATTGTAAATGGCCTATGCGAGCTATAAGCAAGAAATATTCTGTCTATTGACGAAATACACCTGTTAATTTTTGGGGAGAAACTGATTACCCAGTGTACCAATGACAAAGACCTTGACTTAGTTGTGAATCTGAACGAGGTTTCTTTCTTAATTGTTATTTGGTTTTTTTAGGAGCATTAGCAACTAAGGCTATATTGCTCCGTGATATGCGGTGGTCATTCCCTGACCTTTCCGCATCCTCCGTATTTGGTGGTGACGGCTCGAACCCCGGTCTAATCAAGAAGCGACTGCTGCTCCTTCCCACCTGGCTACGGAGGCGCCCAATTCTTTCTTAATCTTCTCCATTGTAAAGTCATAGTCAGCTAGATTTTTATTGTACCGTTCTTCTATTATGTCCTTCTTTCTTAGATCCTTGGGCACGTCGTAGATAATTATGGAAGGGTTACTTTTTTTTAGGAACTCCTGTAGAGATTCCTGCAGAGGACAAGGAATCAGATGTTGAGATTCTAATTAAGTCCGACGTACAGGCCGTTTCCAAAATTACGCTTTTGTTGCGTGCTAATTTGATTTATTTTATTTTGACTGTTTTAAATTCTGTCTTCAAATTGGTTACCAAGGTTTTTACATCAGCGAGATGACTGGGTCAAAGCATATCCGAAACGGCACGGTTGGTGGGATCAGCCGTGGTTAGTACCTACCGAAAGTGGTCCGAGGAGGGAAAACCCACGAACCGCCGGCGAGATGTTGGACGACGGCTCATCGATGCTCGAGGTGCACGATGGCTCTCCCGGATGGTACGTGGCGACTGTGGCGCAACTCGCCGGTAATTGGAATGATGGTGATGGGAGTAATGTGTCACAACACACACAGTACATCGAACCCTGCTGAAAATGGGACTGCGTAGCCGCAGGCTGCTCAGAGTGCCCATGCTAACCATGGTTCACCGGAAACTGGACCTTGAGTGATTGGAAGAAGGTCGTCTAGTCCCATGAATCACGTTTCGTGTTGCACCGTGTGGACGGCCGGGTACGTGTGCGTCGTTTACTTGGGGAAGCGATGGCGCCTGGATACACTGTGGGATGAAAACAAGCCGGTGGCGGTGGTGTCATGCATTGGGCGATGTTCTGCTGGGACACCTTGAGTCCAGTCATCCATGTGCCGGCACTCTGACATCTACCAACAGGACCCTGCAAGGAGACTATACAACCACTTGGGAGCAATCAATGGGTAATATACTTGACAAAATTTTCAAGGAACCCACGACCCTAACTTTGCAAGAACAACATAAAATCTGCGAAGAAAATGAAAAATATATCACCCCTGCGCTCGAGCTACTTCACCCATGAGGAACTCAGCGCGGCTGCTACCAGGATCAGAAACCGCAATGGCCGGGACTTGATATGATCGAACCGGAGATATTAAAAAAAAAAAAAAAGTAGCAATTGCCCCGCAAATCCTACTCGCCCTCTACAGCAGATGTTTGGAAACAAAAAATTATTATTATTATTATTATTTTAGGGTTACCCGTAATTAAATACATTAACCAGTATTTGTGTCTGTAAATTGCGTATGTTCTATGGTTGATTTGCCTGTTTTGCTGGACGAAAAAACCCCAGTTACTGGGGAGAAAAACCTTGCTATCTACGCCTGAGATCAACTAACTCAGCCACGGAGTGAAAAAAGCCCATTAAAGTTCCTCGCGTCATCGACGGGATTCGAACTCAGGCCTTTTCCACCCGGTGTGGGGAGACGGTGACGATACCACCGTGCTACCGTCTAGTCTGCAGGGAATTTCCCTGTTTGGAAACAGGGAAATTCCCTGCAGCGTGGAAAACTGCAAACACAAAGTTAATTCTGAAAACCCTACTGTTCATCATCATACAGACCCATCGCTCTGCTTTGAGTGGTAGTAAATTATACAAGAGGCTGCTCTACATGCGGATACAGAACCACTATGAAAGGGCAGACCTGGCAGCTAAAATTCAGTTTGGCTTTAAGCCAGGATCCTCTATGGTGGATGCCCTTGGAGATCTGCTTAAGAAAGCACAAGAGTGCAGAAAAAAATATCTATTAGTCATTTCATTCGATTTTGCCGGGGCGTTCGACTCACTTTGGTGGCCGAACGTCCTGAGCAGACTGAGAGAAGCTGCAATACCCATCAACTTACACAAAGCAATAGAAGCCTACCTTTCAGGCAGAAGAGTGGAAATAAATACAAATTATCAAAAAATCACGAGAAACGTACATAGGGGCTGTCCGCAGGGGTCTGTCTTGGTGCCTCTCCTTTGAAACATGGAATTCCTGTGTCAGGACCTAGGGCTGGCTGAGGCCCAGGCCTTTCCTGACGATCTCATCGTTACTGTTGAGGCAGATTCCAGAGTCCAACTGGAAAACATCGGTAATCAAGCAATGCAGAAATTACAATACTGGGCCACAAAAAAACAGCTAAAAATTGCACCGACGAAAACCATATCCATCTTGCTGAAAGGAACTCTTCAGGTACAGTGTCCGCCCCGAATAAAAATAAATGGCCTGACCATCAAACTCACTAAGCAAACGAAGTATTTAGGAGTTAACTTAGATAATAACTTATCCTTCATGCCCCACCTAAAATACCTAAGAATGAAAATAAGAAGATACTCAGCCCTAGTGGCAAGGATTACGAAAAAGGACTGGGGATTGAAAAATCGAACCCTAATGCTATATTATAAGTCACCCTTCATCCCAGCAATAACCTATGCAGCTGCAGTATGGTACACCAAACATCACTAGTAACCAACCAAAATATCCTGGACATGACACAGGACCATCCTATTGACAACCACACGAGCTTGCTGCGCTGCAGGTGCTTGCTGGAGCGCTCCCCCTGCATTTAGAAGCTGTGAAAGCAGGACTGCTCTACCTGCACTCAAAGGAAGTGGCAGAAAATCATCAGGACTTCACAATCAACCCAGCAAGCAGTGAAAAAACGGAAAGAGCCCGACTACAGACCTACCTCCTTCAGGATGGCAGCAAAGATGGACAGAGAGACAAAAGGCGAGATCACTCGTAAATTCTTTCCAGAACTGAACAGAATATACCCAAGGCAACCGGGCTTGCACCTGACCTCGTTACTCACAGGATATGGATCTTTCAACCACAAACTGTTCGGCCTCGTCGATGATCCAAATTGCACATGCGGGGAGGTGGAAAACTGGAACCACCTGCTTTACGACTGCCCACAATACGAAGATCTCAGATGCGCCCTCATCACGAAAATCCATTTTTGTAATGAGGGTGCTTGGACTTGAACCAAAGGACTTGAACATCACTCCATGAGGAGGACCGAGCGCTTTCCCAGTATGCACAGGACCTCCTCACATGAAGAAAGGTGTAAATTGCCACACATCGAGACTGATAGTACAGTTTCATAAACAAACCCGCTAATACACAATAGAACAGATATGATATCATATGCAGATGAGTTAAAGATCTTCACAAAAATAAATTCGACTGATGAAGCAAAAAACACGACAGTAACCATCAACAAGACCTTATCAGAAGTACAGCAGTACCTCACGAATTTTGACCTGCAAGTAAACCCTGAGAAATCTGCCATCATGGTATTCTCACTTAAACCCATACCAATCATAATTCAGCCTGCGATTGACAGAGTCCTGATCCCCTGCGTTGAAAAGCAAAGAGATCTGGTTGTGATCTTCGACAGAAAATTATGATTCCATCATCATACAGAAGAACTTTGTGCTAAATTGAACAAGAAACGGTGGGCTGCCAAGCAGCACTTGCTACACATTCAGAACATAAACGTGATAAAAATGTATATCAGGATGATGATTTTCGGAGGTGTACTGTATGGAGTAGAGTTGTGAGGCTCAGCTGCAAACACCACAGTTAAACCACTAAAAGCCGCTGAATACTGGCTCCTGAAGTAGGCAACCTGGAAGTGTCTTATCCCACCACAGCAGCGCGCAACACCGATGGCTAAAGCGCTGAATTTAACCAGGTTTTCAGCATTACTGCACGAGAGAAGACTCAGCTTCACCGTAAAAATGATTGCAGGGAGAGTCTCAGCACCCATCGTTTGGGACACCGTGTGCTGGGGGATTCCCCAGCCAGCTCTCCGCTCCACTCCACTCCCAAACTTCTTGCTCTTCCTTCGGGGTTACATTTTAAATATCGGTTCCTCTCTTATGAGAAGCGCCATCTGGTTAATTCCCTGGATGCTGACTTGTTTAAAATCATAGATGTAAAAAGTATAGACGGCTCGACCCAAACCACGGCTCTGCACGTGGTCTCCACAACTACCAATTGATCTCAGATCGTTCTGGCTGGGCAAGAAACTTACAGAAAATCGGACCAAGGAAAATATCTTTTGTTATCACAATTTGTATTATTTATTTTCGTTATTTTGTATTAGTTTCCCTTCCAAGTCAATATTATCTGCCATAAGAACTTTTTATATATTTATAATCCCGGCGAGATTATATCCCTGCCTGTACCGATGAACTTTACAATAAAGATCTTATTTATTTAAATCGCATAAGGCAGAGACAACTCCTGGAAAAGAAAACTGTGGAAGAAAAGAAAATGAACGGAAAAAAAGGGATAAAGAAAAGACGAAGATAAAAAAGAAGGGAAAAAAAAAAAAAAAGGGACGGGGCTTGCCCCATGAGTTGCCCAACCTCAACCAAGTGGACGGGAATAGAGACAACAAACCACAGCCTAGCTCCCAAAGCCTTCCGGCAGCCTGAAGAGGGCACTCTAGCCCCTTCACCTTTAAACCCTACTTCTCGGGGGGGGGGACGATTCTCTCGTTCCCACCCTCATTTCTACTCTGGTGGGGCATGGGCATGCCCTACTGAAACTTGGGGCTGTCTTCCCTATTGGCCCCATACTTCTGTCTTTCTCCCCCCCCAGTCCTCAGCTCCCCGCCTCTCTATCTTCACGCTAGCAAAGCCCCCACACGCCTAAATTTAAACACATCCAAAATATCTTCGCCCACGTCCCTGCCTATCAACTCAAAGGGCGCCTCCGTAGCCAGGTAGGAAGAGCAGCAGTGCGTAGCACACGCTTCTTGAT
Organism: Mastigoproctus giganteus; assembly: GCF_048544385.1. Classification (NCBI taxonomy): domain Eukaryota; kingdom Metazoa; phylum Arthropoda; class Arachnida; order Uropygi; family Thelyphonidae; genus Mastigoproctus; species Mastigoproctus giganteus. The sequence goes on from NC_143580.1 coordinate 142,538,869, forward strand.
TAGACCGGGGTTCGTGCCCGTCACCACCAAATACAGAGGATGCGGAAAGGTCAGGGAATGACCACCGCATATCCCCGGAGTAATATGGCCTTAGTTGCTAATGCTCCTAAAAACCAAATAAAAAAAAAAAAAAAAAAATCAACTCAAGCGACATCAACCCCAACGATTGACGCTGGTAGGTGTATGCACGTTTTGTGTATATATATGTACGTTTATGTATATATGTATTTGTATACACACATATATACATACAATATAAGATTTATTTATTTTATTTATTTATTTATTTTTTTTTAGGTCCTAGCCGCCGAAATCTCAGGAAATTAGGTGGCAGGACCTGCCAGAGCGAAACTAAAACTACTGGGTTCCTGGTCTGCCTCCATGGGGCGAAGGTGGGGCAACATTGGGTCTCAGCAGGGGTCCAGCGGCTAAATGACCAGATGAACAACGGTACATGACTACACGTAGACAATATCCATACGCTTTTAAATCTCTGGCATTTCCAGCGAACTAGTACATCCACAATGAAATGAAAACTACGCGGAGATGGGAGAAACCCCTGGTGACATCTGACACTAAATACACCTTACACCTTACCTAGACATCAGTGAGCCAATATGGCTGCCGTTGTGAGTGGACAACATGTTATTTGCAGCTCCTGATTTTATTGATTAAATATGTGTTCTAAGTGTTTTTTAGTTCAAGAAAAGTGTATTTAGTGTGATAACAAACGACAGTGGACTCTCTAGGTGAGAATTTTTCTATTTCTTCTGGGTTTTCTTTGCAGAATATAAGCATTTTTACCTGTTCCCTTTGTTGTCAGACAGATCACTGTGCCGCTGACAACAAGGAAATAGGGAGGGTGGCCAAATATTTCTGGCCAACACGATTGGATTCAGCACTTCACTGGTGAGGGTGTTCCCACCTGTGAAACCTTGAATTGTTATAACGTCCCAATATCTTCAAACTGTGTTAGCGAACAATTTTCGGTCCAAAATGATTTCCGTGATTCCTCCCCCCCCGTAGAATTATCATGGCCCTGCTTGCATAGTGGAAAAACAGACTTCACCATAGTCTTCCGCGGCTGTTTCCGGCGGCTGCGGAAACGGTAGAAGAAAGTAGCCCAGTTTCTCCAAGATCCAAGACTATTTTTACGCTAGTGCCTCCCCCTCACGTGACAGTGGGAACTAGCCCAAATCGACATTAGCATTAGTAGAGGCATTTGATGCAAGACAGCAAGCTTATGCAGCATCAGCCAAAATAAATAAATAAATAAATAAAAAATAACCACTTCCACTTCACCACTCTGTTCGTTTGAAATACCTGTCCAGCCGAGCCTTAAACTTATTTAGGCTATCAACTTCCACAACAAAGGATGGAAGTCTATTCCACCAACCAACCACCCGCTGGCTAAAGGCAAATTTCCTCACGTCTATCCTACGTGATAGACGTCTATCACGTCTTTCCTCAATTTGAATTTATGCCCTCTCAGGTGATTATTCCGAGCAAGAGGAAGAATCCCATCAGCATTGAGCATGCTCAAACCATTCAAGGCTTTATACACCTCTATCAGATAACCTCGCTGGTGCCTAGTCTCCAGACACTGTAATTTGCAAAACTTAAGCCTTTCTTCGTAAGCGCACCCCTTTGTTCCATTCACTAATCTTGTTACCCTTCTCTGTAGTCGTTCCAGCAGCTCTACATCCTTCTTGAAATGAGGCCTACAGTACTCTAGGTGCGGTCTGACCATTGCCTTATACAAGGGAATAATCACTTCCTTATTCCTGCTAGAAAAAATTCCTATATATCATCGACAATACACCATGAGCTACTCTTGCAGCCCATTTGCACTGCTCAGAAAACTTCATATCTGCCTGCACAACTACCCCCAGGTCCCTTTCATTCTCTACCACTGTCAGTGTAGTACCACAGAGTTGATACGTTGCTCTGGGGTTGCTGTTTCCCATATGTAGTACTTTACATTAGTCAATGTTAAACTTCATTTGCCACCTCTCAGCCCATTTGCTCAACCTTTCCAGATCCTGTTGCAGTAGCATAGTGCAATTTTCATTTCATTTCATTTATTAATTACACACAATATAGTCTCAACATTATGTACATAAAAGTATATACATGATTTATATACAAGATATATTTACATATAATTATATGCTCTGACAAACATTAAACTCTCGTGTGTGTGTGTGCAAGTGTGTTCTTATTCAGGGTAGCTCCCAGGCATAAGCCCAAATCTACCTTGAGAACTTGGGAATATATAGTCTTTACAAAGCAGTCCTTAAAAAGTATGTTAAATTACCTGAGTCTGATTTTACTGTAGCGCTATTCGCACTTGAAATCCCGCACTCACTGGAGGTAGTGCAATACCAGTGAGTGCCAGCAATCCCGCGCCCCGGGTTGCCCATACCAGGGAGCCAGCAGGGGAAAAAAAAAATAATAATAAAAAATATATATATATATATATATATATGAGTTAAGTTAATAATGGTAAGAGTTTTTTTAAAGTAAAATATGATATACTAGCTTATCAGGTAAACCATAAACCATGGCGGGTACCCAACGTGACCTGGAAAAAATCAATCTATGCCATGACATAAGCAATAAATTATAAACATATATAAAAATACCATTAAAATGTTAGTTATGGCAATAAGATACATTGCAAGGGACTTTTTCGAGGGCTAACCCTTACAATGTATCAACCATAATTAACGAGCTATCCGTTTCTGTAGTCATCGTCCAGCATAACTATGTCCTAATGTACGTAAAATAGTATTAAGTTAGAGCCAAATGTATAAATTTTGTAGTAGTTAGAGCCAAAAGTATAAAATTTGTAGTAAGTTAGAGCCAAATGGTAGTAATAAAATTTGTTAATTAATCCCAAATTTAGCAGTAAACTGGCAAGATGACTGTTAGCCCGACGGATAGCCAAAATATTAAATTAAATTAAAATTATAGAAAGAGCTATAATTATTGTTAGGCATATGTGCGTAGTTGATAGTAAATGCTGCCACAGTAGTCTAATCAAAATTAATAAAGATAATAACAGTGTGAGCTATAGCTAACAAAGGCGAACGGAACAAAGGTATAAGAATAGATATAGTACCTCAATCCCCCTCGAATACTCTAATAGTTCATGAGGTATGAAAAAATAGGGATAAGAAAGTGAAAGTTAAACAGCAAAGAAAAAGCAAAATAATTAACATAGGATGTAACCTTATAGTAAGGTATCCTGGTTAGAATGATTTAAGATTAAAATTAGAATGCTTACCACCGTATGGCCAAGGTACTAGAAAACCACATGTATTGGCGCGTGTAGCATATATAACTACCGATCGCAGCCCCCCTATAGGAAAAGTAATAGTTAAGTTAAGTGATAAAAGTGATTCAGCCACGCATTATTCGATTATGTCTGCCTAGATAAAACCATTAACGTATATATAAGTGATTTACCTATTACCAATGCACTGTTACGTACCAGATTCAGCTATAATAAACCGTTTGGACTATTGGTCTGTAACTATAAAAAAGCAGCTACTAACCTCGTCAATAGTGATATTGAGGCGGATTGCTATTGCCATTTACCGCAATATCAGACATATGTGGACGCACACCATAAACACATTATCACAGGAGATCTGAACATTATAGACTATCCTGAGCTACGTGAGATTCTATCATTTAGTTTTAAATTTCGACCAAATACCGATATTAATACCTATGCCATCATTAAACAACTACATTCAGATATAATGAAGTTCTGCCTAAAGTTATCCTACAAATATAACATATCCTTGGAAGCCTTCCACAAGTGGCTTACACTCACCTTTCAGGCCATCAAGAAACAGATAAAGTCCGCAAGCATGAAACTACCACCTACTAAGATTTTTAATATAGATGCAATTAAGCGTAAGCTTAAACTGATACAAAATAAGTTTATAATTACTACTATTGATAAAGCCTCTAACAACTACAGCATCATATGTAAAAAATTTTACCCTACAGCAGCCGTAGCCTAGTGGTCAGGCGCGCGGGTACATAAGTACACGTGCCTTGAGTGACCGGGGTTCAAACCCGTGACTACTGAATACGGTGCTGTTTCTTGTATTCTATCTTGTGAGCTCCTCTGACCGTTTGGTCGTCCCGGAGTATAAGCAGAAAATTTATTTATTATTATTTATTATTTAAATGAACTTAACAACAGTAGCACATACAAAATAGTAACGGATAAACGTAACGCTATTACTAAGAAAATACGTGCGTGGCATAAAAAATTAAAACTTACCAACCATACAACTACATACCCATACATATACTGTATACCTAAGTTTCATAAAAATCCGACAGGTTTTAGATTTATAACTTCGTGTAGGGATAGCTACGCTAAGATTCTGACGTGGTGACGTTGGAGTTGTGACGAGGAAATATATTCCCCAGGTGAACTATGCATTGGCAAAAACCGTGGCATCTTGGTTTACGCCTTCTATGTACACTTCTTATTTGTTAACAGGACACGGCTCACTTAGGGCCAAATTATATGAGAGAGAGTTGGAGACAGATCCTTTCTGTACATGTGGCTAGCAGGAGACTTGGATGCATGTAATTTTTTTATGTTGGGAGTATGAAGACCAAAGGCGGATTTTGATGGCGCATATTCCTGACTTATCATTTGATACAGTGCATTTGCTTATTGCAAATCGTGACTGTTTTAATTTATTTCAGGAGTTTTCAGCTGCCATTTCTACCCCAGCCCTGTTAGTTTTAACTGGGAAATTACCAATTCAATATGAGGTTATTCAAAATTTTCTTATGTTCCATAAAAGTCGAGGTATTCTTGTCCAATTGAACCAGTATTCTAACAATTTGGATCTTACCTATAAGGAGGAATGTAAAAGGTTGACAGCACTCTTTAAAGATTCCTGGCAACAGGATTGGAATCTTAATACAAAAGGAAGAGTAACTTATAGTTTTAAACCTACAGTAGAAATTTTTACTAGGGATAACTTTCCCTGGTTTACGCCAGGTCTATATCTCACCTTTCTTCTTTCTGGGCACGGTAGCATTAATTTTAAGCTTTTTCATTTCGGTCTTGCTAACTCTCCAAACTGTTTGTGTGGTGAATTGGAAACAGTTCCACACATAATATTAGACTGTCCTTTATATGTTGATTTACGGCTTCCTTTTCAATTAATAACAAACGTGTTTGATGTTTCTGAGTTTCCTCTTTTGGTTTCCTCTTTGGAATTGTTTGGGGCTTTTTCAACTTTTGCGGATAAGGTTTTCAAACGTCGGAAAATCTTAATGTCAGATAGTTCTTAGATAACATCGACACCATTAGGAATCTAACTCTTGTGTTTTAGGTATAATAATGCACAGTTTTTGTTTTGCCCTGGTTAGGGTGGAGTCTTTCTTCTTGTACTTCTGTTGTAAATGAGATGTCTTAGCTCGTAGTTAAATGTAAATATGTAACAAAGTTTTAACTCTTCTAGAACTTTTGTATTATATTGTAACTTACAGTTATTACCTGGTTTTGTTTTTGGGTTTTTGAGTCTGTTCTGTGTTTGTTTTCTAGTTTTGTATATATGTATATCTCTTCTGAGAAATTGAGATTTTGTAAATTTCAGCCCCATTCGGGCTGGTGGTTGATTCATTAAGTTAAATGGTAAATGTAATTATTTACTTAAGTGTTGTTCCAATAGTTGCTGAATTTTGTTGTAATAAGTTAATTGGTGTTATTGAATCAAATTTAACTTAACTGTAGTTGAATATACTTACTTATTTTTGCTTTCAATTGGAAGATTTTATATAACAAAATATAAATAATATTTTGTAATAGTAAGAGTTTTAAAGCAATATTTGTTGAAATGTTTTTAATTATTTGCCACTAGTGTTGAGGAAATTCTTTTTTCCTCTTCTGTTTCCTTTTCTAACCTATTTCTTCCGTTTCTTTCTTCTAACTATTTTCCTACTAAGTCCTTCCCATTTATTCTTGATGTTTTGCATCAGTATGAAGTATAGTTGTTCCTGGCTGCCTCCACGTGGCTAGGGACGGGAGTCTGGGGGTAGAAGGAAATTGCTTCTGCCCCCAGACTGCGAAATGCCAGGAGCCGGCACACAACATACAACAGAACACACACTTACACACAGTAACGGGTTCAAACATTTTATTAGTTGTTCTTTCCTTGAAAAGTTTTTTTTTTTTTTTTTTTTTTTTTTTTTTCTGCCGGCTCAGCGATATGCTTTTAGAGTACACTGCGGTGTATAGGGGAAACCCTGGATCCCGCCTAACAAACACAAATACTTGAATACTTGAACTTGCTGTTTTTGCAAGAAGAACTGTTCTCAAGAGCCTTTCTTCAGAGGCAAACTATGCAGTAGCATAGTGTCAGTAGTGTCCTTGACGCCAACCCGGCTAGCCAGGTGGGTAAAGTGCCTGCCTGGCAACCCAAAGGTCGCGGATTCGAATCCCGCCTCGGGCATGGATCAAAGTACTGCAAAAACCTTGGGAGGTGCACTATGGCCACAGAAGCCGATGCGCCAACAACTACCAGACCAAAAAATAAAAAAAAAAAGTGTCCTTGAAAACCCTGCCAACCTTCGTATCGTCTGCAAACTTGTACATTAAGCTTGATATGCCATCATCAATATCATTTATAAATACAGAAAACAATAACGGACCCAATACTGAACCCTGAGGGACTCCACTAATAACATTAGTCCACGATGAGCAGTGTCCATTGATTACCACTCGCTGTCTTCTCCCCCTCAACCACCCCTTTATCCATAGCAGCAATTTGCCTCCAATGCCACACTGCTCCAATTTGTGCAGCAGTCTTCCATGTGCATCAGTATCAAAAGCCTTTCTAAGATCCAAGTATATAATATCAAAGTTATTCCTGCATCCAGTTCTTTTGTGACTGCATCATAGTATCCAATCAAATTGGTCAGGCAAGACTTCCCCTTAACAAAACCATGCTGTGTCTGAGCTATAACTGAAGTCTTGTCTAGATGATCCTGCAGCGCTTCTTTAACCAGTGCCTCCATTAATTTTCCAGGAACAGAAGTTAAACTAACAGGTCTATAATTACTTGTGTCGCCCTTTGATCCTCCTTTGTGAATTGGGGGTCACATTTTCACATCTCCAGTCCATGGGTACTTCCCCTGAGTCCAAGGAAGCTCTCATAATTATGGCTAAGGGTTTGCTTACTTCCTTTGCTGCCTCCTTTAATATAACTGGATAGAACCCATCCACCCCAGGTGCCTTTCTTGTATTTATATTCAACAATTTCTCCTCCACTTTACTCTCAGTTATTACAAGATTCTCTAGCTTACTGCCAGAGTTGAATACACCTCTGGCATTCCCCTCGCTGAATAACTCCTCATGTGTGAATGTCGATGCAAAATATTCATTTAGTTTGTTAGCTACCTGAGCAGGATCATCAACAGTTGACCCATCGATATCAAGTGGACCAATCTGATTCATCCCTTACTTTACTCTCAGTTATTACAAGATTCTCTAGCTTACTGCCAGAGTTGAATACACCTCTGGCATTCCCCTCGCTGAATAACTCCTCATGTGTGAATGTCGATGCAAAATATTCATTTAGTTTGTTAGCTACCTGAGCAGGATCATCAACAGTTGACCCATCGATATCAAGTGGACCAATCTGATTCATCCCCTTCCTTCTAGCGTTTACATAAGTAAAGAACTCTTTGCTGTTTTTCTTTGCATCCCTTGCCAAAGATTTCTCGTAATCTGCCTTCGCCTGCCTAACCTCCTTTGTTACAGATCAACTTGTATCTATCATAGGCTTCTGTGTCACGTGTTAATTTGTATGTATCTCATGCATTTTTCTTCTCTGCCATATGTCTCATTAGTTCATCTGACATCCATTAGGCCTAAACCTTGAACAATATTTCTTAGTTGGTATGTAAAGCCTAGTAGCTTCCAAGATAAGTTCTTTGAATGCTTCCCATTTTGAAGCCAGGTAGACATGTGCTACCTGGCTTCAAATTTAGCCACAAACCTGTGATTGGCACCAAACTTTGCCATTTCTCAACCTCTGTCTAACTGTGCAGCAATAACTGAGAGACAGCTTCTGTCTCTCAGTTATCAGGACATTTCCGATAAAAAGAAATTTCCAACCAATCTGAGAATATGGATACATCATCATCAGCCACTTTCAATCCACTGCAGGATGAAGGCCTCTTCAGCAACTTTCCAGTTCCCTCTGTTTTGAGCACTGGCCATCCATTTATTACCCACAAACTCATGATTCATCTATCCATCTCTGCCTTTGTCTTCCAGGTTTTCTTCTAGTTCCTGTTGGGTTCCATTCTGTTATTTTATTAGTCCATCTGTCATCATGTCTTCGACCTATTTGTCCTGCCCAAGACCATTTTAGTTCTTTAGTTTTGATAAGAATGTCCTTTGAGTTTGCTGCCTAATCCATGTGTTTCTCTTCTTATCTAGCAGTCTGATTCTCAATATAATTCGTTCCATTCTTCGCTGTGTAGTTCTCAGCTTCTCTTCCATTCTTTTGGTGAGTGCCCAAGTTTCACTTCCATAAGTCATGGTGGGGAGTATACATTGGTTCATTATTTTACGTTTCAGACAAACTGGGATATTGCTCCTCAGTATGTGACTATATTTCCTGAATGCTATCCATCCAAAAAGCCGAATGGTCAGGAGCGAGAGTGCAATAGCACACGCTCTTTGAGTAAACCGGGGTTCAAGCCCCTGACTGCTAAATACGGTCGATCTGCCAACCCGCATTGGACCAGCATGGCAGATTATGGTCCATTTCCCTCAGCATGAATTGTTGAGGAGGCTTCCATCCTGCAGTGGGTTGATAATGGCTGCAGTTTTACTCTATCGACCCTATACTTCTGTCTCCCAGCCTTCAGTCTCCCCTAACCCCCCCCCCCCCCCAGCTTTACAGCTAGCGTTCATCCCAGGTCAAATCCTAGCCCTACACCAAAAATTCTAAATTCCACATTGTATAACTTAAAACTTCTTTGGCCTGACCCAACCTCTAGCGCTGCCCCCCGCTTTTTTTTAAGGTCCTACCCACTGAAATCTCAGGAAATTAGGTGGCAGGACCTGACAGAGTAGAAGAAGAACTCTTTATTGCATTCAAAAGGTACACAATACACTTCACGGCTACAAGCCAGGGGTTTCCAGTAAAGGCTAATACAATCAAGGATAAGATAGGATTAAAAACCAATATTATTACTAATTATAAAATTGTAGAATTAACCATACAAAAAACAAATTACAAATTTACATATGAAAATATATACATAACTGCATGTTATCAAGTTAAATTATTCTCCAGGGAGCAGTCCTTTAACAGTGCTGGAGTCATCTGAGCAGGTGCAGAAGTTGGAACAATGTAGTGAGGGATCCGTGGCAGTGATGGACAGGTTCTCGGGAGCAGGTTCTAATATTCTGTGACGTGATCCTGAGAAGGAAGTCGATTTTGTATGTTCTGCCTATATTTTTTATCCAGTGCCAACTTGTAGAGGTTGCCATCCAAGGAGTGTATGTACTGCAGCATTTGCACGGGTAAGAACCGATCGGATAACTTTAACCGGTTTGGGGGTGGCCTGAAGGACTGGATTGGCCCAAAGGCTTGGTACTGGGATTCTCCATCTTCAGTTAGCCCAGAAGTCTGGTTCCGAAATAATGCCAACCATAATTTGTACAGCAAAGACGAGTCTTCTCTCATGGATAATGGCAGGAAGACGTCTGATGTTTAGAGCTGCCGCCATCTGGGTAGTCCTTGGTGCAGGGAGAAGCCGAAATTTCCATATGGCCCACTTCAATGGCCAAAATTCGCTCGCAAAAATCCGTTCATGCAGGGAGAAGCCGAAATTTCCATATGGCCCACTTCAATGGCCAAAATTCGCTCGCAAAAATCCGTCTCAGATGCGTTGCGACAGTTGAGGCCCAGACTTCTGTGCCATAAAGTATGACCGGATAGATATATATCTTAATATATCTGCACTCAACAGCTTGGTCATGGACATGCATAAGTTGTTGCTTAAGCATCCACTGGAGTCGACAGAACTTTATTTGCAGGTGGTCTATGTGTGGTAGAAAGGAGAGCTTCTGGTCAAAAATAACGCCCAAATCGATGTGTTGCTGAACAGCAGAAATCGCGGATCCTCTTATATTGGGTTGAACCATTCGTCGGTTCCGTTTGAGCTAGAAAGTCAACTGTTTCGACCTCTCAGGACTGATGTGAAGGCCAAAACTACAGAGGAAGGCCACGAAGTTCGGGATTTTCTGTACGATTAAGGCTTTTTGTAGTAAACAGTGCCTCCAGGGTGGTTATCACTTATTTAAAAAAAAAACTGGTGTATATGGTCTGCCTCCCCGGGGCTTAGTGTTAGTTTGGGCAACGTTGGGCCTCGGTAGGGGTCCAGCGGCTAAATGGCCAGATGAACAACGGTACACGACACAACACCCAACAATATCCATACACTTTTAAATCTCTGGCCTTTACAGCATACTGTAGCACACGACAATGTAGACTACGTGGAGATGGGGGAACCCCCTGGTACCGTTAGACCCTAAACATCTTTACTTAAACATCACGGGGCAGAGTGTGGGCAAAGTCGGGTCCCATTAGTGGCCCAACGCTAAATGACCAGAGTAACTATGGCCCAACGCTAAATGACCAGAGTAACTACGGTACACGACCCTACACATATACAAAATTCATACACTTTTAAACCTGTAGCGTTGACAGTGTTCTGTTTCATACCCACAATGTATACTACGCGGATTTGGGGGACACTCCTGGTGCCGTTTGACACTAAACACACACACTCTACACTAAACATCATTGCTGACCAGGTACATCCTTTCATGGCAACGGTCTTCCCCTCTGGCGGTGCCGTCTTTCAGCAGGATAATGCGCTATGCCACACCGCCCGGATTGTGCGAGACTGGGTCGCGGAACATGAGGAAGACTTCCAGGTATTGCCCTGGCATCTAAATTCACCAGACATCAATCGCATCGAGCATCTGTGGTTTGTGTTGGATCAGCAACTCCGATCTGCGGCGTCTCAACCACGGACCTTACAGCAGTTAAAGGATCTGTTGGTTACTTGTTGGTACCAGGTACCACAAGACAAGATTTAGAAATCTTGTAGCGTCCATGCCTGGCCGGATACGAGCTGTTTTGGCTGCACGTGGAGGACCAACATCATATTAGGTAGATGGTCATAATGTTTTGGCTCGTAGGTGTATATCAAATCTAACAACTGCATTTCGAACATTTCTACAACCCACAATGCAGCGCAAAACACGTTATTTCCAAAATTCACAAGTAATGCAGTTTTTTTGTCCGCCACTGTATAAGTATTGCTTTTATATTGGTTGATTATTTGATTTCTTTATCTTGTGCTGACACCAACACGGTTTGGCAATGTTGGCTTTTACGTTTTGAACCGAGAGGCTCTGCTGGATTCATTCCTTTTTTGTTTGTGGAGCCATCAGGAACTGAACATAATATTGCCAACGGGAATGTCGTTGTGTGTGCACGATGTAAGGAGTGTTGAGGAAATTATGTACCAACTCAGTGTTATGGACGTATATGAGAGCTTGAAGGATAGGGTGGATTCCCTCGAAGGATTTAAATTCAGGGACCCATCAAGCTTTCAGCTGCCCACATCAACGCCGGAGCTTGCACTTGAACTCACGCATCACAGCGGCAACCCCCAAGGCAGAATGAGCTGGTCCCACGGGAACTAGTAGTTGTTGGTGACTCTATTGTCAGGGAAACGGGGAACATGTTTTGTAAAAAGGATAGGTGGAACAGGACCAGAGTATGTCTGCCAGGAGCAAAGGTTGATGAAGTTGTAGAGCAGATATCATCTTTTAAGAGCAAAAAGGTAATATTGTTGTACACGTTGGGACTAATGATATTAAGAGTAGGAGGCCAACAGAATTACTTAACAAGTACAGGTCAATATTGAAAAAAAGCCATGAGTTAGGGTTGAATTTGAAAGTGTCTGCAATTCTGCCCAGACACGATAGGAGGGAGTATATGATGAGAGCCTTGTCGATCAATTCGGCCATGTAAAGATTGTGCAAGGCTCAAGGAGTAATTTTATTCCAGCCTGGTCTAAACTTGTTAACAGGAGAGACTGCTTCTACAGGGGTGGGTTGCACTTAAATAGAAAGGGTGCAAGAATATTTGCTGATGCTATCGAGGCAGTGTTAGGTGGGTCGAAAAACTGCTTGCCTGACGAGATACACGGACTAATAGATTAACTGTTGCCGCTGGCAGAGGTGAAAGTGATTCTTGCACAGCTTCAATTGAAATGCAATTGAGCAGCAGCATGGAAGGTAAGGCAAAGGGGAATTTCCAGGACTGCTGGAAGTCCAGTGGAACAAGTAAATACATGGGCTGTGTTAGGGTAGTTAAGAATAGGAACATGTGCATCTATACTTGCGTGTACACCAATGCTAGGAGTTTCGTAAATAAATTTGATGAATTTGAGGTGTTGGTCAAAACATCAAAGGCAGATATTGTTGGGATATCAAAGACGTGGTGCCACACAGATATAAGGAATGCAGACCTGGAATTTGGGGAGTACAATGTGTACAGGAAGGATAGACAGGATAGGAAGGGAGGAGGGGTTATGCTATTAGTTAAGAAGCACATAAAATCCAATGAAGTACAGCCAGTCGACATCGCTGGACAGTGCAGTGTCGAGTCAGTTTGGTGTGAAACCTCACTGGGAAAGCAAAATTGAGAGTAGGAGTGTATTATAGGCCTAATGACTCTGATGAGTGCAATGAATAGTTGTGCAGAGAAATAGAATTGGCCAGTAAATCAAAATTGGCCAGTAATGTGCCGCGGCACACAGGTGAGAAACACTGTTAGAGAGATAATAAAGGGTATTGTTAAGAGAGTGAATCTTAGAAATATTCGAGATTTCACAGAAAGTTAAATTATAGATATCATGTGCAGAATGTAGTATCATAGATATCTTTGCACAGCCTGTAGAACAAGGAACAAATTACTTGGGGTTTCCTGCTGGGATTGAAATTGTTAAACCGCATTTTTCTTTAGGGAAATACTGTAGCTAAGTTGTCAAACGTGAAGGTACAGTAGTACGTATGTTTGAGTTTACCGTGATTATAACCGACTCTCCCTCCCCTGTCTACCTTTTTTTAAGCTTCTCTAACCCTACACGACCCTCCTGGAGTATAAAGATAAAATTTATTTTACTGTTGACACGTTCAGCAAAACTCTTTACTAGTGATCGCAACCCCTTAGTACATTAAAACGAAATTAAGCCATTTTTGCAAGGTTAAGCGAGTTAAACAGAAATCTTGGATAAATAGTTATGGATATGGCTGTAAAGTAAGTGGTTGCTATTGCACGAAAAACTCCATTGCACTAATATTATTCATGAAATGGATCATCGGTTAGTAACTTAACTACTCTGGAATTCAAAGTCTAAAGTGTAAAGCAAAGAACCCTTGGGAGAGGAGGAGAAGGATCAGTGCGCCCAAAACAGCTGTTATAATTGAATGGAAATCGGACAGATAATGAATCAGTGTCTCGAAGCTTGCAATAAATTGCAGAAATCGGACCATAAGAAAATCTTTTCTCTCCTTGAACATATGCAGAGACAATGTCAGAAAATACGGACATTCTGGTAGTTGATAGTAAAAGTATACAGAAATAACCGGAATCCTGCATATTTCGATGAACCTTTTATTGATACAATACTAAAGAAAGTATCCTAATTACACACTATATCCTGGTTGATAGACTGCGTCATTTTTTTTTTTTTTTTTTTTTTTAAATTATAGGAAGGCAGGAGTCCGGTTTCTTCCTTTCCTCCTTCAACCTAGTGGTCATTTTGGTCATAGTGCGCTGGTTCAACTAGTTTATCACGTGTATCTTTAATTTTATTTGTGAAAGTACGTGTTTACAGGCTGGCAAAGCATGCTGTGACGGCTGAAAAACCCCAACTTGCTCTTATTACCCTATAAAAGAAAGAAAAGCAGCTTTCAGTCACAATTTTGAATCCCATTTCTACCTGCACTGCACCGCAATGCGATGCATCAAGCTCCATTGCATCTACATACTTGTCTGGCTCTTCCAACTACAAACCCCTAGTGTGTGATGCTTTGATTATTTTTTATTTGTATTTACATATTTTTATATGTATTTATTTATTTATTTATTTATTATTATTTTTTTATTACTGGTAAGATAGCACTCACGTGTAAGTTCATTACTGATTTTATCTATATCTGGTGTTTAAATATCAAAGGCTTTTCGGACTCGCCTAGGACGTAACTCTTCATTTCCATTACTTTTAAGTATTTGTATTTAAGACTTTTACAGTTTCACTGTCGCGATCCGTGAGTTGAGGGCCCTCAAAACATTTCCTGAGAGATCCATTGTATCTACCAATCCACCCCTGGACGTATTGGAAGTGTTATCCATTTGTAGCAGAGGTTCTTCTTCTCCCACTTCTTCATGGTGCAAATGAATTATAATACGAATTTATAAGGGTGGGGAAGTCGGTTGAAACCAGAAATACTGCTTTCTCTGGTCCTTTCAACTTGATTTGCGTATCCCGTGGCGCCATCTTGTGGTGTCAGTAGGAGTTATATTTCATATGAATTTTAAAAAAATACGTGTAGTAGTAGCAGTGGCATGTGATGCAAGAAAGCAAGTGTATGAGCTTATGCAGCATCAGCCAAAAAAAAAAAAAAAAAAAAATCACACCATTCCCTCCAAATGCCTGTCCAGTTCCTCCTTAAATTTATTTAACCTATCAACTTCCACAACGACAGATGGAAGTTTGTTCCAGCAATTAACCACCCGCTGGCTAAAGGCAAATTTCCGCACATCTATTTCTACATCTGGCTTTTCTTAATTTGAATTTATGCCCCCTTAGATTCGTAATCTGAACAAGTGGAAGGATCCCATCAGAATTCAGCGTGCTCAACCCATTCAAGGCCTTTTACACCTCAGTAAGATCACCGCGCAGGTGCCTAGTCTCCAGCCACTGCAACTTGCAGAACTTAAGCCTCTCTTGGTAAGAGGATCCCTTCATTCCCCTCACCAATCTTGCTGCCCTTCTCTGTACACGCTCAAGTAAATCTACATCCTTCCTAAAATGAGGCCTTCAGACCTGTACGCAGTACTCAAGCCATGGCCTGACCATTACCTTATACAGAGGGATAATCACCTCCTTTTCCTTGCTAGCAAAATTCCTATATATCATTGACAAAACACCATGACCTTCCCTGGCAGCCTGTCTGCATTGCTCAGAAAACTTCATATCTGCCTTTTTCATTTTTTACCACCTTAAGTGTAGTATCACACAGTTGGTACGTTTCTCTGGGGTTACTTCTACCCATATGTAGTACTTTGCATTTGTCAAGGTTAAACTTCAGTTGCCACTTCTTAGCCCATATGCCCAAATTATCTAGATCCTGTTGCAGTAGCACGCTGCCATTACTGTCATTAACAACCCTGCCAACCTTTGTATCATCTGCAAACTTTGACATTAAGCCTGATATACCTTCATCAATATCATTGATAAATATACAAAAACAACGGTGGACCTAATACCGAACCCTGTGGGACTCCACTAATAACATTAGTCCAAGAAGAGCAGCACCCATTGATTACCACCCTCTGTCTTCTAGCACTTAACCATCCTTTTATCGATTGTAGCAACTTACCCTTAATACCATTCTGCTCCAATTTGTACAATAGTCTTCCATGCGCAACAGTATCAAAAGCTTTCCTGAAATCCAAATGTATGATATCAAAATTATTTTTCGCATCCAGTTCCTTTGTAACCACATCATAATATCCTATCAAATTTGTCAGACAAGACTTTCCCTTAACAAACCCATGCTGTGTCTGAATTATTGCTGCAGTCTTGTCTAGATGATCCTGCAATGCATCTTTAACCAGCGACTCCATTATTTTACCCGGAACAGAAGTTAAATTAACTGGTCTGTAATTACTCGTGTCACCCTTCGATCCCCCCTTTGTGAATTGGGGATACATTTGCATATTTCCAGTACGTGGGAATCTCCCATGAGTCCAAGGATGCTCTCATAATTATGGCTAAGGGTTTGCTTAGTTGCTTTGCCGCCTCTTTTAATATAACTGGATAGATCCCATCCACCCCAGATGCTTTTCTTACGTTAAGCTTCAACAATTTCTTCTCCACTTTGCTCTCAGTTATTACAAAATCATTAAGTATCTTGCTACAATTTGATAACCTTCTGCCATTTTCAAACCTTAATAATTCCTCACGTGTGAATGTAGATGCAAAATACTCATTCAGTTTGTTTGCTATCTGAGCAGGATCATCAACAGTCGAACCATCGATGTCAAGTGGACCGATCAGATTCATCCCCTTCCTTTTAGAGTTTTTATATAAGTAAAGAAATCCTTGCTGTTTTTCTTAGCAATTGTTTGTCAAGGATTTCTCGTAATCTGCCTTCGCCTGCCGAACCTCCTTTGTGACCTGATTACAGATTAACTTATATCTCCCATAGGCTTCTGAGTCGCTTGATAATTTATATGCATCCCATGCATTTTTCTTCTCTGTTACGAGTCTCATTAGTTCATTTGACAACCATTTAGGCCTAAACCTTGAACAATATTTCTTAATAGGTATGAACCTTTTAGTAGCTTCCACGATTAATTCCTTGAATGCTTCCCACTTAGAATTTACTGTTGGTAACATCGTCAGTTGATCCCACTGTACAGAATTTAAAAACTGTCGGAGACCACTGTACTCGCCTTTACGGAAGCAAAAACCCTTTCCTTTACCCCTGATGGTAATTAAATCTTTAAGTAAATCCCACGTCAGTACACTGTGATCACTGCCACCTAGTGGTTCTTTTATCTGCAAATTCCTAATACATGAATGATCACTGTTGATAACCAGATCAAGAGTATTACTTTCTCTGGTTGCCTCTCGAACATGCTGCTGCAGAAAACAATCATCCAATAAATCCACAAAAGTCTGACTAGTGTGTGAGTGCCCAACCCACAAGTTCCAGTCAACATCTGGGAAGTTGAAATCCCCCATTATAAGACATTCCGATTTACTAGCCCACTCTATTTCTCTGTATAATTGTTCACTGTACTCATTCGAGTCATTAGGCCTATAACACACTCCTACTCTTATTTTTGCTTTCGCAGTGCTTATGTCACACCAAACTGACTCAACAGTGCACTGTTCATCTATATCAACTGGATGCACTTCTTTTGATTTTATGTTTTTCTTAATTAACAGCATAACACCTCCTCCCTTCCTATTCTGTCTATCCTTTCTGTACACATTGTACTTCCCAAATTCCAGTTCGACATTCCTTATATCTGTGTGACACCACGTCTCTGCTATCCCAACAATATCCGCCTTTGATGTCTTGACCAACACTTCAAATTCATTAAATTTATTTACTATACTTCTAGCATTGGTATACATGCAAGTATACATGCACCTATTCTTATTCTTAATTACTCTAAAACATCCCATATACGCACCTGTTTCACGATGACTGCCTTCCGTCCCTAAAACCCCCCAACACCCCTCGCTCCAGGTCGCTACTTATTCTAATAGAAGTTGTGCAAGAATCACCTTCACCTCTGCCTGCGGCTACTGTTAAACTATTAGTCCTTGTATCCCCCCAATCTAGCAGTTTTCTGACCCCTAGCACTGCCTCGATAGCATCAGCAAACATTCTTGCACCCTTTCTATTTAAGTGTATCCCATCCCTGTAGAAGCCGTCTCTCCTGTTAACAAGTACAGTCCAGGCTGAAAAAAAATTCTATCCCTTGAGCCTTGCACAGTCTTTCCAGGGCCGAATTGATCGACAAGGCTCTCATCATATACTCCCTCCTATCGTGTCTGGGCAGAATTGCAGACACTTTCAAATTCAACCCTAATTCACGGCTTTTTTTCATCAGTGACCTGTACTTGCTAAGTAATTCCGCCGGTCTCCTACTCTTAATATCATTAGTGCCAAAGTGTAGAACAATATCACCTTTTGCGCCCCTAAAAGATGATATCTGCTCTACAGCGTCATCAACCTTTGCCCCTGGCAGACATACTCTGGTCCTGTTCCACCTATCCTTTTTACAAAGCATGTTCCCCGTTTCCCTGACAATAGAGTCACCAACAACTACTAGTTCCTGTGGGACCAGCGCAATCTGCCTTGGGGGTTGCCGCTGTGTTGCGTGATGACCAAGTGCAAGCTCTGGCGTTGATGTGGGCAGCTGAGAGCCCGATGGGCCCCTCAATTTAGATCTTTCGAGGGTATCCACCCTGTCCTTCAAACTCTCATATAGGCCCATAACAACGCTGAGTTGTCACCTGATTTCCTTACATCGCGCACACACAAAGACATCCCCCATGGCAATATCATGTTCCGTTCCAGAGGGTTCGGCAAACATTTCACAAGTTGCACATTTTTTTAGGCTGTGATGCGTTGGAGAATCGCCCCCCTCAGTTCTCCCCCGAGTCACAGCACTCCTGCCACTTTGTGCCCGTTGCTTTGCTGCTCTAGTTTGGGGCATGATATTTTAAATTAATAAGATCAATAAATTAAATTAAATCTAATAGAAACAGCGAAGCGTATTACTGTTTCTATAATGATACGTTAGAGCTACCTAGCTACCTCAATTAAAAATTTGAATTCCCTATCACTATATACAAAAAACAATGCCTGCAATTCTAGAAATACTGCTTTCTCTGGGCCTTTCAACTTGATTTGCGTATCCCGTGGCGCCATCTTGTGGTATCAGTAGGAGTTATATTTCATATGAATTTTAAAAAATACGTGTATATACACAACACTTCATAGTTTATGTATATATAACTTGTTGCAATAAGAAATCTTTATTGCAACAACAAGCTATAACTGTGTGTATTCCTTCACAGTCGGGGGGGGGGAGGGATCAATCTGATCGAAAGTATGGAATCTACTTGGTTAGAGCCCACATCTCACATCAGTATCACAATTTCAGTTCAGGAGAGGTAACATATACAGAATAAATACAGGGTGGTTATGAAGTCCTTTCTCACTTTTAAAAATTAATAATTCGAAACTATATCGTCGTATGGAAAGACGGTCTTTGCATTGTAATCAGTATATGTGGAATTTTTTAAACAATAAAAAAGTTTGAATGGTCATCTGGCCGCGCAAAGTGGTAAAACTTTTTATTTACGATTAAGTTTCCACGTGTCCACCATTATTTTCTTATATGCAATCAAGACGGGGCGTTGTATTCTCTATAGCTTCTTTCAAAATTTGCGATGGAATGTTTACTGCCAGCGACGGATTATGTCCTTCAATTGTGAAATAGAGCAATCTGTTGTTATGGAAATTTCCTTTCAACTCTTTTAGAGTTACAGGCCTTGTCACCTCTGTATATTCCGACCATGTACTAAAATCAGGAGCAAACGGATATGCACTTTATGTACGGTTTGTCGGACGGCAATGCTCTGGAGGCTCGTCGTTCGTACCACGAAAGGTTCTCAGAACGAAGATGTCCAGACAGGAAAACTTTTGAAGGTATTCATCGCCGCCTTTGTGAACATGGGATCTTTACACCTCGTGCTGCCAGAGGGCGACCAAGATCTACGACTCCTGAAGTAGAGGAGAAGATTTTGGATGTTGTGCATGCCACTCCTGGAATCAGCACACGCAGAATAGCAATGCAATTGGCTGTTCAACGTTCGAGTTGGAGAGTGTTGCGAAAACAACAACTGTATCCTTGCCATCTGCAACGGGTACAGGCCTTGTCGCCGACCGGGCTAGCCGAGTGGGTAAAGTACCTGCCCGGCAACCCAAAGGTCGCGGGTTCGATTCCCGCCTCGGGCTTGGATCAAAGTACTGCAAAAACCTTGGGAGGTGCAATATGGCCACAGAAGCCGATGCGCCAACAACTACCAAATCAAAATCAAAAACAGGCCTTGTCACCAGCAGATTACCCTGCGCGAGTAATGTTCTTCCAGTGGTTTTTGCAGCAATGTGGTACAACTCCTCACTTTTCTGTCTTAGTGATATTCACACATGAAGCACAGTTCACACGAGACGGAATCCAAAACTTTCACAATCAGCATGTATGGGCTGAGGAAAACCCACATGCAATTCTTCCATCACATCACCAACAGCGGTTCAACCTCAACATCTGGGCGGATGTTTTTGGTGATAAGTTATTTGGGCCTCATGTACTTCCAAACAAACCCACAGGGCAGGCGTACAGAAACTTTCTGGAAAACAACATGCCTGATTTCTTGGAAGACACGCCAACTGCCTGGCCTGCACGCTCACTGATTTAAACCCACTATATTTCTTCTTGTGGGGCCATTGGTGTATTCGACTCCGGTAGCTGATGTGGAAACTCTCCGCAATCGAATTGTGGCAGGTTGTGAAACAATACGAAACATGCCAGGAATTTGGCATCGTCTTCGCGAGTCCATGAGACGTCGATGTGAGGCAGAAGGTGGGTATTTTGAACAATTACTATAAGGTGATGTGAACAGTTAAGTGTCATAGATAGACCTTCAAAACTCGGAAACCAATCATTTCCGAAATTATGTTGATATAAAATATTTTTATTGTCTACATATGAGGAACTCATTCTTGAAGTTATGCCATGTATTTTTGAGACACCCTGTATATACACGGTGTTTCAGGTATCTCCGCAACCAAACGTTTGCTGAAGTCAGAGCTAGATTTAAACTTATTGTGACCCGGTTCACTATGACAATATTAAAAAAGAATTTAAGGTGGAGCAAGGTCCCTTGTAATATGAGGCTCTAAGCTGTAGCTTGTTTAGCTTATCTGTAAATCGGGCCCCGGCTGGAGTTATGTTAGACAATCTTTGCAGGTCTGGATGTAAAAAATAGTGACTGACAATTTTCTGTTCCCTGAAGGTTTCTCTTAAGGAGCTGTTTGACATCGTTTTTAACATGGGGTGTAACATAATCCTGCACAAAAATGATGCTTCTATATAAACCACGTTCATTCATCTCTGGGATAATTTTGGTCTTCGATTTATTAAGGTATCATGTGCCGTTAATTGTGCATGTCTTAAAATGCCCTCGTTAATGGTGTCAAAGAGAAAGGGGCTAAGAATAATGTGTTCTGTAAATCCGCATCATACTTTAATAATCATTCCACATTTAATAGGTGAAATGATTCTTCAAGCTCCACCTGAGGGTTTTAAGTATAATAAATACCTTCTGCTCACTATACGAGATGTATTGCGTGCAGTAGATATCCTCAATAAATTTGATTGGGCTTTTTGGTCCTTGAAGCTGTGGCAGACATTCTTTCAGATGTGCCAGACAAGCTGTGCTTTGTTACCTGGAAGTCTAAAACGCTGGTGGAACTGATATTCGGGTGAAACTGAAGTCAAGTGTACCCAGTTTCGGCGAAGTCTGGACGGTCTCTGGCAGCCAAATCCTCTACTTCTTGCACCTTCACGATGGCAGGACTGTTAGTAATCCTGGGTATAACCCCAGGATTACTAACATGAGTCGTCGCATGCACACTGTGGGTGACCACCCAGGTGTGAACCAACGTAAGCAGGGGTCGAGGTGTGGCGCCCACAGTACACGGAGGAATACCGCTTCTCTGTGTTACCAGGCGATACTAGGTGGTAGATGACTCTCATCAACCGGTGCAATACCACCACTTTGCTTATTGGAGGCTTGAAGTGGTGGAACCCATGTTTAGTCTCCAGAGCTAAGTTCCGGTCAAACTTTCCCCATCTTTTCCATCATGCAGTATCAATGATGTCTTTTGATGAAAGTCATGGCGAGATTCAAACATCCATGCATTTCGAGGGTACAGCTCTAAAACTGTGTTCGCAGGTCGACCGCTAGTTAGTACACCGAACCGAACTTATTGGTAACTCTCTAAGAGGCTTCCGAATCAGCTAATGTATAATCTTGCTCCTCTACTCTGCAGGATAGTGACTGGAGGGAGTCCGAGTAGTGTGTATGCGGGGGCATTGTCGAGGCCAGTCATGTCAAGGATCTGGGTATATTCTTACCACGTGTACGCCATATCCAAAAATTTCATTACTTCATACAGCAGCCGACCGGGCTAGCCGAGTGGGTAAAATACCTGCCCGGCAACCCAAAGGTCGCGGGCTCGATTCTCGCCTCGGGCTTGGATCAAAGCACTGCAAAAACCTTGGGAGGTGCAATATGGCCACAGAAGCCGATGCGCCAACAACTACCAAATCAAAAAAAAAAAAAAAAAAAAAAACTTCATACAGCATGTCCACATTTTCTTACTATTGAAGAAAATGTCGACATTCTCCCTCCATATTTTCTTACTATTGAATACACCATGAATTGTCAAACTAATAAAGCAAACTTATCTGCGAAAAGATCTAAACCTCCCAGACACACTTCCTAGTTCATTTCACAAGTATATGTGATCTCAGCTCTAATCTCAATGATGCCCATTTCCACTTACAGCCTGCCAAACCCCATGTACTTTTCCTGACAGAATCTCAGTTATCGGTTGATTCTACCACTGCTCATCTCAGTTGCCCAAATTATTCGCTGTATGATTCCTTTCGCCTCAAAGGTGGTACTTGTGCATATGTCCGTTCCGATATTCCCTGTCAGACTTGGTAATTTGGAATATCCTCTTTTCGATCGTCTTTGGTTTAAAATCTCTCTACCTCATTCTGTCAAATTCATTACAGTTTACAGTCTCTACTGTTCTCCCAGTAATCACTTGGACTCTCTGACTTCCACTCTTTGCAACTTGACTTTCTCCAGTCCAACTTTCCTATCAGTGAGGTAAGTTTCCTTGGTGATTTTAATGTTCACAACTCCAGCTGGCTTCCGTTTTCTAGTCACACCGACCCAGCTGGTCGAGGTGCTGAGGCTTTTGCAATTACTAATGACCTCGCACAGATTATTCATTTACCTACTAGAATACCGGACAATCCTAACCCATGTACCAGACCAAGCACACACCAATATGCTTGGTCTTTTTCTCACAAAGTTGGATAAACTTTATGATGTTGCTGTTGAATGATTTAGGATGTGCTGCATCAAGCTTTGCAGTTTACGCAAACTGCACCTGTGAACCTGTTTTTGGGTAAGAATTATACTGTGCTGCCACTTTATTAGGTACACCCCCGCTGTGCACACAAATGGTTTGTCCTAGAACATTACAAGTCACATGACCACAGTTGTGGATGTGAATGCAGCAGAACAACCTTTCTATTATCAGTTAAGCGTACAAACCGTAGCAAGAATGGGGAAAATGAGTGATCTAATGGACTTCGAATGTGGCATGGTAGTAGGTGGAAGGTGTGCTGGACAAAGCATCTCTGAAACGGCTGTTCTGAACTTTTCATGCACCACAGTTTCAAGGAGGTATCGAGCATGGTGCAACGAACAGAAAACATCCTCTCAACGGCACGCCTTTGGAAGAAAATCGCTTGTTGATGAGAGATAGTGTATAGTGTGTTTAGGGTCTAACGGCACCAGGGGTTTCCCCCATCTCCGCGTAATATACATTGTGGTGTTATACAGAACACTGTAGAGGCCAGAGGTTTAAAAGTGTGTGGATATTGTGGCGTGTAATGTTTTGTACCGTTGTTCATCTGGTCTTTTAGCCGTTGGGTCTCAAATGAGGCCCACCGTTGCCCACACTATACCTCGTGGAGGCAGACCAGGTACACCAGTATTTTAGAAATTTACTATTTACTCTGGCAGGTCCTGCCACCTAATTTCCTGAGATTATATGTTAGAGGAGGAGGATGGCTAGAATTGTGCAAGCAAACAGACGGGCTACAATGTCGCACATCACGTCAGAATATAACCTTGGTGCGCAGAACAAAATATCGCAATGGACCACTAGCCGCACTTCGTCGCGAATGGGCTACAACAGCCGACGACCACAACGCGTACCTTTGTTATCACTGAAGAACAAGTCAACCCATGCCTAGACGAATTCAGGCTGTTTTGCACAGTGTAGTCATGGCCTTTTTGTGCACAGTGCCCATAGGTAGACACGGTTTGCATGCACGTATGGGTGGTGTGCCCAAAACGGCAGCATCTGAAGCACTCTGGAACAGGCGTGTGCTCCTTGAAGCGGTGACTGCTCCAACCCATTAAGACTCTGTCCTGTAGTTTGAGGATGTGCCATGCCTGTGGAGGCAGCTCCACCACCCAATTGTACTGGGGAGACTTGGAGCTAGAATGATATTTTGGTTTGATGTGTTCCTTGGCATTACTTATATCAGTTAATTCTTGGATGTTTCTGTTGAACCGCTCATCTGTGATGTTCTCTGGGGTGATATTCTTGTCCACATCAAATATATGTATCGATGGGCCTTTCTTTTTAGGGATTTCTGCTGTGAGACCTAGGGTGCTAACTGTTGGACTGGTGATGATGGAGTGAGCCTCTTGCTTGGTTGCTATTTCAATGATTACTCCAACATTTCTTGTTTTTCGGATGGGCTTTATTCTTGTGGTTTTAAAGTCCTTGGCCAATTTCTGGACAACGATAGTTTTTACTGCTTCGCTACTGTGTATAGTCAAGGTTTCCACTGGCTCTATTATGACCAGATGTGGCGTGCTGAGTGATTTCTTCCTTGTTGCTGATGGTTTCATGCTTGCGGTTGTATCTGGAGGAGTTGTCCTCAGCGCTTCGGTGTAGGATAGGGGGCGCTCTGGCATTTCTTTTCTGCTTCCTTCAAAGTAAGCTTCTAGCTTAGCCTTGGTTCTGTCATGTTCTACATAAAGATTTACCAGAACATACTCCATTCGTGACCATACTTGTATGATTTCTCCTCTGACAACGGTAGTGATTTGATTGCTCTGTTCTGCCATTATAGCCTCTACGTTTAGGCATAGTGAATGAATTTGTTCTGTTATAGATCCATCTCGTGACTGTGTGGTGTTAGCATCTATATTCAATGATGTAGAGTTTTTGGGGTCGTCATTCTGCTCTGGCACCACACTCGTTTCTGTGTCGGACTTTGGGATAGGTTTGCACTGGCAGAGAAGTGATTCTCTTCTCTTTCACAAAGGATTCTGGGGCAACTGGAGCCTTGAAATGTTCACAATTTCCCAAATTTTGAAACTAAGACAGCCCATTGTGTACAGAGCCAAAGATCGAGCCGGTGAAACCATCAAAAGAACATTCTACGAGTAGCAATTACAGAGAGTTGATCTCAAAGACAAGCTGCCAACAGACCTTTTCCTCATCGAAAAGGTACTTAAGGAGAGAAAAATGACTCGGTCAGCGTCAATTACTGGTTAAGTGGCTCGGCTATCCTGCCTCCTATAGTACTAAAGATGTTCTTAACCCTGCCGAGTAACTCTTGTATGGACTTATATCCAGAGAACACCCAGTCAAATTTTACGGTTGTTTTGCCAAATGCAGTGACGCTCACAGGCAAGTGGCACTAGCAGAAATCCATGTTCCTAATTCTTGGAATATTTCCAAAGGCTGGGCAGAGTTTAAAGTTTTTCAGAAAAGTTTATCGTCCCAGCGAACAGAATTTTACGTTTTGGAACCAGACTACGAAAATTCTTCCACACTGGTCGAACACATGAGTAGTCTTAACAACAACAAAGAGTTGAAAGTTGTTCAGACCAAGTTAAGAGAGAGATTATTATTATTATTATTATTATTATTATTATTATTCATATGGTGCAAGGAAGCCTGAGGCTTTATGCTGTACCAGCCAAAAAAAAAAAAAAAATCTTGCGTTACCCAGAGAGAGAAATAGAAGGGAATCACCAAGAAAGCAAGAACGAGACGATTGATGATCACCAGCTCAGGACCCTGGGTTTGCCAAACCCATACTCACCAGATGGAGTATTTGCACTCCCCTGGCCATTTGGCCAGGGGAGTGCAAATGGCCAAAGTTATGGGCTTGGGTCGGAAATCTAAACTGAGAAACGAGATCGATACCAAGCAAAGAACTTTAAAAAGTGTAAACATTGGAAAATGGATAGCTAATGATAAAATTGTGCTTTCCACGAAACCAGACGAAAGGAGAATAGCGTTTGGTGGGCCTTCGAGTGGTACCTAACGCGAGTGCAATTCCCCGACGGTAATTACAGCAGTGTTTCCGAAATCCTGCATGCTATGATGAATATTATTCCTGAAATTAAGGCAAGTGTAAATACCCACAGTTTTTCATTCAAGCTTGCATTTTTCTTGAGGAGTTACCGGCATATTTCCACAAATCAGGTTCTTACAAATTTCACAAAGTGAACTTATCTGCGCTGGAGTTGAAGACTTCCAAAGAGCGGTGGCTCGCTTGGAATTTGCTTCCGAGAGATATTGGATGAAATTAGCATGACGTTTTAATCTATTGGCCATGAAAGTACATACGCGACTGTCTCGCCTTCGTTAGGCAGTATGTGTGATAGAAAGCATAATTTCTACTCTGTATCCTGACAGAAGTCAAACAACAAATATGAATGAGCTTCCCGAGTTGCCTCTTTATAAATATCTTTAAATATTTATTTTTAATATTATTTTAAATATTTATTTAAATACTTGTCCTTTATAAATAAGGACAAGTGATCGACCCGGGAACACCTGCATAGCCAGGTGCGAGATTTGGCGAGAATCACGAGGGTTTTTAAATACTACCAGGTAATGAGAGTTTAAACTGTAAACCCTGGCAAAACAAGTTTTGAGATAGTAAAATTACACTTAGAATTCTATAATGAGACCCTTAATGAAAATTTCTGCCACTACGGTGCTATCTTTTGCCTGATTGATGAGATCGTCGAGAATGAGCAAATTATTGACTCCTGGATCAAATTCGGGAACATTTACCCCTTCCACGAACTCCATTTGTAGGTGCTGTAGAAACTTTTCTTGACGTTCGGAAAAGCAATAAACAATTCTTTGTGGAGGAGGAGAAATTAAAACTTGACTATTCTCAAGTAACGACAATACAAATGTTGCTTTTCCTGATTGTTTTGCTCCAGACATTAGACAGATAAAAGAGTGTTTTAACGTTTTGAGCACGCGCGAGTGTGGACCCCTCTTATTTATACAAGTGCGGGCTGGGGTTGCAAGAATAAAGACAGAAGGTTACATCTCCCGTAAAAAAAATCGTTTCCATTCTTTTTATCATTTCAGTAAGATTTTTAATTTTCATTTCAATTCCTGATTAGAAACAAGTTACCCCAGGGGCTCACATGTGGTGAATATGGGCTTGGCAAACCCAGGGTCCTGAGCTGGATATCATCAATCTTTTTTCTTGCTTTCTTGGTGATTCCCTTCTCTCTCTCTCTCTCTCTCTCTCTCTCTCTCTCTCTCTCTCTCTCTCTCTCTCTCTCTCTCTCTCTCTCAGGGTAACACGGGATTTTTTTTTTTTTTGGCTGGTTGAGCATAAGCCTCAAGCTCCCTTGCACTTTATGGCTAATAATAAAAGTTACTGATTTTTTTCAACCTGTATGATTTTCTTACAATTCCTGATTTTAGAAAAAAAAAAGCTACTCATTTTCATCCAACGAGTTTTTTCTTACAATTTGTGATTAAGGTACTGACTTCAGAAGTAGTTTAAACTCAAAAAGAACAGCCCGTTGGGGTGTTCCCCGTGCGTGCACATCTGGGACCATCGTGAAGTGACAGTGGGGTGGTGTCCCATGTCCTCATGTCCAGAAGGGGGAGGGGCAGGCGTGCGTTCCAACGGTCCCCTCCAGGAAATGAGATGTCACAAGAGCGCTACTGAAGACTGCTTAGTGTCAAACATGGAGATTTCACGGGAATTTTCTAATGCTGAAAGTGTTGGTCAATCTTCACTGGTGTCGTGGAAATATCCAAAAGGGAAATGTGGGTGTGTCGTCTCTAATCACTCGTTTAGTGAAGGTAAATCCAAACCTCTTTGATACGGAGTTTTCCATGAGACGAGACATTCCTTTGTCTTTTCGGACAGAAAATGGTATATCAACTGAAACATTAACATTTTGGCCCTTTGCTACAGCTGTCATAACATCAAGTCAACTAACCTGGCGTTTTTCAGTCAGAGTCACACCCTTGCATTTAGTCATCGTTCTTCCTCTTCCTCGGGTTGTGAAGGAGTAAGACTTGATTCCTGTGGAAGTGAACTCGACGATGACTAAACTGTGGTCACCGTCTAATTCGTCCGTGAGCTTCCCAAGTGAGTGACTGATAGGTGGACATTCGTTGCCCAGTTTACAGGTGTATACCAAACTCTGTGTCACAATAAATCATTCATTGGGTAGAGGGACCATAGCTTTGTAGAGCTTTATCTGGCAATAGGAAGCAATGAAGGAGCCAATGACTGCATTCCTGTGACAGTAGGGTTCCTCCATCCCTTCGATCGGTGAGAATCCTACCAGCATTATATCCTCCGTTACTAACATTGCCTTGTGAATGACCTTGGTGTCATCTAAGAAAATACGCTTTCATATGTGTTGCAAACTTTAGTGGTAGTCCTGTTTGTTCTCATGGCGAGGTGTCCTCAAAGTGAATTCAGACATAATTTAGCAAGTGTACGCCTTGTGGGATTCACCTTTATTTCATGCTTGGCCTTGGTTTTGCCTTCTTTATTCTTGAAGTCAAGGATGTAAGTGTCATTGTCTACCCCATCGGGCCATCCTGATGCTTCTTGCTTAATTTTTAAGGTATCCATGTAGCCACCAAAAAAAAAAAAAAAAAAAAAAAACTTATGCCTCTCTTCAAAATGCCAAACCTTGTATATGTCAATACTTTTGTAACCGCTCTCGATTGCAAGATAAAATTCGGGCATACACCATACCCCAGAGAAGCTTCTGTCCTCGTGGTTAAACTTGGGCGACATTTCATCAGCACAAGCACCGCACAGTGGGAAAACAAGCTTGTCATTGGATGATATAAGTAAGACAGGCAAAAAAAAAGCTCCTCTGGTACGACGGCCCTGGCATGGATAATTTCAAAGTATGCCTCTGGACTATAGTCAAATTTGCTAAGGCTGAATTTAGGGTGGCCACATGGAAAGATCCGTATTTACACACCCACAGATCAAACGAGCAAAAATAAACATAACGAATCTCTTTCGTGCATTGTGAAAGCTGCAAAAAACTCTTTAATGGCTGGGTCATTTTTCTGTTGGGTGTCAAATTTGCATTCCCAGACAGAAACTACTTCATACCCTTGAGACCTGATGAAACTCTCACAGTCCATAGCTTCATCGTACAGGAATGACTAAAACATTTCTTGCACCCATGTTAGTAACACCCATAAAACTCGTAGGTGGTGATACCACAAACCACATCTATTAAAAAAAGGTCCTGCTCGCACTGACCCCTCCCTGTAAACAAGCGTGTTGAAATTTAATGCTGTTCTGTTGTTCCAACCATGAAAGCCAGGCCAATGGCCTTTACAACTCTGTGTTTGTGCCCCTGTATACGCCTGGGGGGGCAGGACCGCCATTGCGTTTGGTTCTAAAAAGTTGCGGGCAAAGATCCTGCTATAGGCCCCAGCGATAGTTATGTCCTGACAGAAGGAGTCAGATTGCGAGATGTCTATAAAGAAAGAACGAAATTTGTTGCCCGAATCGCGCAATACCTTAACAACATCGAGGGCATATGCCAATAGTTCCGACTTGAGACTATGTTTCATGTGACTTCTCATGGTAGGGAGAAGGAGGTGATTGTCCCTGTGTATAAAGCAATGGTCAGGCCACGCCCTGAGTACTGCGTACAGGTCTGGAGACCTCATTTTAGGAAGGATGTAGATTTGCTTGAGCGTGTACAGAGAAGGGCAACAAGATTGGTGAGGGGAATGAAGGGATCCTCTTACCAAGAGAGGCTTAAGTTCTGCAAATTGCAGCAGCTGGAGACTAGGGACCTGCAAGGTGATTGAGGTATATAAGGCCTTGAATGGGTTGAGCACGCTGAATTCTGATGGGATCCTCCCACTTGTTCAGATTACGAACCTAAGGGGCTATAAATTTAAATTAAAAAACGACAGTTGTAGAATAGATGTGCGGAAATTTGCCTTTAGCCAGCGGGTGGATAATTGCTGGAACAAACTTCCGTCTGTCGTTGTGGAAGTTGATAGGTTAAATAAATTAAGGAGGAACTGGACAGGCATTTGGAGGGAATGGTGTCATTTTTTTTTTTTGGCTGATGCTGCATGAGCTCATACACTTGCTTTCTTGCATCACATGCCACTACTACTACTATCTCTTGAGCATCCCGCCTTGCCTATTGGCTCCAAGTAGTATGCAGGGCGAAAACATCAAGTTGCGACAGGCTAAAGAAGTCAGCATTCGAAAAAAAAGGCACTGTTTTAAAAACTCGTAAAATATAACCAAGAAAAAGACACTAAAGAAAAATACACACTTTTAACTCGATTAAATTTCAATAAGCAAAAATACTTACTCTAGTATGAATCAGATCGCCGCAAAACACCATCTCAGCCTCGATCTATGTTACTCCGCCAATATTCTTCCTCGATATGTTCGGCTAGGGCCCGCACTTTTTCCTTATCGTCAAAAAGGCCTAAGTATTGGGAACCCATATAAAATAAATAAATTTTCTGTTTATACTCTGGGACGACCAAACGGTCAGAGGAATTCACATGATAGACAGAATACAAGAAACAGCACCGTATTCAGCAGTCACGGGCTTGAACCCCGGACACTCAAGGCACGTGTACTTATGCACCCGCGCGCCTGACCACTAGGCTACGGCGGCCATTAGTGATATAAACGCTAAGAGTAAGAACAGGGAAAGCATGTGAGAATTAGCGCAAAACGGCTCTTTTTAAACACTAGTTCGGATTGAAACGGCAGTTGCTGCAGTCTAATCGGAGATTAGAACCGAAAGGGCTCTGGAGGATAGCCAATGGGAAGCCTTGAAATGGCTACAAACTAACCAATAAGATTTTTCTTTAAGAACACAAAATCTGATGCAGGTCAGGACAGGAAATGAACTATGAGTCATACGTCCACCTGATTTGGTTTTGGTTTTTTTTTTAGGAGCATTAGCAACTAAGGCCATATTGCTCCTGGGATATGCGGTGGTTATTCCCTGACCTTTTCGCATCCTCCGTATTTCGTGGTCATGACCTCGAACCCTGGTCTAATCAAGAAGCGTATGCTACACACTGCTGCTCCTGCCCACCTGGCTACGGAGGCGCCACGGCCACTTGAAAACACTATCCAAACTGCAATGAGATTAGATCATTTATCATACCAAGGGGCCCCGCGCCGAAGCTCCATTTTCGGATATTTAGCTGGAATCTGCTATCTCAACCTTAAGGGATGGAAAGTGTCCTGGACAGGACCTCTTTGAGGTTTCTGTTCTTAAAAGATTTTGGAAAAATTGCCCATTAATAATATTAAATCTTATGAATGCTTGTCTGTCTTACGGGTTATTCCCATTGCCTTGGAAACAGGTTAGACTTAAACTTCTGCTTAAGTCCTTTGACAAACCCTCCAATGATCCGGCATTTTACGGGCCCATTGCTCTACTGCCCATCCTTGGCAAATTCCTAGGAAAATTGTCTCTTGTTTTCAAAATTACTATTTAGATAGAAATCCAAGTTTCCCACTTCAATTTGGCTTTATCTGTGGAAGATCTTCTGTTGATACTGTTCAAAATTCCACTTCTAAATATGTCCTCGGTCTGTTGTTTTTGAGTTCAAAGAGGCATTGGACGCTGTTTGGTGGCCGAGTGTCCTGGCGAGGTCCAGAGAGGCTGGGGTTCTCTGCTCCCATTTACCCCTCCTTTCGAATTATTTTGATTCTCACAGCATCACAGTCACTCCAGGATTTTGTTCTGTCACAAGATCTGTAACCAGGAGTTGCCCTCAGGGCTCTGTTCTTGGCCTTGTGCGCTGGAACATGGTTCTTGATGGGTGACTTTCGGTTTCTCGCTTGACATCCTTCAGTTCGCTTACGCAAACGACCTTGTTATTCTGATTTTTGGTAATTCCCGTCGGGAGCTTGAGCACAGAGCAAAGGAAGTTCTCGGGGACTTGAATATCTGGTGTCAAACACAAACTTCAAAACTCTACTAATAACACAAAACAAATGTTGCTAAGGGGCTTTCTTGATGTGAATAGATCACCTGTTATTAAGCTAAATGGAGAAATGATTAGGAGCACTAGGCAGCATAAATACTTAGGAATTCATGTGGATGAGCGTCTTAATTTTAATTATCATGCAAAATATGTATTTCAGAAAATAAAAGCTATAACCTTTAAAATTATTAAAATTACCAAGAGTACTTTTGGTGTAAATAAATCTATTAAATTATATTATTCTTGTATATTTATACCAATTATATGTTATACGGCAGGGGCCTGGGCATATAGAATTGGTAATTCCCTTGTTCAAAAATATCTTACTCAAGCGCAAAGATTTTTTTTTCTTCTCGCTGTAAGCAGAGCTTGTCGACCTGCCTCTTCACCTGCTCTCCAGGTCCTCAATCATCGA
This sequence comes from Mastigoproctus giganteus, assembly GCF_048544385.1. Classification (NCBI taxonomy): domain Eukaryota; kingdom Metazoa; phylum Arthropoda; class Arachnida; order Uropygi; family Thelyphonidae; genus Mastigoproctus; species Mastigoproctus giganteus. The sequence continues at coordinate 142,571,367 of NC_143580.1, forward strand.
TTGCCAATCCATTACGAAGTAATGTTACACTGTCTTTTATATATACATACCAACTAAGAAATATTGTTCAAGGTTTAGGCCAAAATGGATGTCAGATGAACTAATGAGGCATATGGCAGAGAAGAAAAATGCATGGGATACTTACAAATTAACACATGACACAGAAGCCTATGATAGATACAAGTTGATATGCAACCAAGTTACAAAGGAGGTTAGGCAGGCGAAGGCAGATTACGAGAAATCCTTGGCAAGGGATGCAAAGAAAAACAGCAAAGAGTTCTTTACTTATGTAAACTCTAGAAGGAAGGGGATGAATCAGATTGGTCCACTTGATATTGATGGGTCAACTGTTGATGATCCTGCTCAGGTAGCTAACAAACTAAATGAATATTTTGCATCGACATTCACACATGAGGAGTTATTCAGCAAGGGGAATGCCAGAGGTGTATTCAACTCTAGCAGTAAGCTACAGAATCTTGAAATAACTGGGAGTAAAGTGGAGGAGAAACTGTTGAAGATAAACACAAGAAAGGCACCCGGGGTGGATGGGATCTATCCAGTTATATTAAAGGAGGCAGCAAAGGAAGTAAGCAAACCCTTAGCCATAATTATGAGAGCTTCCTTGGACTCAGGGGAGGTACCCATAGACTGGAAATGTGCAAATGTGACCCCAATTCACAAAGGAAGATCAAAGGCTGACACAAGTAATTATAGACCTGTGAGCTTAACTTCTGTTCCAGGAAAATTAATGGAGGCACTGGTTAAAGAAGCACTGTAGGATCATTTAGACAAGACTTCAGTTATAGCTCAGACACAGCATGGTTTTGTTAAGGGGAAGTGTTGCCTGACCAACTTGATTGGATACTATGATGCAGTCACAAAAGAACTGGATGCAGGGAATAACTTTGATATTATATACTTGGATCTTAGAAAGGCTTTTGATACTGTTGCACATGGAAGACTGCTACACAAATTGGAGCAGTGTGACATTGGAGGCAAATTGCTGCTATGGATAAAGGGGTGGTTGAGGGGGAGAAGACAGAGAGTGGTAATCAATGGACACTGCTCATCGTGGACTAATGTTATTAGTGGAGTCCCTCAGGGCTCAGTGTTGGGTCCATTATTGTTTTCTGTATTTATAAATGATATTGATGATGGTATATCAAGCTTAATGTCCAAGTTTGCAGATGATACAAAGGTTGGCAGGGTTGTCAAGGACACTACTGACACTATGCTGCTGCAACAGGATCTGGAAAGGTTGAGCAGATGGGCTGAGAGGTGGCAAATGAAGTTTAACATTGACAAATGTAAAGTACTACACATGGGAAACAGCAACCCCAGAGCAACGTATCAACTCTGTGGTACTACACTGACAGTGGTAGAGAATGAAAGGGACTTGGGGGTGATTGTGCAGGCAGATATGAAGTTCTCTGAGCAGTGCAGACGGGCTGCAAGAGTAGCTCATGGAGTATTGTCAATGATATACAGGAATTTTTCCAGCAGGGATAAGGAGGTGATTATTCCATTGTATAAGGCAATGGTCAGGCCACACCTAGAGTACTGTATACAGGTCTGGAGGCCTCATTTCAAGAAGGATGTAGAGCTGCTGGAACGAGTACAGAGAAGGGCAACCAGATTAGTGAATGGAACAAAGGGGTGCTCTTACGAAGAAAGGCTTAAGTTTTGCAAATTACAGTGTCTGGAGACTAGGCACCAGCGAGGTGATCTGATAGAGGTGTATAAAGCCTTGAATGGTTTAAGCATGCTCAATGCTGATGGGATTCTTCCTCTAGCTCAGAAAAATCACCTGAGAGGGCATAAATTCAAATTGAGGAAAGACAGATGTAGGATAGACGTGCGGAAATTTGCCTTTAGCCAGCGGGTGGTTGGTTGGTGGAACAGACTGCCATCCCTTGTGGTGGAGGTTGATAGCCTAAATAAGTTTAAGGCTCAGCTGGACAGGTATTTTGAACGAACAGAGGGGTGAAGTGGAAGTGGGGTTTTTTTTTTTTTTTGGCTGATGCTGCATAAGCTTGCTTTCTTGCATCAAATGCCTCTACTAATGCTAATGCTAATATTGTAGAAGAAAAAATGTTGCTGCGGTTGTAAATGGTTTTACTTATAATACTGACTTATAAGAAAATGTAGACATTAAAAGAATGAGAAATGAATGTTGCAGAGCGTGGCAAAATACATGGTCTTATTTCTACCTTGGATAGGGAGACCTTTAGGTATTTTCCCCAGGTTTCTGATTATGATAAGAAAATGGACTGGTTCAATCCTAGGTTATATGTTACTTTTTTATATACCGGTCATGGCAGTCTTAACTCTAAATCGTTCTCATTCGGGTTAAGTAACACTCCTCTCTGCAGTTGTGGAGCTCAAGAAACTGTTGAGCACCTCGTCTTTCATTGTCCTGTGTATAATGATTTAAGACTGGATTTTCAACTTCTCACAAATGTATTCGATTGCTCTGAATTACCAAGGTTAGTTAACTGTCCTGAGTATTATGCTGCTTTCTCCACTTGTGCGGAGAAAATGCTTAAACGGAGGAAAAGAATTCTTACTCCTGAGGTGAAGTTCACTAACTTAATGTTAATTGATAGAAAAATGCCGCCGTCTGTCGGTTGGTTGATTGGAAAGACTTTACTGGGTTTTTTGAATTTTAGATGGAATAGTTTACGGCCCTTTCTATTGTTTTGGAAACCAGAAATTGTAACCATTCTTTTGAAGCATAAATCTTTGTAACGCTTTCTGGTTGTTGGGGACTGATCATTTTGATTTTTTGTGGACTGTTTCCGTTTTTGAATTCTCTTACCTGACGTACTAATCAGTCTGCTGGACTTCGAAGTTCAATGTTTATTTTGTATCATTATCATTGTACATAGCCTTTATGTATCATTGTACATAGTGCTTTAAATTGTACACTATGTATACTGTTATCCTTTAGCGGCGGATGGGGGGGGGAAACCCTGGAACCCGCAAAACTTTAATAAAATACTTTGAATACCTTTCACCTCTGACCTCTAGATAGGAGGGGTGGAGGGGACAGAAAATGTGTACCTGTTTAATTTAAGTATTCTTTCAAATAAAAAAGTAAAAAAAACTTTATTTCACCGTCTTTTTAAGCTGTCAGTAAAAAAAAAAAAAAAAAAAAAACTATTGTTTTTCGGGATGGAAAATACGGTTTGTTCAGGAAAATTTGAGTTGTTTTCGTTCAACGAGTAAGTTAATAATGTTTTAAAGGGCATCAGTACTTTGTCTATTCGTTACACAGACTAAACGAACCGTTATCTCGAATGTTTCCACAATAAGTAATTTATAGTAATCGTGTTGGATGTATTCGGTTTTAATGAAGCAAAAATAATAAATATCCAACATAGTTACTATAAATTACTTATTGCGGAAACCCTCGAGATGAAGTTATGTAAAAATTCAATTAATATTCGTAGACGATTCTTACTATCTAATGATTGGTCATTTATGCACATGCATGAAGAACAAAAAAGTACTACATAAGACAAAAAATTTTCTGGTTAACTTTTTGGGTTTGCTCTTATTCCTGTGAACATATAGTTTCGAAAAGCCTTAGTCCAACTTAAGGAATGAGGAGAATATTGCATTATATGCAGTTAAGCTTTTTTTATATCAATTTTAAATTTAGTTTTATGATGTTTTCCTTACTGGCAAGGGGGTGGTGGTTGAAACCTGGGCTGAGTTGGGCGTCCAATATTGATACCATAGAGTTGCCCCGCTACTGTTCTGTACACTGGGGAAAACGTTTAATTAATCTTATAATTAAATCGTTGTTACAAATTAATCGTTAACGCGTTGGACTAGGAGAATTGATCAAAAGAAGCCATCCTGTAGCAAAAAAAAAAAAAAAGTAATCCCTATTGCATCTCATTCGCTTTGATATATGTATTCTGTTGCAGAGTAATTTTTTTTAAACAGGACTCGTCAAAGACTAATTACTGTAGACACCCAGTTTATCTCCTCAGCTAGAGATGCAATTAGAGAGTGTATTAGTGGAAGACTAATTACAAAGAGCTATCTCTGCAGATAATTATAGATAAATCCCTTCGTACGAAGTAAATTTTTGTAAACAATAGTACATGACATCCTTTCTTCGACTAGAACCGTAGGAGAAAAGTTCCCGATATATTAGACATTTTCATAACTAAAGGGATTGGGGAAGACTATACAAATATAACATCGAGTCTAGACCTATCTTCTGATCACTCCCCAGTAGTAGCAAATTTGAGCTCGCATATCATAATCAGAGAGAAAACACCAGTTCCTCATAACAAACACACAAATTGTGAATACTTTCAAAAGCTAATAAATGAGAAAGTAAACTTAAAAATGCCTCTTAAAACATCTGATGACATTGACCAAGCTGTAGCAAACCTAACAACAATAATACAAGCTGCTTCCTGGGAAGCTACACCAGAAATAAAAACACACGGGAAAAAACAGAATTTGCCTATCATCATAAAACAAAGGATGGCACAAAAACGAAGGCTAAGACGAGTCTGGCAACTGAGCAGACACCCTGAAGACAAAAGAAATTTTAATAACGCAGCAAGAAATTTAAAAAGAATGCTCTATGCAATAAAAAATAAGTCAATTCAGGAACATTCTGGAACAGATAACTGCAACTAATGCCACTGACTATGCCTTGTGGAAAGCCACAAAAAGGATAAAACAGCCAACACAGCCAGTACCACCTATCAAAAAAACCTAACAATGACTGGGCAAAAAGTGACACACAAAAAGCCAACACTTCTGCTGAACACCTGACAAAAGTTTTCCAACCATATCCCTCTGAATCTACAGCAGAAGCGGAAGAAGAAATCCATCGTTATCTTGAAGATTCTTATCAACTGTCTCCACCTGTAAAAGCCTTCTAGCCAGCTGAAGTAAGAAGTATCATACAAAGAGAACTGAATTCTAAAAAAGCTCTGCGGTATGATTTGATTACTGGTAAAATACTCAAGGAACTACCTCCAAAAGACGTCCGAGGTCTTTAGTCCAGTCAGTTTAAGTGTGCATTTGTGAATTTATTTTGGTCTTTCTGCTATGAGGTCGGATCCCTGCAGGTTTTATTCGTTCTGGTGGTCCTTAGTGGTGTCAAATTGTTTTTCAGATTATGGGCAGCATTCTCTTCATTGCAATGGTTGTGGCTGGGGGAAGGTCTGTCCTATGCTGAAGGTCCTGAGCAAATTTTGTTAGTGCTTTGTAGCTAACTTCTTCTTCCAGTATGAGGTGTTCTTGGTTTTGTAGTGTGAATCGAATTTCAGTGATGAGCCGGCAGCATAGATCTTCATACAGGTGGCAGTGATACATGAGGCGTTCCCATGTTTCTGTTTGTCCGCAGTGGCAGAGAGGAGTGTCACTGCGTTGGGAGTCTGAATGCATCGTGTCCGGTGAGCAGGTATGTGACTAGGAGTCCTGGAGAGAGCCAGTGGGGGTATTTTGGATATACTGTCTGAATTGTTGGCATAAATTTCCGGGTGATTTCACCCTTGACTGAGTTTTCCCAGGTCTGTTGGAGATGCAGTATGAGTCAGTTCTTTTCTATTTTAGGGTTATTGGCTAAGTCAATCGTGTAGTTCAGGTAGGTGGACGTTTTTCTTTTGGTGAGGTGGTGGAGCATTCCACGACAAACGATCTCCAGGTCCAGGGGAAGGGCACCCATAAGGACCTGCAGCGCATCAGTACTGACCGTACTGCAGGCTGTGGAGATCGTTAGCAGGGTATATCTTTGTATAGTTTCGAGTTTTCTCCTGTTCACCACGTAGTACCAGACTCCGGAAGCGTATGAAATGGCCGGCAGGAATACTGTCGTGTAGAAGAGAGGGAGGGTACTTTTCCTCAAGCCCCAGTCTTTACGGATGACTCTTGCAAAAATTACAGAATAGATTCTGATTTCATTCCTCATGTGTGTCAGATGTGGTGTGAAGGACAGATTCCTATCGAGCATGGCTCCAAGATGTTTTAATTCCGTTGCAAGTTTGACGGTTTTCCCCTGAACTTTGATTTGGGGAGGCCGTCTAATACCTGGGGTCCGTCTGAGTAGGATTGAACATGTCTTGGTTGGAGAAATTGTGAGTGTTGTTGTTGTCAGCCCAGTCTTGCAGGATAGTGAGTGACTGCTCTATTTGCGGTGTTCTCTAAATTGTGCTCGGGTCTCATCAGCAAGCATTAGAATAAGATCTTCTGCATATGCCTCGTATGTGACGTTTCCAAAGTTGAGATTTAGGAAGCCGTCAATGACATTCCAAAGAAGAGGGCCTAGAACAGAACCCTGTGGGCATCCTCTGTGTATCGACCGTGATACAGAGCAGTATGAAGTAGTGACTGTGACTGACCTGTCTGAGAGGTATGTACTGATTCATTTGTATAGATTCGCTGGTAGGTTAGCCTCCCAAGGACGCTTGGCCACCAGAGGGTGTCAAACGCCCCAACAAAATCTGTTGGGATGGCGAGGAAGTACTTTCGTTTGGTTGTGGCGTTAACAATATTTTCTAATGCATCTATGGTGGAGTCCTTTTCCGAACCGACTTCGGGATTGAAGTCCTGCGTTTGAGTAGTGGGTTTCTATCCAATTTCGTAGGTGTTTCATCAGTTTGCTCAGTACAGACAGTAAGGCTATGGGGCTGTAGGACTGCGGGAGGTCCTGCCACTGTTGGATTTTTGAAGATGAGCCGAAACTTTGCTATTTTCCAGGTGTGTGGGAAATAGCCTTTTAGGTACTGGTTAAATAAGTTTTTAGTATTTTTTCTGGGACATTCTCAACTGCCTTTTTTACGATTTCGGGCTCTACTAAGTCTGCGCCTGGTGATTTCCTGTTTATTAGTTTGGCGGCTGCAATGTCCAGTTCGATCCTGGTAAAGGGCTCTTCCTCTTCGATTGTCGTGTAGGTACTATTTCTTAGGCAGAAAGATGTTTGTTCTGGGGTGGTTGGGTCCAGGTGTTTCTGGAACATGGCATCTAGGACATTGGATTCCTGCCACGTTTTGGTGTACCCCCCCTTCTGGCTTCTTGGTTGCGGGTATGACTTTGCCTCTGTTGTGTGTTATTTGGTTTTTAGGAGCATTAGCAACTAAGGCCATATTGCTCCGGGAATATGCGGTGGTCATTCCCTGACCTTTCCGCATCCTCTGTATTTGGTGGTGACGGGCTCGAACCCCAGTCTAATCAAGAAGCATGTGCTACGCACTGCTGCTCCTTCCCACCTGGCTACAGAGGCGGCACTTTGCCTCTGGGGAGTTTATTTGTGGTCACTCCGTAGACCACTCCCCAGGGGTTGTTTCCAACTGTGAATATTAGGTGCTCCCAGGAGAGTTGTTTTCGTTTACGGATCTTTGCTGTATATTGATTCCTGGCTGTGCAGTACTGTTTCACCTCTGCTGCAGGCGAGCTACGCATGGCACGGTCAAAATTTTTTCGGCAGATGTTTGCCTCACGTCTGAGTTGTAATTCTGGAAACCACCAGGGAACAGTTCCCGGGGTAGTTTTTTTCCCGCTTTATGGAATTGTTTGCTGCAAGCAATTTTAGCTTGGTGTCTATCTGGGTCTAGTCCTTCTGTGTCAAGTGCTTGAGCAGCTGTATGTAATGACTCCTGGAAGAGAGGCCAGTCTGTCTTCTCAACAGCAACATGGCACTATAGAAGTGCACAGAGTTGTCAATTTTATTAACAATTGTCTGTAAACAAAAAAATATTGCTCGGCTGTGTTCTTAGACATCAGCCAGGCATTTGACAAAAGTTTGGCATGCAAGATTACTATACAAACCGAAGCATGTACTACCTCGCCAACTATATATAATTATTCATACCTCACGGAAAGATATTACCAAGTGAAACTTAAAAAACCTATTATATTTAGGCCACTCGAATAATTAAATTCATCATCAGCCATGCTGTCTTATGTCTGTTAATTGCGTGTGTTCTACGGTCGATTTGTCTGTTTGCTGGACGAAAAAAACCTTGCTATCTACGCCCGAGACCGACTAACTTAACCACGGAATGAAAAAAACCCAATTAAAGTTTCTCGCGTCATCGAAGAGATTCGAGCTCTGGCCTTTTCCACCCGGTGTGGGGAGGATAGTATTGATACCACTGTGCTACCGCGCAGACAGTGAGACTTGGATTTGTGTATATGTAAGGGCCACACCTAGAACGTTTGTTCAACTTTGCCTCGTAAGAACAAATCCAGTTATATCCAATACTCTCTGGAGTGCCACAGGGGAGAGTCTTGTGGCCAGTATTGTATACACTGTAAAGACGCTGACCTCCCAGTTAACGATAACACCTTAGTAGCAACATTTGCTGATGACACAGCTGAACTTGTAACCGATGAAAATACAATAATTGCAACACAAAGGTTACAAGAACAGCTTAACCAGACATAAGCTTGACAAAAAAAAAATGGTGCATGAAAACCAATGAGATGAAATCTACTCATGTTACATTTACAATGAGACAATAAACATGCCTACCAGTGAAATTAAATGGACATGCCTTACCACAAGCAAATGATGCAAAGTACCTTGGCATCCATCTAGATAGACACTTAAATTGAAGAAAGCACATTTGGACAAAGAGGAAACAACTTGGGCTAAAGGCTAGCAAGTTGTATTGGCTAATTGGAAGAGTTTCTAAGTTAACACTGGCAAACAAACTACTTATATACAAAGTCATAATGAAACCTGCGTGGACTTATGGCATCCAGCTTTTGGGTTCAGCCAGCACCTCAAATATAGAAATACTACACTTTCAATCCAAGATGCTGAAAACCATTTCCAACTCGTCCTGGTATGTCACCAATAAAATGATACATAGAGACCTGGACATGCCAACGGTAAAAGAAGAAATATTCAATCACAGTGAGAAATACCAAGAACGACTAGAAGTGCATCCAAATTACCTGGCGATGAACATTTTGGATAACAACGAAGTTCCCAGAAGACTAAAATGCCAACATTCGCTGTAGTGCTCATTGTTTTAATTAAACTAATATATTCAGTGTCAATGCAATAGAAGTGTCATGCTGGACGTCTCCTTCACTCAAGACAATCCTACTGACACTTGACATCAGATTTACTTAATTTTTGTTATCTCGAACAGATTGTAAATGTGCATTATAGTAAAAAAAAAACAAAAAAAACAAAAAAAAAAAACACCGTGGTTCTCAATTGGGGATAGCGTACCCCTAGGTGTATCTCGGGTGGTACCTAGGGTTTGCATCCAAAATAACAGATTTTCTTGTGCTTGATTTTTAGTAAAATATTTGTCCGCTAATTGCAAAATTTTACTGATTTTACCGTGTACAGTATTTATTTCTGATGCCCTAGAATTTGATAGGAGAAACTAAATCAAAACTAAACTGTCCGGCCAATCATACTGCGGAAGTGAAGTCACGTGATGCTTCCATAAATCACTTCTCATTTCAAGTACATTTTTGTCTAGTTTAGCCCTTAGCAATTTTTACCATCCTAAGCAGGGGCGGATTAAGGTCGGTTGAGGCCCTGGGCACAGAAGAAAATATTGGGCCCCTTAAAAAAAAAGAGACAGGGAAAATAAAAATACATGTTAACCATTTTTTAAAATAAATAAAAAATATTATGTACTATTAATGTTTTATTTCCAATAAAATTTGAATATATGTATAATATAATTAATAATAGCATAATAATAATCACAAAGTTTTGAACTAATAGTTGAACATATTAGTTTAACTATTAGTTGAACTAATTTGTTGGGGTTTTGCGTGGACCCTTAAGAAGTCGGGGCCCAGGGTGCGCATCTGCCGTTAAATCCGCCTCTGGTCCCAAGTGTAACTTCTAGTCGATGCAAGGTTGTCATGTGCTGTTGTTTACAAAAATTTACTTTGTAAATTGTAACTAATATACTGTGCTTAACCAATGGTACCTTATACTCCCCACAGTTAATACTCTGGGACGACCACATGGTCAGAGGAGTTCACAAGGTAGAGACGCTCGGCTACGGTGGCCTAGCATAATTAATGTATGTAATTAGTAGAGATCGCATTATAGGCACTAAAATTTTTACATTTATTACAATTAATTGAACCACAATTTCTTTGTATTCGACATGTTAAAGTAATAAAACCGTTTATGAAAAGTTTTAACATCTTTTTAAAAAGTTTTCCATTCAAAGTCACATCTGAAATAATTACAAGACACAATACCACATTTCTCAAACTGTTCCATTATACATTTGTGACGAAAGTCCAAAACTGTGGAGCGCGACCCCTAGAGGGGTCGATGGATAAAATAAAGGGGTCACGGAAATTTTAAATAAATTTATTTTTTTGTGCACGTATAACATTTAAAATAATATATATTTTTAATAGAATGCCTTCCCAGTCTATTCCATTTCTTAAACCCCACCCACCCCACTTCAGCTGAGGTGCAGCTCTTTGGATTTTTTTTTCTTTAATTAAATCAAAAATGGCTTCACTCAAAAAAGGTTGCTGTCCCCTGACCTATGGAGAAGACTATTGTTACTTATTCTCAGCAGATACCACACACAGATGGGTACCCTGTTGTTGCAATAGTGACAACCAAGTTATGAAGTGTAACCCCACAATATGAGAGATGCCTGATTGTGTGTGCATCATTTAATCTAAAATATATTCCTTGGTTAAATGCCTAAGAGTATGAAGGAGTTTAATTATGCATGGATAGTAAGTAATGCACACATCACTTCTACTACCAAGGTAGTTTTCATGCATTGCTTTTATTGTATCTCATATTGTGAATAGTTTCACAATGCAAGGTCTTCTTCACCTTCATTGTGAAGGTGAAGAAGACAATGAAGGTGAAGATATTCAATATCTTCACCTTCATTGTGAAGATATTCACAATAGGAGATACAATTAAAATGATGCATTTAAACTATTTTGGTAGTAGAAGTGATGTGTGCGCAGTACCCGTGCATAATTAAACTCTTTCATACTCTTAAGCATTTAGCCAAGGAATATATTTTATGCTTCAGATTGATGAAACATTCGGCATGGATTTGTCATATCATTCTAAAGTGCCAAGGACAAATATTTGTCAAATTTTTATCTTTGTGAAAACAAATCACAAGCTTTTTTGAGGAACTGAATCAACAGTGCAAATTGTCAGAAGTGGAATTCTGCAGAGATATTGCATTTTTGTGCAATATCATATAAAAGCAAAATGATCTGAATATTTTTGCAAGGTAAAATCAAATGTATATATAATATATGGCTTAAAATTCAAGCATTTTGAAAAAGCTGACCCTTTTCTAAACCTTGCTTACCCAATTGGAACTTTCAACTGAACACTTTCCTAAACTGGCAAAAGTAATTAATGAACAGGATACAAACAAATCATTAAGGAAAACACAGCTGTTCTAGACTCCCTGATTGAGGAATACAATGAAAGGTTGCTGATTTTGAGAAACATGATCTCACAATGAAACTAGCTTTCCAACCATACCCGATTGATGTCTCCAAAGCACTCGATGGCTTACAGATGGAATTAATTTAGCTCTCAGAAGATAATATTCTGAAGTCTATTTGACGCAAAGAAGGATCCTCTTCAAATATGGAAAAATACTGTTGAAAACCCAAATCTACGTCAACATGCTCACCGAATGCTATCTTCTTTTGGCACAACCTACTATTGGGAATCAACATTTTCATATATGACACAAATTAAAACAAGCTTGAGATCTCAGATGACGGACCAATTAAAACTATGCTCAATGACGTTGGAATCAAATATCACCCTACTATCTAGCATTAAGCTGTTGCAAAAAAAGTCATTAAATGGTTTGTTGTCTAAGTTCATCCATTTTTATTTTTGTTATCTGCTAACTTTTGTTTAAATTCCTCATACACTAACAGGCTGTAAATATGACTACAAGAATATATTTTTTGCATATATTTAACTCTCAGCATGCAGTCTAATTGTATCTTGGTTAAATAAAATATGGCCTTCCAATGTAAAAAAGGTTCCCCACCCCTGGTATAGTCATCACTTTTTAATTGATCATCACTTGGAGGGGATTTTTTAAGTCAAATGAAGAAGTTCACTTCCTTGCATCATTTAGCCAACTAATACTAAAGCAAAAATTTAAATTCAGTTGAGTAAACAATGAGGTTTAGTGGGTGTCTTTCTTATATCAGTTTCCTAAAGGTATTGCCTGTGGGCTAAAGGAAAACAAATTTAGGGCAGTATTTAAATGGCATCTGGCATCATTATGATACAGCAATATGGTTGATCTTTTCTGCACAAAAAAAGACTGACTATTGCAGGGCACATGAAACCATATTAATTTCATGTGCCTACTATTAACATGTGTTCCTACTTTGCAGGGAGTGTTTTTTTTTTTTTTTTTTTTTTTTTTGAAACCTGGTATAAAATCCTTTTGTTCCATATTTAATTAAGAAATATTATAGCAAAATATTTAAAAAATGAAATTCAATTCTGTAATGATAAATGCCAATAACCTTTAATTTACAGTATAAAACAAACAGCATGGAGAAAGGGGGATGAGCTATTTACATGACATATGGCACTAATGCTCTGTCTAATATAAAATATTCAGTCGCTATCACTATCACTACCAAAGATTTCCTCTTCATCTCTTCTCTTCTGCATTTCCTCTTCTTCTGCTTCACTCTCACTAGAAGATGAGGCTGATACTTTTTCACTACTGCTACTGCCAGGTGATCTAGCACTGGACTGTTCATTTTCTTTGTCACTATGCTTATCTTCTTCCTCATCCTCTTCGTCATCCTCTCCTCCAGCCACAACTTCCTCCTCCTCCTCCCCTGCAGCCTCCTCCTCTTCCTCTTCTTCCTCCTCTACTACTTCGTCTTGTTCACCCTCCTCTACCCTTTCATTCTGTTCTTCAATGTCCTCTTCTTTATCTTCCTCCTGCTTTTCATTTTCACTCTGTATGGATTCCTCATCTGAAATTGTTTTATAAAAATGTTAGTAAATGTAATTATTAACTGTGCAATTAAAGACAAATTATCCTCTTCATACATAAATTTACATTTTTCAAGATCATTTTACATATGATAAAGCACTTTAAATGAAAAAATTATTTTAAAATCTTTCTGTATATGCTACCATCTCTTATTTGTGTGTTCATGTTAATAGTAGACACAGTTCTAGCAGATGGCAGCACAAAAACTGTTTGAAAATCAAAGTAGGAGACTGCACCTGTTGGCCACTGTTTTCCAATTTGGGGTTTAAAAAAAGCAGAAAAATTCTCAAGAAATCAGACTTAGAAATTAATGAAGCTGAATAAAATTACAGAATAGATATAGAGGATATTACTGAAGTAAAAAATAACCACTTTTTTTTTTTTTTGGCATTTTCACTATAATGTTAAGAAGTCAGGTCAGAATAAGAAGAAAATAATATTCAAAAGCATTCAAGTAAAGTTTGCATTTTTTTTTTTTTTTTGAAATTCTGCAAAGAAATTCATTCCACAGCACAGCACTGCACACAAACATGTGGTGCTGGATTTTTAGTCCACTTGAAGGGAAACTACCATATGTTTAAAACTTTTTCCTTACAATTTGACAAGTGACTTCACCGGTGGCCGAATAATTCAGTCATAGTGAGAAGAAAGCCCAAAAATATTTCTGCCCTTGTTAATTCAGATCAACTGAATTCTGAGTTAAAAATGTTAAGCAGTGAATAAAATTAGCTCAAACATTGAATATGCTGCATCTGTCAACCAAGTCATATGATTTTCACTCATGTATAAAAATTAACTTTTGGGAATATACATGCTTGTAACTGATAAAGACAAACTTTAGATTTTATTACATGAAACACTAATTAAACATATACTCAATATTAATAAAAATAGTAATGAACAGTAATCTTCTGTTTTCCCCAGAAGTTTGTTTATTTGGTTTTTAAGAGCATTAGCAACTAAGGCCATATTGCTCCAGGGATATGCAGTGGTCATTCCCTGGTCTAATCAAGAAGCATGTGTTACATACTGCTGCTCCTGCCTATGGAGGTGCCTCCCCAGAAGTGGTTATAATGGGTGAATGCGAGGCGATTTCCCCCCCCTCTCCTCCCACAGGAGTACAGGTAGCTCCTGCTTAATCCTGATAATTCGTTCCGGAAATACAGAGTGCCTCATTCCCATAAGGTAACATATGTATTTGTGAGTTGCGGTCAGTGCCATAGGCTATTTCCTAATCAATAATAAACGGTAGTGAAAAGATGCACAAATGTTGGTCAAAATATTTAATATTCAATATTCTGCATTGCATACGTATATAATTATGTGGTAACTATTTACGTATCAAAATTAAACTTAAAATTCCAATTAAAACCATGAATTTAATTGATCAAAATTGATTTTAATTAATTAATTTAATCATGAAAAATGTGTCGATTTTGCCCTCTTCCTGGTAAACTAAAAGGGGTTTTAATTTTAAATCCCTACAGCGTTACCACCCAACAATAAAGTCAATTGGTCCTTTGCTGCTTTGAAACCTGGCATGTTTTTTTCTTTTAGGCAATCGTTTCCAAAAAAATCCTGCTTCATCTATGTTAAAAACTTGTTGAGAAGTATAACACAATACCTCTTCAATAATTTTAACAAGTTCTTTTTTGAAAGTTTCAGCTCCTTGATCTGCACATGTGGCTTCTCCCTGGATTTTAAATCTATTCAACCAGCCCTTACTAGTTTTGAATGGTTCCACATTTTTTTTTTTTTTTTTTTTTCTAGGTGAGTTTTCTTCAGATAGGCTAACTTCTCTTTTTTTTATAATATTTAACTTAACTGAATTCTGCATTGGATATTATCTTCAATAAAATTAGTTAAAGTCTCTCCATTTCAATTCTAATAGCCATCCTAGTTGCTTGCAGTGGAACAGCTGTCTTTCCTGCTGCTAAAATTAATTCTTTATTTTTTATAATTGTTCTTACAGTTAAACTTGCCAGTCGTAAATCATGGCACACATCCACTTGTCGATGACCAGAATCGATTTGATTTGCTTCAAAATGTCTTAATTTAATTTTCAAATTCAGTCTTTTTTTAATTCAGTCTTAATTTAATTTTCAAATTCAGTCTCTTACATTTATAGTCTTCTTACTGTGTCCAGACGTTGCTTTTTCATTCTTATCCACCATTATTAACTCTTCAAAAATGTAACTGCATTGGTTGCATTAATTATGATTCAATGTTTGAGTAAACTGTCCATTATGCACTATGTCTATTACAGTACTGAGTGATGACTAGACTTCAGATAAATGCTATAACGCAAGCAATATACTTGATCATTTTTTTTTTTAAATGTTGATCTCAGAACTACATAACAAGTCACTGTACTGCAATTAAATTAGCGTGTGAGAAAATTTCACTGAGCGTGGGAAAATTTCTCAAGTCGGTGTGGGAACCATTTTAATGCTGTTTTGTTATTCATTTTCAAGCTATCGACTCCATCAAATGAAACGATTTCGTTAAATATGCCAAAAATGCATCTTTAAAACAGTGTTATAGTGATTTGTGTCAGATACGGGTTATGATATAAGAATAGTGTTATAATGAATCAGCGTAAAGCAAACCACCTTATAACGAGGGCCTGCTGTATAACGTATTCTTTTTTTGATGTATGCATTGTACTTTATTTCATATATACTTCACAGCAGGTAAAATAAAGTGCGGTATAATATTATCTTTCGCAATGAGAGAAAAGGCAATACAACTGTAACTTGTTTTCATTCCAAAATCCAGCAGGAGTTGGATATTTACACTATTTACATATACTGCCATGAAAGAATGTGCAGCCCACTGTTAACTGTTGTTCTGGCCATAGTGAGTATAAATGTTATTTAAAATTTCTTTTCAGAAATTTCCTGGTTATAATAATCATGCACTGTGGTACCACACATTTTACTTTAAAGAAAAAAAAAGCAGGTATGGTGTTTGTATAAACAGTATACAGGAATACCTCACATAGCGTGGTTAATTCGTGCCAAAAAAAAAAATATGCTGATCGAGGTATTATTATTAATATGTATTTTAATGCGTTCTGACAATTTGATTGTATGGGTCGAGTTGCAAAAATATATAAGTGTTTACTATAAATTGATGCACATGAAATTCTTGCAAAAAAAAAAAAAAAAAAAAAAAAAAAAGAAACTAAAATGATAAAAATGAAAAATACTAATAAATACAGTACAAATGATTTTTATTGCAGTATGTACATACCAAAAGAATACAAGCGAAGTATGTACTGTATTTTTATTTCGAAAAATAACTGATCAGCTTAGTTTGCAGAGTTTTTTTTTTTTTTCTTTTTATTTGTATACATCTCTTTATAACATCGAATGTCATTTTGCAACGCCTGCCTTACTTTCATACCTTGTTCGATGTTTGGATCTAGAAGAACACTCGGCGCCATTCATTTGTGTATAAAGGTGTAATGTTTTTAAAAAATAATCTTTAATAAAAATACACAGCGAAAAATATTTGTACAGCTTATGCACAATCAACGATCTCACCGCTCGGAATCTATAGTGTTTACTAATCTATCAAAGTCCGTATATAATGGGAGTTGTGACAACAGTCAGTGTGGCCTTGAGTCCATAACGCACTGGCCTATGTGCTGGGTAATGCAGTTAATTTTTTTTTTTTCAATTTGTAAACTGCACTATAGCGAAACCCCCGCTATGCGAGGTATTCCTGTACATAAAAAAAATAATATTAGTAAAATAATAAGAGGAGTTTACCTCAATATAGTACGTAGAACACTTCTGTATGATACCCTCCAGAAATTAAAACGGAAAAAACGAAAAAATCGACAACTTACCGGTACATTAGAGTAAATTATAAATAATTAAATAATCAATTTAAAACAATTAAAAATCAAATTAACGCAATTAAAAGATTCTAACGAAAATATTCAAAACGATTTTCCTTCCTGAAGCTGACAACGCTTTTCGACCATATGTTGTGATCACAGGAATGAAAATTACCGAATCCAGTTAAACCTGAAACTTAAATAGTAATTATTTGTCTTCATGCAAGCGCGTAAAGGTCCACACATCGGAGATCAAATATGGCCACCGAACATTAACAGAATTCTCGTGTAATTTAATTTCAACAGTTTCTGCAATATTCGTGTAAATCAACATGAAGCCTCAGTTCGTGCTTTTCGTTCAGCAGCGTCGGAATTAGCTTTTCATGCCATTAACGAAAAACATACTTTTTTATTTAATGAGGCCAAAATACTTAACGTTCAACATAATTATACGCGACTATTTATTGCAGAAACCGTTGAAATTAAATTACACGAGAATTCTGTTAATGTTCGGCGGCCATATTTGATCTCCGATGCGTGGACCTTTACACGCATGCGCGAAGACAAATAATCACTATTTAAGTTTCAGGTTTAACCGGATTCGGTAATTTTCGTTAGAATCTTTTAATTGCATTAATTTGATTTTTAATTGTTTTAAATTTATTTGAATTGTGTTAAATTGATTATTTAATTATTTATAATTTACTCTAATGTACCGGTAAGTTGTCGATTTTTTTCGTTTTAATTTCTGGAGGGTATCATACGGAAGTGTTCTACGTACTATATTGAGGTAAACTCTTCTTATTATTTTACTAATATTATTATCAACGTAGAACATATTGAGTATTACAGCTCTGATTCATACTATAAAAAAAAATAAATGTTGCAAGTATTCCATTTTAATTTTCACTTTCAAATTTTTTTTTTTTATCCTGTGGAGTTGCCAAAGCTGAGGAAAAGTTCATAAATATGCATTATTTTCTAAACTTCTCCACACAATTTTTAACAATATAACTTATCTCTATCTGCATTTAATAAATAAATTTTCTGTTTATACTCTACAATGACCACATAAGGAAGTTTCATAAGATAGGGATAATACAAGAACATAATCGTATTTAGTGATCATGTGGGCTTGATCCTATACTTCTGTTCCTCATACTTGGCTAGGGTATTGCTTATCTCATCATTCATAATAGTAATTCTTATTTGTAATTAATAATCACATTAATATTTATTACATCTCCATAATTAACTGATATTATTTTAAATAAAACTTATATGTCAGATATAAATGTACTACATTGCTTGTTGAGAGGAAATGCCTTGTGTTTATGCACATACTGTGTAAATTTTATGGGCCAAAATGTTATTGATTATGTTCTCACTGTCTCCTATTATTAAAAGCAAAACAAAATTTCATGCCAAGCAAAAGCAAAATTTAATTTCATGTGTACAGCTACCCACTGCATACTTCTATAATTATCACAATCCTTCTAGAGTTGTTTAGTAATACTGTCTTAATGAGGAAACAACCATAAGTATTAAAGGAAAATAGCGCATATTTCAAAAAGAAAGAAACAACAAAACATTACATTTTACCCACTGACTCATATAACTGGTCTGCACACATTATTGATGTTTTCAAAATTCATGGTGTTTCTGCACGTACTTTCAACCCAGTGATGGTGCATGTCATGCAGCAAATACAGTAAGTGCCGGTTTTAGTGATCACTGATTGTCAGAATCAGCCACTTTATAGAATCAAATTTTAAAGAACTAATTGAAATCAATAAAATGCACTATACTTTCATCAATTTTGAATGCCTCTGTGATATTTTTTTAATGCACATTTCTTGAGGTCACAACCATAAAACAATAAAAAAAAAAAAAAAAAAAAAATGCAGTTTTTGGTTTATTGGGCTTTTTTATGTGCACATTCTGTTAGAAACGGGTAGTAAACGCAATCTTATTGCATTTGCAATAATACCGATTGCTGGAATTCGTTGTGTTTTCACGTTATTATGGTGAAATGCGTTCTTCATTCTTATATCCAAACTTCGTAAACTTTACTCCATATCTTACTTACATGTCTTGTGCAAATAATTGATTGTTGCTTATCTCTTTTACTGCCCAAAAAAATGCCAGTGAACAGAAAGAGAGTGAATTTGAGTGTAAAAGATAAGTTATGAATTAAAGAAACATACAACAAATTAAACTTAAGTAATAAGTTTCAAAGGGAAGCAGCAGTAAAATTAGAAGCCTGTCATCTTTATAGAAATTATTAAAATCATGTCACACATTAAACACATGTGATAAGTGAAACCATGAAGGGAAATGCCAAACAGTAAGTGAAGCTCTGTTCGTTTCAAACGTGCCATCTCATTTAATGCACCAATCAATCATAACATATTTCTTCAAAAAGTTAATAATCGTTGCTGAAAATTGCATGAAGAGTTTAAGGCGACAGACAGATGGCCGGCTGACAAGATGGAATGAGAGGCACGATATTGTTTACAAAAAACTTCATGGAGAAAAACAGGATTCTGATGATTCTGCAGCTGCAAACTGGTTGAAAACATCTTGGCAAACTGTGTTAAGCACTTATATAATCCTAAAGACATTTTTAATACAGATGAAACAGGGTTGTACTACAGGGCTACCCCAGATTTTTTCACAATTTTTAAAAATTCCTCGGCATCTGCAGGAAAGAAGATCAAAGACAGGATTACAGTTCTTTTAACCTGCAACATGATGAGAAAAATCAAGATAAAGCCGTTAGTTATAGACAAGAATAATCGCCTAGATGTTTTAAAGGAGTAAAACAGCCGCGTGCTGAATATGCCAATAATGCCAACTCTTGGATGACATCTTCTTTATTTGAAGATTATCTGCATAAATGGGATTTGCAATTGGATAAGAAAAACAAAAAAATTGCACTTGTTTTGGATAACTGCCCAGCTCATCCAAAGTTGACTTTCAAAAACATTGACCTTCGAATACCATATTGCTGATTCAACGTCTCAACCAAGGAATAATAAAAACCTTTAAGACCTCTTATAGATTGAATACAAGGCAAAGAATCATCCAGTGTATAGATGATGGTTTGGGAACGTAATCCGACATCGCAAAGCAGATCTAGATGCATTTCATATGACATGAGTGCCTGGAATGAAGTTTTCGAAACCTGCATTAGCAACTGTTTCAAAAAATGTGGATTAATTATTCATGATGGGCAAGTCAGGAAACTGATTACGTTGTACAGCTTGAAGATATGGGGGAACAGGAGTTTAATGATTGGGTGGGCATAGGTAGTGATCTACAAGTTACTACAGTTTTAACAGATGAAAAAATTGCCCAGTCAGATATTGATAATTTTGCCAAAGAGGAGGAAAATGAAGATGAACCCGAACAAATTCCAGTTACAAAATGGCAAACTTGTGATAATCATTTCTTAAATGTATTTGATCTTCTTCTTCTTCTAAGTTTACATTTTTGATATATCATTCTAGCTTTATTGGTTTCTTTGTGTAGAGTTATCTACTGTGGAGTCCACCACTCAACAGGCATACATTTAGTTTGACAATGCCTCATTGCAACTGTAGAGGCATTACATAATCAACCATGCACCAGCTGAACTGCTGCAGGGTGAAACAGATTCCAGTTAGTAGTATGGACAGAGAATCATCGCAATTGACCTTGCATATACCTAATTTGACAAGTAATCTTTTCCATTATCTCAAACCTGATCACTGGAGACCCAGTCAGGCTCAATGTTCCAGCTCGTTATGTGTCTGGACCCTCTTATAGTTGAAAGTGTGATATCAATGTTTGAATCTCCATTCACTGTCCAAAATGTGCTATGCTCCAACCTGTACGAGATTATTTCCTCCAGTAGACATCCTCTGTGATCAGTATACCTGTTATATCATAAAGTATTTTTGGAATTGGAGTCCAAGCACAAAATTACTGTTTGTCCTTTCAGATAAAGTAGACTCTCGATTTTCCGGGATAGATGGTAAAAAACAAATCCCGGATAATCCAAAAATACAGAAGTCCCCGACATACGTAAGAGATACGTTCCAGGACTTCTTACTTCGTAGAGTTTTACGTAACTCGGGAATGACTAGTAACGTATTGCTACTATATTATTATTGACAAATCTGAATTCAGTTTTTTTTTTTTGATTTGGTAGTTGTTGGCGCATCGGCTTCTGTGGCCATATTGCACCACCCAAAGTTTTTGCAGTACTTTGATCCAAGCCCGAGGCGGGAATCAAACCCGCGACCTTTGGGTTGCCGGGCAGGTACTTTACCCACTCGGCTAGCCCGGTCGGCTCTGAATTCAGTGCGATACTTGTTAATGTTTGACTATTTTCATACATTCTTATTAGTTTAATTTTCTGATCCAAATCGATCGGTTTCCTTTTGTTGGTAAATGTACTTGTACCACTGTCACTTATTCTCTCAGTCAGCACCATGATAATGGGAAAAATGAAATTTTCTGTAAAGAACTTCACAGGGTTAAGGCGAAAACTCAATATTATCACCCCGCACGAACTCACATTTTACTAAAGCACATTTCTGGAGGCCAACAAAAAACAATAAAAACAATTTGTACTTTCCGTTTTATCTGGCATTTCTGTTAGCGCAATCTATTATAAACGGGCTAGTAAACTCAATCTAATTGAATTTGCGATAATACCAATAGCTGGAATTCTGCGGGCTTTTACGTTATTATGGTGAAATGTGTGCCCCCTTCACTGAAATCTTCAGTCATATAAAAAAAAAAAAAACAAAAACCATAAATAATTGTAAGAATCTTACCTCCCCCCCCCCATTGTTACTCCAAACTCACTTGTGCAATTTGTGTGTGCCGTGATTGATTGCTTATTATTATTATTTTTTGTTGTTTTAAATTTTACGATTCTAAAAAAAAAAAAAAATTGAGTGAAAACAAATTTATGTAAATTTGTAGTTGCGTAAGTCAGGGATTTACTGTATCGAAAAATGTTCAGCAACCTACGTAAAAAATATGGCGATAGATAAAAAAACTTACCACATACTACTTGTGTGTTCAATACGATGCTTCCCTTTATTTTTTATGATGTCGGTATGGTTTGGTCACCAACATTATAATGGTTCATTAGAGATTTAACGGCTGCACCATTTTCAAACTTTTGAATAATTTCAAGTACAGTATTTAAAAAAAATTGACATCTCTGACATAAATAACGAAACAAAATTTGTCTTTTTGCGTTTCGACGAAACACAACAATCAATGCGATGCACTAAAACAAACGAAACATTTCTTCTCTCGTCCCCCCCCCAAACGGCGGGTGTGAAGACAGCTGCCGTTGCAAGATAATAGGTACACTAATCTCCCGATGACAACTTATAATGCCGCTTGTTGCTTATCTACAACTTGCAAAATATCTGTTTATACCTATTCTAGTTATTACTTGAATTTTATGATTTCTGTTGAATTTTTTTTTTTGTTTTTTTAATTTGGAGTTTTGAAGTGTCCCAGTTAATCTGATCTCGGTAAATCGAGAGTCTGCTGTATTCCCACTTAGATTACATGGAACGTCTGTTCCATGTAATCTAAGTGGGTTCAATACCTGCACCATGCTGGAAGTATAGGCGCCTCCATAGCCAGGTGGGCAGGAGCAGCAGTGCGTAGCACAGGCTTCTTGATTAGACCGGGGTTCGAGCCCGTGACCACCAAATACGGTGGATGCGGAAAGGTCAGGTAATGACCACTGCATATCCCCGGAGCAATATGGCTTTAGTTACTAATGCTCCTAAAAACCAAATAACAAACAAACTACAAACAGATGGAAGTATATGGACACAAAGCAGAATTTTACATCCTCACTTTCAATGCAGACACATTCACCATGAGAATTACAAAACAGATGCAGTCTAGTCACATCTAAATTATGATTGTGGCCTGCAGGTTATGCTCACTGCATGACAATTTTTATAGACAGAGAAAACCCCACAAGTTTTTCTTTAATTTCTTTAAGGTCCTTGAATGCATGAATTCTTTGGCAACTGTTTTGTTCCATTCTGAATATCAGATATGTCCATTCGTTCAATTACAGCAGAGCATTGAAAATCCGAATGTCAATAATCCGAATGAGTCAGCATTTTTTTTTTTTTAATGCTGGTGCCATAAAATAACTACAGTAAGTGCACTGGTTTTTGTGATCACGTTTGTTAAATGAATTTCGATTTTATTAAACAGCGATTGTAATAAGCAAAAAATCAGAGGAATATGATCCATAGGCTATAAAGCACAAATTTATACTTTTATTTTACCTTACCAATTAATGAAATTAAATGATTACTTAATTAATATACATACAGTACTAACTAAACATAACACTTTGTAACCTGATATTTCTGTTCACTGACATTTTGGGGGAAGGGTTGTAAAATCTAAAACAGTAAAAAAAAGACAAGCGCCAATCAATAACAAAAGAGGGCATGCAGACACTGCAGCATGATATGCAGTGAGATATGGAGTAAAAACTTTACAAAGTTTAGATATAGGCATGAAGAGATTCTGAACATTTACAGTTTCATTTTACTGTACTTATGGTGGTCGTCTTCATCTTTTAAAAGGACGTAGAAATTTTTAACAAATAAATCAAAGATTAGGATTTTAAAGACTTTCAAAGGATGAAAGTCAATCTTAGCAAAATTTTATGATGTTCGAAAGTCCACCATAAAAGAAATTATAAACAACAAGGAAAAAATTTTTAAAGTTTGCATTGAAACTTGATTCAGATGATGGTGCAAAAAAAAAAAAAACCACCACGAGAACAGCTAATGACCCATCCCTCGAAGATGCTGTTTGTTGTTCTTGTAATTCTTGTAGTTTGTTCTTGTTCTGGGCTGAAATTTTTGTTTCAATCGTCAACTTGTGGGGACATGTGGATATGAGTCTTTTCACACCACTTACTTCTTTGAAGTTAATATCACGGATTAAATGCCATTCACCATCCATTATAGAAAGATCTAAAGCTACATTTTGCTTCACTCTTTCAAGTGACCCAGCA
Source organism: Mastigoproctus giganteus (assembly GCF_048544385.1). NCBI lineage: Eukaryota > Metazoa > Arthropoda > Arachnida > Uropygi > Thelyphonidae > Mastigoproctus > Mastigoproctus giganteus. The sequence goes on from NC_143580.1 coordinate 142,595,278, forward strand.
TCATGTGTATTGTATCATGCTTGTATTCCTCTTTATCCCACGTGACTTACTCTCACTCATATCAGCAGTTGCTACCAAACTGTCCTGCCCCACATTTACCAGTTTATTTCTCTTCTTAGAAGTCAATCCCTGAGAATCAACATTATCATCATAGGCTCTATCTTGAGAAGCCTATGGACTATCGTCCAGTGTAGCCCCAGAGACTACTTCCTCCTAATCTTTATCTAGTACTAGCACATCAATGTCAGCACCGAGGTCTGATTTGTTCCCTAATTGACTGACAATTTTTTCAACCAAATTGCTATTTTCGAAATCTTCCTTCCATTTATACTTCAATTTTCTCTTTGCTTTTTTTTCTTTTTCAACCCCCTTTCCATAATCCCCTTCTGACTTACTCTTACCAGAATTAGGAGTTCCCACTGAACTATTCTGCACCATATTCACAAAATTCTTTCCCTTTTTAGAAGTCAATTCCTGAATATCAACATCATCATAGGATCTGTCATGAGTAGACAATGGGCTATCCTCCATAGCAGCCCCAGAGACCACCCTTCTCCCAATCCTTACACATTTGCATCTCAATATCAGCATTGTGCTTCGATTTGTTCCCTAATTAACCACCAATTTTTTCCCCTGAACCCCTAGTCCTGAAATCTTCCTTCCATTTGTACTCCAAGTTTCTCTTTGCCTTTTCTTTTTTTAACACCTTTTTCTTCACCTCTTCAGCACTTGCATCTAAATGCTTAGTATTTATCTGTTGCTCCCCAACCTTTTCATCTTTTTGGCAAGCAGTATCCATAGTCCATTGTCCAAACACTGTCTCCATTTGGCTGTGATTCGTCTCAACTCACTACAGATAAATATATCAAGATGAAAGGTTATCGATGGGGGGGATATCGCCCACAAGACGGGGGGATCAATAATTAGCTTTTGGGGGGGGGGACAAAATTACAATGGTTTGTGGCCCTTCAAAGTTCAACCCTACCCAAAGATATCTTATTCCTTAATATTTAATTAGGATTAGCATTATGATGCAAGAACGCAAGCTTATATAGCATCAGTCAAAAAAAAAAAAAAAAAAAAAAAACCCACCAATTTCACCCATCCACTTGCACCAAACGTTTGTCAAGTTTGTGAGTCTTTTCACACCACTTACTTCTTTGAAGTTAATATCACGGATTAAATGCCATTCAAGTAGGCCCACATCTAGAGACCTCAGTATACCGCAAACCCATGTGGTGCGGTCAATTCACCAACTATGGGTCCGGCCACGCTCCAAGCCATCTCAATAGCACTGCCCACACCCTGTTCTCCAGGGCCTGGAGCCATTCCAGCACCGACACAATTAGACGTAACGAGATCTCCCGTGTGAAGGCGGACCTAACCAGATGCGGTTATCCATCCCATGTACTAAACAGATGCTTGTTACAGGCACAAGAACTTACTTCCAACCCAAGACCTCCGAAGCAAGTCGGCATATCATCCGCCTACATTCCGTACTATCCAGGAGTGTCAGGACGTATCTCGAAGATCCTGAGAAGTTACAACATCAAACGTGTACAATTAGCAGGTAGGAACCTACGTTCACTTGTCTCCAGTGTGAAGACCCCTGTCACACCTGTCTTACGCAGCAATGTAGTGTACCGTATCACCTGTAGGGCCTGTAACAGTTGCTACGTAGGTGAGACATCGAGACGTCTCCAGGATCGCCTCACGGAACACAACACAGCAATCCGGCTTGCCGAAACTGACCAGTCCGCGCTTGCAGAACATTTTTGGGCTACCAACCACGATCTTGACCCCAAGCGCGACTTTGAGATAGTGGACCACGCGCGACACTTTCGCCACCGCCTATGGCTAGAGTCACTAAACATAATGAACAACCCTAAGGCATTAAATCGCCAGAAAGGCATGCGTATACATCCAATCCTGGAGACAACCGTTTTATTGATGGATGATCACTGGCGCAAGGCAGCACACGTCCGTGCTACAACAATGACGAATGAGTAACGTGCCACACTTTGCTTGTAATGTATTCAAATTTGTCAGTTGATAAAGGGACACGAGTTCCGAAAGCTACTGAAATTGTACTTGTATTTTATTTTATACTGGGTATACTGTAAATAAATATCTATTTGTTAAACTATGGACCCCAGTACTCCAGGCCCATTTGTCACTGTCAAGTTCTGCCTTGAATCTATTTAGGCTATCAACTTCCACAACAAAAGATGGAAGTCTGTTCCACTAATCAACCACCCGCTGGCTAAAGGCAAACTTCAGCACATCTATCCTACAACCGTCTTTCCTCAATTTGAATTTAGGCCATCTCAGGCGATTATTCTGAGCAAGGGTTTTTTTTTTTTTTTTTTTTTTTAAGGAGCATTAGCAACTAAAGCCATATTGCTCCGGGGATATGCGGTGGTCCTTCTCTGACCTCTCCGCATCCTCCGTATTTGGTGGTCACGAGCTCGAACCCCGGTTTTAATCAAGAAGCGTGTGCTACGCACTGCTGCTTCTGAGCAAGGGGAAGAATCCTATCAGCATGAAGCATGCTCACACCATTCTGGCTTTATCAGATCACTCAGTCAGTGATCTGATAAAGCACTCACTCACACACCTCAATCAGATCACCTCGCAGGTGCCTAGTCTCCAGACACTGCAATTTGCAAAATTTAAGCCTTTCTTCGTAAGAGCAACCCTTTGTTCCATTCACTAATCTAGTCCTTCTCTGTACTCATTACAAAAGCTCTACATCCTTCTTAAAATGAGGCCACCAGACCTGTATACAGTACTCAAGGTGTGGCCCGACCATTGCCTTATACAAGGGGATAATCACCTCCTTATCCCTGCTAGAAAAATTCCTGTATATCATTGACAAGGCACCATGAGGTACTCTTGCAGACCGTCTGCACTGCTAAGAAAACTTCATATCTGCCTGCACAATTACCCCCAGGTCCTTTTCATTCTCTACCACTGTCAGTGTGGTACCACAGAGTTGATACGTTACTCTGGGATTACTGTTTCCCATATGTAGTACTTTACATCTGTCAATGTTAAACTTCACTGCTACCTCTCAGCCCATCTGCTCAACTTTTCTAGATCCTGTTGGAGCAGTGTACTGTCATTAGTGTCATTAACAACCCTGCCATCCCTCGTATCGTCTGCAAACCTGGACATTAATCCTGATATACCATCATCAATATTATTTATAAATACAGAAAATAACAATGGACCCCAAGGGACTGCACTAATAACGTAAGTCCACGAAGAGCAGTGTCCATCGATTACCACTCTCTGTCTTCTCCCACTCAACCATCCCTTTATACATAGCAGCAATTTGCCTCCAATGCCACACTGCACCAATTTGTGCAGCAGTCTTCCATGTGTAACAGTATCAAAAGCCTTTCTAAGATCCAAGTATATAATATCAAAGTTATTCCCTGCATCCAGCTCTTTTGTGACTGCATCATAGTATCCAATCAAATTGGTCAGGCAAGATCTTCCCTTAACAAAACCATGCTGTGTCTGAGCTATAACTGAAGTCTTGTCTAGATGATCCTGCAATGCTTCTTTAACCAGTGCCTAAATTAATTTCCCTGGAACAGAAGTTAAACTAACAAGTCTGTAATTATCTGTGTCCCCCTTTGATCCTCTTTTGTGGATTGGGGTCACATTTATGCATCTCCAGTCCATGGGTACCTCCCCTGAGTCCAGGGAAGCTCTCATAATTATGGCTAAGGGTTTGCTTACTTTCTTTGCTGCCTCCTTTAATACAACTGGATAGATTCCATTCACCCCAGGTGCCTTTCTTGTGTTTATCTTCAACAATTTCCCCTCCACTTTACTCTCAGTTATTACAAGATTATTTAGATTACTGCCACAGTTGAATACACCTCTGGCATTCTCCTCCCTGAATAACTCCTCATGTGTGAATGTTGATGCAAAATATTCATTTAGTTTGTTAGCTACCTGGGCAGGATCATCAACAGTTGAACCATCGATATCAAGTGGACCAATCTGATTCATCCCCTTCTTTCTAGAGTTTACATAAGTAAAGAACTCTTTGCTGTTTTTCTTTGCATCCCTTGCCAAAGATTTCTCGTAATCTGCCCAACCTCCTTTGTAACTTGGTTACAGATCATTTTGTATCTATCATCGGCTTCTGTGTCACGTGCTAATTTATATGTATCTCATGCATTTTTCTCCTCTTTCACTTGTCTAATTAGTTCATCTGACATCCATTTAGGCCTAAATTTTGAACAATATTTCTTTGTTGGTATTAAAAGCCTAGTAGCTTCCAAGATTAATTCTTTGAATGCTTTCCATTTTGCATTTGCTAATTTCTCTCATTGGGTTTTCTTTTCCCCTCAGACAACTGATTTTTAACATTACATTATATTAGGAGTGAGAAATTTTGATAAAAGGAAGGTAGTGGGCATGATTTAATTCAACCACATTTGCTTTTCATAGGCATTAAATGCCTAAGTACTTTCAGAGGTAACAAGGACATGTTTCAATCTATTGTTTCTACTTTCTAAGCCACAAATTTGTGAATTAAAATTAACGAAGAATGCAAATATAAATTCGAAAAAGGTGGAATGGCTGAGTTGTGGGGGTCAAAAACAACTAAACCTCTTTATCCAACAATGTGGTCTGAAATGGCCAAAGTACTTCTTTGTTTTCCGTCTTATATGGTTGAAAGTGGTTTTAGTTCAGTAAATAAAATATTAAAAAAGATATATGTTCAAGAGGAGACATTAGAATTAAACTTACTAACATCATACTGAACATTGAACTTTTAGCTAAGAAGCATCAGGCTCAGGGATCTCATAAAAAGAGTAAGTATAAAGTATTTTCTTGTTTAAAATTTCATGGGGATGATTAGAAAAAAAAAATTGTCTAAAAAAGCCCTTTGGAGGGGAGATAATTAAAACAAGGTTGGGAAACACTGATCTAGATCAAATTTAGGTGATGCCAAATCACTGATATTCAGAGTTTACCATTAAAATTCAAGCTGGCATTGAACAACTTTTCTCCTCATTACAACTCCATATTGCCAGTAAGCAGTTAAAGTGGCAGAGGGAGAAATTAACTAATTTGTAATATTTCCTTATTTTTTAAGCAGTGATCTTTATCATTAACCCTATTCACCTATAATAGTTTACTAATTTGTTTAGTTCTACTAGTTCACATGTGTTGCACATTTAGTCAGGTGGCACCAATGTCTTCCAAACATATTTTAGGTGTATGATGCAAGAAACCAGGTGTATACAGCATCAGCCAAAAAAAAACCTTTCCCATTTCACCCATCCGGTCACTCCACTTTTGTTTGTCTAGTTCAGCTTTAAGTTTATTTAAGCTATCAACTTCCACAGCAATAGACGGAAGTCTGTTCCAGTGTTCAACTACCTGCTGGCTAAAGGCAAATTTTCACACATCAATTCTACATCTGTCTTTCTTCAATTTGAATCTATGCCCCCTCAGGTTCTTAATCTGAGCAAGCTGAAGTATTCCGTCAGAATTGAGCCTACCCAACCCATTCAAGGCCTTATACACCTCAATCAGGTCACCTTGCAGGTGCCTTGTTTCCAGATGCTGTAACTTGCAGAACTTAAGACTTTTTTCGTAAGTGCACCCCTCTGTTCTTCACACTAATCTTGTTGCACTTCTCTGTACTCATTACAGCAACTCTATATCCTTCCTAAAATGAGGCCTCCAGACCTGTACGCAGTACTCAAGGTGTGGCCTGACCATTGCCTTATACCAAGGGATAATCATCTCCTTGTCTCTGCTAGCAAAATTCCTATACATCATTTGACAAAATTCCATGACCTGCTCTGGCAGCCCGTCTGCACTACTCAGAGAACTTCATATCTGACTGCACAATTACTCCTAGGACTCTTTCATTCTCCACCTCCCTGAGTACACTACCACACAACACTTTGCATTTGTCAATGTTAAACTTCAGTTTCCACTTCTGCCAACTTTTCTAGATCCTGTTGCAGTAGCATACTGTCTTTATTGTCATTAACAACCCTGCCAACCTTTGTATCATTTGCAAACTTGGACATTAAGCCTGATACACCTTCATCGATATCACTGATAAATACACAAAAAAACAATGGGCCCAGCACAAAACAACAATGGACCCCGGTGGACTCCACTAATAACGTTATTCCACGTAGAGCAGTGACCATTTATTACCATTCTCTGCAGTCTCCCATTCAACCATCCCTTTATCCATTGCAGTAACTTGCCCTTAATGCCATACCACTCAAATGTACAGCAGTCTTCCATGTCCAACAGTATCAAAAGCTTTCCTAAAATCCAAGTATATGATATAAAAATTAATTTTTTGCACCCAGTTGCTTTGTGTCAACATCGTAGTATCCAATCAATTGGTGAGACAAGATATCCCATTAACAAACCCATGCTGTGTCTGAACTATAAGTGCAGTCTTGTCTAGGTGCTTCTGTATCTCCTCTTTAACCAGTGACACCCTTATTCTCCTTGGAACAGAAGTTAAACTAAGAGGTCTATAATTATTTGTGTCATCCTTTGCACCCCCTTTGTGAATTGGGGATACATTTGCACATCCCCAGTCAATGCTTCCTAATTATGGCTAAAGATTTGCTTACTTCCCTTGCTGCCTCCTTTAATATAACTGGATAGATTCCATCTGCGTCAGGTGCCTTTTTTATGTTTAACTTCAACAATTTCTCCTCCACTTTGCTTTCAGTTATTACAAAATCACAAAGCTCCCTGTTAGTTTGATAAACTTCTGGCATTCCCCAACTTGAATAACTCCTCATTCAGTTTATCACCTCCTTGAGAGGATCATCAATCTTCGAAGCACCTATGTCAAGTGGACCAATATGATTCATCCATTTTCTTCTAGAGTTTACTTAAGTAAAGAACTCTTTGCTGTTTTTCTTTGCATCTATTGCCAAAGATTTCTTGGAATCTGCCTTTGCCTGCCTAACGCCCTTTGTGACTTGATTACAGACTAGCTTATATCTGCCGTGTGCTTCTGTGTCGTCTGATAATTTATATGCATCCCATGATTTTTCTTCTCTGCCACGAGCCTCATTAATTCATCTGACATCCATTTAGGCTTCAACCTTGAACAATATTTCTTAGTTGGTATGAAAAGCCTAGTAGCCTCCAAGATTAAGTCCCTGAAGGCATTTAGAATTCACCGTTGGTATTATCATCATCAGTTGATCCTACTGTATAGAATTAAAAAACTGTCTGAGACCACTGTGGTTACCTTTACGAAAACAAAAACCACTCTCTTTGCCCTTGATGGTAGTTAAATCTTTAAGTAAATCCAACATCAGTACACTGTGATCACTGTCACCTAGTGGTTCCTTTATCTGCAAATTTTTAATGCATGAATAATCACTGCTGATAATCAGGTGAAGAGTATTATTCCCTCTGGTTGCTGCCCCTTGAACATGTTGCTGTAGAAAACAATCCTCCAATAAATCCACAAAAGTCTTGCCAGCACGAGTGACCAATCTACAAGTTGCAGTCAATATCTGGAAAGCTAAAATTCCCAAGACATTCTGATTTACTGGTCCACTATTTCTCTGCACAACTGTTCTTCGTTCTCATCAGTCATTAGGCCTATAACACACACTTACTCTTTTTTCCTTTCCCAGTGTTTATGTCACACCAAACAGACTCAGCATTGCACTGTCCACCCATGTCAACTGGATGCACTTCCTTAGATGTGTTTCTTAACTAAAAGCATAATGCCTCCTCCTCCTCCCTTCCTACTCTGTCTAAGCTTTCAGTGCACATTGTATTCCCCAAATTCCAATTCTGCACTGTTTATATCTGTGTGACACAATGTCTCTGACATCTCAACAATATCTGCCTTTGATGTCTTGATCAGCACTTCAAGTTCATCAAATTTAATTACTATGCTTCTAGCACATGCACCTGTTCTTAGTCTTAGTTATCCTAACAGCCCATATATTTCCTTGTTCCATGATGACTCCTAGCAGCTCACGAAATCCTCAGCAATTTGCTCTCTAGGCTGCTGCTCATTACAATAAAAGCAGTGCAAGAACCAATTTCGCCTCTGCCTGCAGCTACTGTTAATCTTTTAGTCTGTGAATCCCTCCCTCCAAGATAGCAGTTTTCGCACCCACCTAACACTGCCTCAATAGCATCAGCAAATATTCTTGTACCCTTTATATTTAAGTGAATCCCATCCCTGTAGAAGCAGTCTCTCCTGTTAGCAAGCACAGACTACGCTGAAAAAAAATTCTATCCCATGAACCTTGCACAATCTCTCCATAGCCGAATTGATTGACAAGACTCTCATCATATACTCCCTCCTATCGTGTCTGGGCAGAATTGTAGACACTTTCAAATTTAACCCTAACTTGCACAAGTAAATCTGCAGATCTCTTACTCTTAAGATCATTAGTTCCAACGTACACAACAATATCACCGTTTGTGCCCTTAAAAGATTATATCTGCCCTACGTCATCAACTTTTGTCCTTGACAGACATACCCTGGTTTTGTTCCACCTATCCTCTTTGCATAATATATTCCCCATCTCCCTAATAATAGAGCCACCAACAATAACTGGCTCCTGTGGGACCAGTGCATTCTGTCTTTTTTATTAATTTCTTCAAGTGCATCTACCCTGCACGTCAAACTCTCATAGACGCCCATCAGTATGTTTAGTTGCCACCCAATTCCCCACAGTCTCTGCATCTAGTACACACAAAGACATCCTCCTTGGCTAGATCATGTCCTGTTTCAGTAAAGTCCACAAACATTTTACAAGTTGCACATTTTTTATGCTGTAATGTGTTGGACAATCCTCCCCCTTTGGTTCTCTCCTGAGCCATAGCACTCCTGTTCTTTTGTGCCTGTTGCTTTGGTGCTGTAGTCTGGGTCATGATTCCGTTTAAATACAATTTAATTAACAATGAAATTTAATAAGATTAATAAATTTTACTAAATAATTGATGGATGATACTATACTAATCTAAGAGATTTCTAATACAGTGCTATGTATTTTGCTATCTAGTTTTATGTTAAATCGTACGCTACGAAGTTTGGGATTTACGTTACATTATTCCTTATCGTATAACAATGATGACAAGTTATGAAGAGTAAAATATACAGATATTAGCATTAGCATTAGCATTAGTAGAGGCATTTGATGCAAGAAAGCAAGCTTATGCAGCATCAGCCAAAAAAAAAAAAAAAACCCACTTCCACTTCACCCCTCTGTTCGTTCAAAATACCTGTCCAGCTGAGCCTTAAACTTATTTAGGCTATCAACCTCCACCACAAGGGATGGAAGTCTGTTCCACCAACCAACCACCCGCTGGCTAAAGGCAAATTTCCGCACATCTATCCTACATCTGTCTTTTCTCAATTTGAATTTATGCCCTCTCAGGTGATTTTTCTGAGCTAGAGGAAGAATCCCATCAGCATTGAGCATGCTTAAACCATTCAAGGCTTTATACACCTCTATCAGATCACCTCGCTGGTGCCTAGTCTCCAGACACTGTAATTTGCAAAACTTAAGCCTTTCTTCGTAAGAGCACCCCTTTGTTCCATTCACTAATCTTGTTGCCCTTCTCTGTACTCGTTCCAGCAGCTCTACATCCTTCTTGAAATGAGGCCTCCAGACCTGTATACAGTACTCTAGGTGTGGCCTGACCATCGCCTTATACAATGGAATAATCACCTCCTTATCCCTGAGCTACTCTTGCAGCCCGTCTGCACTGCTCAGAGAACTTCATATCTGCCTGCACAACCACCCCCAAGTCCCTTTCATTCTCTACCACTGTCAGTGTAGTACCACAGAGTTGATACGTTGCTCTGGGGTTGCTGTTTCCCATGTGTAACTTTCAAAATCGCTATCTAAATTCAAAAGAAACCACAGAGTTTAACTAGAACTATAAAGCTATTTATAGGAAATAATTTAGTATAACAAGTCAATAAAATGACTAAATATAAATAAAAACTTAGCGTTCGCTGGAGCTGCAAAAATCTTAGTCAACATGTGGATACTGTCATACCCAAAATTTTTTTATACATAGTTGTTTGTTTGTTATTTGGTTTTTAGGAGCATTAGTAACTAAGGCCATATTGCTCGGGGGATATGCGGTGGCCATTCCCTGACCTTTCCGCATCCTCCATATTTGGTGGGCACGGGCTCGAACCCCGGTCTAATCAAGAAACGTGTGCTACACACTGCTGCTCCTGCCCACCTGGCTATGGAGGCACCCTTTTATACATAGTTCTTGATACATAATTGTTGTCATTACTTCAAATCAGATAATAGAAATAGCATCACTTGTGATTACCCCATATGGTATTATTTATCATCGGCCTGTGTTTCCTGGGTGATGATAATCAAAATAATAGCCGAATGAAATTTCAATGGAAGCTTCCTATGCTATAGCATATTTTTATATCGTATCCTATGCTATAGCATAGGATGTCATTTAAGTCAAATGGCTGTAGATTATTCTGTCAAGTAACAATTTTCACTATATAGTTACCGAACATAATACAGAAATTTTCTTCAAATCAAATATTACTTCCTCTTTCTGATCAAACTAGTCATATTCTCTTTCCATGCAGTTAAAAATAACTAAATTTATCATTTAAAACTCAATACAAAATTATCTGTCTATTGCAATTGACTACCATAGCACCATCCTGATTACTATGGACTTCAGTGCAAATATTCAATGAAATGTGGTAAAGTGGTGGAAGCAATCTGGCTCTTGAATTCTTTAAATTAAAAAAAAAATAATAAATAATATATATATTTTTGCCATATATGCTTAAAAGATATTCCACAGGATATCTCTGTGTTCATTTATATGCCTATGAAAATATTTACTAGCTGTCGTGATGATTTTTAATCCTGGCTTAACGTTAATTTATAAAAAATAAATAAATTAAAAAATTATATATATATATTTTTTTTATTAAATTCAATATACTGTCAAGATAATGAACACCTTAAGTGCCCAATTTAAGAAATTTATTGCATTTATTACAAATATTTTCATGGTATCGTGGAGGACTCGCACACATCAGATAGTAACTTTATGTGCCAGCTAGTAAGTAAATACTAATTCTGAAAATCAACTGTTTTTGCCTATTACACACAGGTTTTTCACAAATGATAAGTAAGGCTTCTTAGATACATATTCCATATAAACATGAAATGCATACTACTTACTCCCTTTGTCACTGACAGGTATAGACACACCCAAACATGTTTACACAAACCCCAGGGGCTCACATCTGGTGAGTATGGGCTTGGCACACCCAGGGTCCTCAGCTGGATATCATTATTCTTCTCTTTCTTGGTGATTTCCTTCTACTTCTCTCTCACACACACACACATGCACACACACACAGGGTAACTCAAATTTTTTTTGCCTGGTAGAGCATAAGCCTCAGGCTTCCTTGCACCATATGGCTAATAATAATAATAATAATAATATTGGAACCTGCAAGTCAGGTAGCTATATAACTCTGCAAAGTGTTTCTTCTGCATTCAATTGTTTTCTGGTGCAGTCGTGCTAACTGGTAGCACGACTGCACCAGAAATATAACTTCTAATATAATTTTTTTTCTTTGTCTTTGACAATGGCAACCCATGGTTGTGTGAACAAATCCAAATATACAGGGTGTCTCAAAATTAGACAGCATAACTTCAGGATGAGTTCCTCATATGTAGACAATAAAAATATTTTATATCAACATAGTTCCAGAAATGCTTGGTTCCCGAGTTATTAACCAGAATGTCTTATCTCCCGCAGGTAATTTCCTTAATCACAAGGTACTGACAGAATCTGGTGGTTTTCCATTCCGACCATGTACTCAAATCAGGAGCAAGCAAATATGCACTTTATGTACAGTTTGGCGGATGGCAATGCACTGGAGACTCGTCGTTTGTACCATAAAAGGTTCCCAGAACGAAGATGTCCAGACAGGAAAACGTTTGAAGGTATCCATCGCCGCCTTTGTGAACATAGGACATTTACACCTCGTGCTGCTGACAGAGGACGACCAAGATCTACGACTCCTGAAGTAGAGGAGATTTTGGATGTTGTGCATGCTACTCCTGGAATCAGCACACGCAGAATAGCAATGCCACTGGCTGTTCAACGTTCGACTATTTGGAGAGTGTTGCGAGAACATCAACTGTATCCTTACGGCTCAAGGCTCAAGCTAATGGGAGTGCTGTGGCTCAGGGGAGAACTGAGGGGGGGGGCAGTTGCCCTCTGAATCACAGACTATTAAAATGCACTACTTGCTTGATGTTTGTGGAGCAGTCGAGTACGGGACATGATACTGCCATGGGGGGGATGTCTTTGTGTGTGTGCGCGCGATGCAAGGAGTGTAAGGAAATCAGGCGACAACTCAGCACTGTTATGGACCTATATGAGAGCTTGAAGGACAGGGTGGATGCCCTCGAAGGATTAAAAGTGAGGGGCCCATCAAGCTCTCAGCTGCCCACACCAATGCCAGAGCTTGCACTTGGTCATCATGCAACACAGCGGCAGCTCCCAAGGCAGAATGTGCTGGTCCCAAAGGAACTATTAGTTGTTGGTGACTCTATTGTCAGGGAAACGGGAAACATGCTTTGTAAAACGGATAGGTGGAACAGGACCAGGGTGTCTGCCAGGGGCAATGGTTGATGATGTTGTAGAGCGGATATCATCTTTTAAGGGCACAAAATGTGATATAGTTGTACATGTTGGCACTAATGATATTAAGAGTAGGAGACCTGCGGAATTTCTTAACAAGTACAGGTCACTGTTGAACAAAAGCCAAGAATTAGGGTTGAATTTGAAAGTGTCTGCAATTCTGCCCAGACACGATAGGAGGGAGTATATGATGAGAGCCCTGTCGATCAATTCGGCCCTGGAAAGATTGTGCAAGGCTCAAGGGGTAGAATTTTTTTCACCCTGGTCTGTACTTGTTAACAGGAGACACTGCTTCTACAGGGATGGGATACACTTAAATAGAAAGGGTGCAAGAATGTTTGATGAGGCTATCCAGGCAGTGTTAGGTGGGTCGGAAAACTGCTAGATTGGGGGGGATACAAGGACTAATAGATTAACGGTAGCCACTGGCAGAGGGAAAGTGATTCTTGCACTGCTTCTATTGGAATGAGCAGCAGCCTGGAAAATAAGATGCAGGATATTTCAGAGACTGCTGGGAATCATTGGGGTACAAATAAACACAAATAAACACATACATAGGGTAGCTAAGAAAAAGAATAGGTGCATGTATACTTGCGTGTATACCAATGCTAGGAGTTTAGTAAATAAATTTGATGAATTTGAGGTATTGCTCAAAACATCAAAGGCAGATATTGTGGGGATTTCAGAGACGTGGTGTCACACAGATATAAAGAATGCAGAATTGAATTTGGGGAGTACAATGTCTACAGAAAGGAAGGGAGGAGGGGTTATGCTATTAGTTAAGAAATACATAAAATCCAAGGAAGTGAAGCCAGTCGACATTGCTGGACAGTGCAGTGTCGAGTCAGTTTGGTGTGACATAAGCATTGGGAGATCAAAATTGAGAGTAGGAGTGTGCTATAGGCCTAATGACTCTGATGAGTATAATAAGAAATTGTACAGGGAAATAGAGTGGGCCAGTAAATCAGAGAGTCTTATAATGGGGGATTTTAAATTCCCAGATATTGAGTGGAATTTGGGGGCTGGTCACTCACACACTAGCAAGGCTTTTGTGGATTTATTGGATGATTGGTTTCTACATCAGCATGTTCGGGAGGCAACTAGAGGGAGTAATACTCTTGATTTGATTATCAGTAGTGATTCTTCATGCATTAAGAATATGCACGTAAATGAACCACTAGGTGGCAGTGATCACAGTGTGCTGAAGTGGGATTTACTCAAAGAGGTAACTATCATTAGGGGTAAAGAGAAGGGTTATTGCTTTCGTAAAGGCGACTACGATGGACTGAGGCAGTATTTAAATTCTATACAGTGGGACCAACTGATGATGTTACCAACAGCAAATTCAAAATGAGAAGCATTCAAAGAACTTATCTTGGAAGATACTAGGCTTTACATACCAACTAAGAAATATTGTTCAAGGTTTAGGCCAAAATGGATGTCAGATGAACTAATGAGGCATATGGCAGAGAAGAAAAATGCGTGGGATACATAAAAATTAACACGTGACACAGAAGCCTATGATAGATACAAGTTAATCTGTAACCAAGTTACAAAGGAGGTTAGGCAGGCGAAGGCAGATTACGAGAAATCTTTGGCAAGGGATGCAAAGAAGAACAGCAAAGAGTTCTTTACTTATGTAAACTCTAGAAGGAAGGGAATGAATCAGATTGGTCCACTTGATATCGATGGGTCAACTGTTGATGATCCTGCTCAGGTAGCTAACAAACTGAATGAATATTTTGCATTGACATTCACACATGAGGAGTTATTCAGCGAGGGGAATGCCAGAGGTGTATTCTACTCTGGCAGTAAGCTAGAGAATCTTGTAATAACTGAGAGTAAAGTGGAGGAGAAATTGTTGAAGATAAATACAAGAAAGGCACCTGGGGTGGATGGGATCTATCCAGTTATATTAAAGGAGGCAGCAAAGGAAGTAAGCAAACCCTTAGCCATAATAATGAGAGATTCCTTGGACTCAGGGGAAGTACCCATGGACTGGAGAAGTGCAAATGTGACCCCAATTCACAAAGAAGGATCAAAGGGCGACACAAGTAATTATAGACCTGTTAGTTTAACTTCTGTTCCTGGAAAATTAATGGAGGCACTGGTTAAAGAAGCACTGCAGGATCATCTAGACAAGACTTCAATTATAGCTCAGACATAACACGGTTTTGTAAGGGGAAGTCTTGCCTGACCAATTTGATTGGATACTATGATGCAGTCACAAAAGAACTGGATGCAGGGAATAACTTTGATATTATATACTTGGATCTTAGAAAGGCTTTTGATACTGTTGCACATGGAAGACTGCTGCACAAATTGGAGCAGTGTGGCATTGGAGGCAAATTGCTGCTATGGATAAAGGGGTGGTTGAGGGGGAGAAGACAGAGAGTGGTAATCAATGGACACTGCTCATCGTGGACTGATGTTATTAGTGGAGTCCCTCAAGGTTCAGTGTTGGGTCCATTATTGTTTTCTGTATTTATAAATGATATTGATGATGGTATATCAAGCTTAATGTCCAAGTTTGCAGACAATACGAAGGTTGGCAGGGTTGTCAAGGACACTACTCACACTATGCTACTGCAGCAGGATCTGGAAAGGTTGAGCTTTACATTTGTCAATGTAAAGTTTAACATTGACAAATGTAACGAACTATATATGGGAAACAGTAACCCCAGAGCAACGTACCAACTCTGTGGTACTACACTGACAGTGGTAGAGAATGAAAGGGACCTGAGGGTGGTTGTGCAGGCAGATATGAAGTTTTCTGAGCAGTGCAGATGGGCTGAAAGAGTAGCTCATGGTGTATTGTCGATGATATATAGGAATTTTTCTAGCAGGGATAAGGAGGTGATTATTCCCTTGTATAAGGCAATGGTCAGGCCACACCTAGAGTACTGTATACAGGTCTGGAGGCCTCATTTCAAGAAGGATGTAGAGCTGCTGGAACGAGTACAGAGAAGGGCAACAAGATTAGTGAATGGAACAAAGAGGTGCTCTTACGAAGAAAGGCTTAAGTTTTGCAAATTACAGTGTCTGGAGACTAGGCACCAGCGAGGTGATCTGATAGAGGTGTATAAAGCCTTGAATGGTTTGAGCATGCTCAATGCTGAGGGGATTTTTCCTCTTGCTCAGAATAATCACCTGAGAGGGCATAAATTCAAATTGAGAAAAGACAGATGTAGGATAGACGTGAGGAAATTTGCCTTTAGCCAGCAGGTGGTTGGTTGGTGGAATAGACTTCCATCCCTTGTCGTGGAAGTTGATAGCCTAAATAAGTTTAAGGCTCAGCTGGACAGGTATTTCGAATGAATAGAGGGGTGAAGTGGAAGTGGTTATTTTTTATTTATTTATTTAATTTTTTTTTTTTTTTTTTTTGGCTGATGCTGCATAAGCTTGCTTTCTTGCATCAAATGCCTATGCCAATGCTAAAATGCTAATGCTTACCATCTGCAACAGGTACAGGCCTTGCCACCAGCAGATTATCTTGCATGAGTAATGTTTTGCCAGTGGTTCTTGCAGGAGTGTGGTACAACTCCTCACTTTCCTGCCTTAGTGATATTCACAGATGAAGCACAGTTCACACGAGATGGAATCCAAAACCTTCACAATCAGCATGTATAGGCTGAGGAAAATATTGTGAGACAGTACGAAACATGCCAGGAATTTGGCATCGTCTTCATGAGTCCATGAGACGTCGATGTGAGGCCTGTATTCAGGCAGAAAGTGGACATTTTGAACAGTTACTATAAGGTGATGTGAATAGTTAAGTGTCATAGACAGACCTTCAAACTTGGAAACCAAACATTTCCGGAACTATGTTAATATAAAATATTTTTATTGTCTACATATGGGGAACTCATTCCTGAAGTTATGCCGTGTATTTTTGAGACACCCTGTATTTCTTTACATTTGTGGTAACTATGTTGTGGAAAAACAAATGCAGGATGTAGCATAATTTTTGGCTCATGCTGTGTATGCTGCATACTTTGGAATTAAATTAGGTGATCAAGATAAAAGTTAAATTCCACATAAAGTGTGCCACACGTGTTGACTTGTGATTGTAGTAAAAAAGAAAGCTATGATATTTACCGTTCTATTCATGAAAAGGAAATCTCAGGTTGACATTAATGACTGCTCCTTTTATTCTGTAAAAATGGGAAGTTATAACTGAAAGAACAAGCAGAGTATTGTGTAACCGAACAACATTATTTCAGCTATAAGGTCAATACACCATGGACTGAACTTCCAGTACCACCTCTATCAGGATATAAAAGTAATAGAAGGTACCAACCCAGAGGATGGAATGTCAGTACGATGGCCAACTACTGCTGGATGCTAAAAACAGGAACAACACTGAAACTAACTACTTTAGGAAGTCAAAAAGGCACAAATCTAACCCAGTCTAGTCCAAAAGAAATACAGTTGGGGCCATCTATGCTTGATACGAGATTGTAGCCTTTGATATTTCTGTTTTTACATATAAAAGTAATTTACTTGTAAACAAAATAAGCCAGAAGCACTTCCACTAATATTTTCATTTTTTTATTACATAAATTTGTTATATAATTTGCAGTTGATATTTTATTAATTAATTTCCAAAAAAATTTTTAAGTTTATTTTTGCAATATTATGTGATAAATTTAACCCCAACCCCAAGGGCTCCCATCACATCTGGTTAGTATGGGCTTGGTACACCCAGGGTCCTGAGCTAGATATCATCATCATTCTCTTTCTTGATGACCTTTCTACCTCTCTCTCTCTCCTCAGGGTAATTTAGAAATTTTTTTTTTTTTGGTTGGTGCAGCATAAGCCACAGGCTTCCTTGCACCATATGGCTAATAATAATAATAATAATAACAACTTTGTTTTATTAAAGTTCTTTATTCTACATCACGTCCTGAGTTCTGTTCAAATATATAGAAAATACTGACCATTTGAAATCTTTACATTTCATGACATTTCTGAAGAAGACTATAGTATACCATGTAAACTTAGTGAATTGACTACCAACAATGCAGTCAAATCACTCAGCAAATTCAAAGTAACCAACCCAATCTTCTTGCAGATGCCAGGAAGGCAACACTGTTTTATGAATGATTTACCATAACTTTGCATCTAGAGAGATGAAAGTTATAATTTCATTATACAAGTTAATAGTAAAGCTGCATGCAGGGTACGGTGATTAGTTCCATTTTTGAACACAGAACAGATATGAGGAACGAAGGGGCAGTGGATTGTGCTTCTGATAACAAGCTGCATGGAGTAAGATTTAGAACAATTTCAGGAGAGCATGGTCTGTGACATGTGCTACAGACTGCACGAATAGTAATGAGTATTACAAGTCTTTATGTGCAACTTAAATAATAATATTCCTGAGTACTGTATGGTATATGGGATACTGATATTATACATCATCATCAGCCATTTTCAATCCACTGCAGGATAAAGGCCTCTCCAGCAACTTTCCAGTTCCCTCTGTTTTGAGCACTGGCCATCCATTTACTACTCAAAACCTCATGAATTTCATCTATCCATCTCCGCCGTTGTTTTCCAGGTTTTCTTCTAGCTCCTCTTGGGTACCATTCTGTTATTTTCTTAGTCCATCTGTCATCATGTCTTCGAGCTATGTGTCCTGCCCAAGACCATTTTAGTTCTTTAGTTTCGATAAGAATGTCCTTTACTTGAGTTTGCTGCCTAATCCATGTGTTTCTCTTTTTATCTAACAGTCTGATTCCCAATATAATTCGTTCCATTCTTTGCTGTGTAGTTCTTAGCTTCTCTTCCATTCTTTTGGTGAGTGCTCAAGTTTCACTTCCATAAGTCATGGTGGGGAGTATACATTGATTCATTATTTTATGTTTCAGACAAACTGGGATATTGCTCTTCAGTATGTGACTATATTTCCTGAATGCTATCCATCCAAAATTTATTCATCTCTTGACTTCCAGCCATTTATCATTATTACAGCTAATGACTTGTTCCAGATAAGTATATGACTCCACCTTTTCAATTACTGCTCCTTCAATCATTATTTCCCTTTCCGTGGCATCCTTGTTCATCATTACTTTTGTTTTAGCCATATTCATCTTTAGTCCAAAATCCTTACTAACTGTGCATAACTGATTAAGATTTTCCTCTAATTCTTTGGGATCGTGGCTTATGACCACAATGTCATCTGCAAATCGTAAATGGTTTAGGTACTCTCCGTTCACATTGACTCCTTTCTGCGACCAGTCTAATCTTCTGAAAGCTTCCTCAAGGGCAGCAGTAAACAGCTTCGGAGATATTGTGTCTCCTTGTCGAACTCCTTTCTCAATTTTAAATTTCCTACTGTCTTTGTCTAGTCTAATAAAGGATGTAGCACTCTCATATATTTTCTTCAAAATCATAATATATGGAGTATCTATGCCTTGTCTTTCCAGTGCCCGAAACATTGCCTTATGCTGTATGGAGTCAAATGCCTTTTCATAATCCACAAATGCCAGGCATAATGGTGTTTTGTATTCATTTGCTTTCTCCATTAGCTGTGATATTACGTGAAGGTGATTCATAGTTGAGAATCCTGTCCTAAAGCCAGCTTGCTCTTTCGGTTGATTCTCATCAAGTATTCTTTCTAATCTGTTAGTAATGACCCTTGTGAACAACTTGTAGATGTGGGATAACAAGCTAATTGGTCTATAATTTCCAATTTCTGATTTATCTCCTTTCTTATGCAGCAAAACTATGATTGCATTATTCCACTGCTTAGGCACCACACCTTTTCTAACGCACTTTGTGAAGAGCCTTGCCAGTTTTTGTGTTATGTCTCTTCCTCCCAATTTTAACAACTCTACAGTAACTTCATCTTCCCCCGGGGCTTTCCGATTCTTCATTTTCTTCAATGCATGTTCTACCTCATCAGGAAGAATATCGGGTATGTCGTATGTGTTGCTACTTTGCAATCCATCTTCCCCACTGTTGGTATTATTCCCTCGCTCCTTGTATAATTCTCTATAGTAGTCTTCTGCTATTTGAATTATGCCTTCTCTGCTGTTTATAAGTACACCATCGCTATTCTTCAGTTTCAGTATCATTTGTCTTTCTGTATTACTGCTCATAGCTGCTGATTTAAATCCTTTGTTTTCCCTTAATGCTTGTTCTACTTTTCTTGTGTTAAATCTTCTTATGTCCTCTCTGAGTCTCTTTCTAATGGCTTTGCATAACTCAGTATACTCAATTTTCTCCCTGTCAGTGTTTTTCTTGCTCTTCATTTGTCGTCTTTGGTTCATCATGACAAGTGTTTCTTGACTAATTTTTTCTTCTTTGGATTTCTGTTTCCCTATAGGTTTCTTGGGCTTTATCACTTTCAGAAAGTTGTAATATTACTCGTCGATATCTTGGTCCTAAGCAGTCTGCAGAAGCTCAAACTTGTTCTTAAGTTCCAGTATATACTGCTTTTTCTCCTCCTCTGTTATTTCAAAGACCTTTGTATTATTTACTCGAGTCAGTTTTTTCCTTTCCTACATCTATATCAAGTGTACATCTTACCATTCTGTGATCACTTCCAACATTTACCTTATTCAGGACGGTAACATCATTCACAATATATCTTCTGTTAGTGAGGATGAAGTCGATTTCATTAGTTGTTAATCCATTTGGACTCTTCCATGTCCACTTTCTGTTCACTCTTTTCTTGAAAAAAGTGTTCATTACTGACAGTCTTTGAGATTCTGCAAATTCCACAAGTCTTTCACCTCTTATTTCTTTCACCAATTCCAAAATTTCCTATAGTTCCTCTTTCTGCACTGTTTTGCCTTTTTCCAACCTTAGCATTGAAGTCCCCCATAATAATAGTGTAGTGGGTTTTCTGCTCATCTAGAAGACTCTCAATTTCAGTGTACATTTCTTCAACCTCTTCATCATCATGGCTCGATGTTGGTGCATAAATCATTATAATCTTTAGCTTGTACCTCTTAGAAATCTTGAATATTAGTCTTGACACCCTTGGTGATGTACTTTTGAATTCCAAAATGTTGTTTTTAAAATCTTTATGGACCAGAAACCCAACTCCACCTTCACTCCTTTCACTGTTTCCATTGGTGTACAGCAGATTTCCACTTGATAAACTTATAAGTGATTCATTTCTTCTTCTTGTTTCAGCCAAACCGATGATATTCCAATTCACATTTTCTAATTCCTTTTCCAGCTCTAATATCCTGTCTTCACCGATGAGTGATCGTACGATATAACAGGCCAAGTTCAATTTCCGTGCATGGCAGCCTGGTCGTACCCAGAGATTCTTAGCACCCTCTGCTTCCACTCTGATCCTCTCGCTGCCGTAAGAGGGAGAGTGAAAGCTGCTGGGGACTGAGGGCCATTTGTATTGTTGTGCTCTTATTGCTGGAGGGTTTGGTCTTTTCCTCTTCATGCTGACCAGGTGTCTTGAAGAGAACCACTCTACACGTTCGTTGCCACCTAAGTGACGTAACAGGGCTTACCATCGAGAAGGTGTGCATGAGTGGATTTTAGGGAGGCAGGCCAACCGGACTTCTCCTAAATCTTCTGTAATAGAGAGATATTGGATCCATCAGTGTTTTAGGCTGAGTGTCTGATAACACACAGGATACCTGTTCCCCTCTAAGCCCCCTGATATTATACAGGAGAGTACAACAAAAAAATGATCTAAAGAGGCTTCATAGATCACAGAAAGGGCAGTTATTGTAATGCTGCCAAATATAACGTGCTGCATTTAGGAAATAATAGCTTCAGAATAACTTATACACCAAAGGGAAGGAAGCTGAAGAGTGTAAATGAGGAAAGAGACTTGAGTATTTTTTATAATCTGCAACGAAGATTAGCATGCAATATAAACCGATTACCAGGAAGGCAATACATTGTTCTATAAATGATTTATCTACCTTTGCATCTAGGAGATGCAAGTTATAAATCCATTATACAATTTAATGTAAGACTGCATTTAAGAAAAGACATTGAGCTTCTTTAAAGATTCAAAATATGGACAATTTCCCTAGAGCAAATTGTGAAGGGGTGTCTATATGAGGAGAGATGACAAAGATGTAGGTTACAGAGCTTGGAAATAAGGCACCAATGGGGAGTACTGATTTTTTTCTCTTAGACTTATGTACTGAAAAGAGGAAGAGGAACTGAATAACTGGGATTTCACATTTAAACAGGAAACAAAAACCAGTGAGCATATGAATAAACTACTGGAGGGACTAATAGACTAGACCTTAGAGAGTTTTGCAATTGATAGCTTGTTTACGGTGGTCAACAAGCTATCAATTGTTTACGGTGGTCAACAATTGATAGCTTGTTGACCACTGTAACAAACTGTTTTCAGTTTAGATTGACAGTCTGGTGAGGTTTATGGGGTAACTAGATTTGGGGAAACCTGCTGGCAGTGGGAAGGGTGTGATAAGAGGGAATGCAGGTTGTACAGTTTTTATATACAGGCAGTTCTCGCTTTACGAGTTCCCGTGTTTATGAGTTTTTTTTCAAGTATCAAGTATCAACAAAATCAAATATCTGGACATTAATTGCAAAAAATGAAAGTTAAACATTCATAAATAACGCATTTCAAATCACTGTATTGTAAGGCATAGCTTTACAAAAGTGTACCCCGCTTTATGATATTAATCTGTTACCATCATATCGTAATGTGAACCCAATAACACATTGTTTTTTGGTAATTCATTCCACAACCTTGGAAGTTCAAATTTTCGCAATATAACGCCCTAAAAGGTCGTTTTTATAGTGTAAATTGTATTAGTTACCCATTCAAATCATTAAATGCACTACACTTTCATCATTATCATATGTTATAAGAACCAATTTTGAACGACTTTGTGATATTTTTCTAAAGCACATTTCTGGAAGTCACGACCATAAAACAATAAAAACAATTTGCACTTTCCAGTTTATTGGGCTTTTCTGTTACTACAAGCAATTATAAATGGGTAGTAAACTCAATGTTATTGCATTTGTAAAAATACCGATAGCTGGAATTGTGTGGTTTTCTACATTATGGTGAAATGTGTTTCCCCTTTACTGAAATCTTCAATCGTATAAAAAACATAAATACATTTTCAGAATCTTCTCTTCGTTCCTTTTTTTAAAGCTTCGTAAACTTGTTACTCCGTGCAAATTGTGTTAGTTGCAATTTGTGTGTTCCGTTAAAAATTGCTTACTGCTATTGAAATCTGTAAAGAAAAGAGAAGATTATCTTGGAAACAAACGCCTCTTGAAGCATTTCTGAAGAAGACGACTCCTTGTGCAACAAACCAACAAGTGCCGAGCCAATATGAGTGATCTATGAGTGTGCATTTAGTCAATGATGATGAAGAATAAACATTCTTTAAAATTTGTAAGTCATAAATAATTTCTCTATTATAATATGCTGGATTTTACAGGCTATGTTTTAATTTCTTTGGATAAATCAATCATTGTTTAAACATAAATTTAACTAGCTAACTAATTTCATTGTTGATAACATTTAGCATTGTTTTAATTTCTTTGGATAAATCAATCATTGTTTAAACATAAATTTAATTAGCTAACTAATTTCACTGTTGATAGCATTTAGCATTATGTCTATGGGAAATAAATTCTCGCTTTACGAGCAGGTGCTAGGAACGAATAAACTCATAAAGTCGAGAACTACCTGTATATATACATACAGTAGACTCTTGATTTTCCAGGATAGATGGTAAAATAAAATTCCCGGAAAAAAAATAAAAATAAAATATATATATATATATACTATGTATATAAAGTGCTTAGCATCATAATACACAGCCATTTCTGTATAAACAGAAAATTTTTAAGGTGGCATCGTTTTAGGTTATATCTCATATTGTGAATACCTTCACAACGAGTTGCGATAACCTAAAACGATGCCACCTTAAAAATTTTCTGTTTATACAGAAATGGCTGTGTATTATGATGCTAAGCACTTTATATACATAGTCTAAATTTGTTCGCAGCTTGAGGCTCTAGCCCTAAATGCGCCTTAGTCTAAATACATCATACACCATCAGGCATCTCTCATATTGTGGAGTTATACTTCATAACTGTTTTGCCATCATTGCATCACTTGGGTACCTACCCACTCACTGACGAAGGGCCAAATAGCCCTGAAACAGTGCTGTCTGGGTGGTGGTACCTATCTGAGAATAAGTAACACTAGTCTTCTCCTTAGGTGAAGCGTTACTTATTCGAAGTAGTGCAATATCATGGCAACTCGTTGTGAAGGTATTCACAATATGAGATATAACCTAAAACGATGCCACCTTAAAAATTTTCTGTTTATACAGAAATGGCTGTGTATTATGATGCTAAGCACTTTATATACATAGTCTAAATTTGTTCGCAGCTTGAGGCTCTAGCCCTAAATGCGCCTTAGTCTAAATACATCATACACCATCAGGCATCTCTCATATTGTGGAGTTATACTTCATAACTGTTTCGCCATCATTGCATCACTTGGGTACCTACCCACTCACTGACGAAGGGCCAAATAGCCCTGAAACAGTGCTGTCTGGGTGGTGGTACCTATCTGAGAATAAGTAACACTAGTCTTCTCCTTAGGTGAAGCGTTACTTATTCGAAGTAGTGCAATATCATGGCAACTCGTTGTGAAGGTATTCACAATATGAGATATAACCTAAAACGATGCCACCTTAAAAATTTTCTGTTTATACAGAAATGGCTGTGTATTATGATGCTAAGCACTTTATATACATAGTCTAAATTTGTTCGCAGCTTGAGGCTCTAGCCCTAAATGCGCCTTAATATATATATATATCGATTTTCTGGTTAATCCAAAAATACAATAAGTTCCCGCCATACACAAGAGATACGTTCCCGGACTTCTTACATAAGTCAAGTTTTATGTAACTCGGGAATGCCTAAAAAAATATTGCTACTATATCCCTGATATGCCAAAATTACAAAAACAACATAATATCCTCAGAAGAACGAAGAAAAATAGTTATTTATTTTTTAATTAGTTCAATTAAAAATTTTATCTGGGGATAGCGGTGAAGTAGCCAGAGTGGTACATAAGAAAAGAAAACATAAAAGGAAGGAAAAACGCATGTTATTGTACTGTAAAATCTGATTTGTATTTCGTAGCCCTGGTTATTATAGTTGACCTCATTGGTGCCTATCGCTTCACCACTTCTCATATTCTGTCTTTTTCCTTTATTGTGTTCACCGTTGCCACTGACAAATCTGAATTCCACGCATACTTGTTAATGCTTGGCCATTTTCATACATCATTATTTTAATTTTCTGATCCAAATTGATCGCTTTCCTTTTATTGATAGATTTACCAGTAGCGCTGTCACTTAGTCGGCACCATGATAACAGTCAAAATTAAATTTTCCGAAAAGAACTTTGCAGGTTTAAGGCAAAAATTCACTATTATCACCCCATGCAGGCTCACATTTTACTAAAGCACATTTCTGGAGGTCACTGCCATAAAACAATAAAAACAATTTGCACTTTCCGGATTACTGGGCTTTTCTGTTAGTGCATCTAATTATAAACGGATAGTAAACTCGATCTTATTGCATTTGCGATAATAACAATAGCTGGAATTCTGTGGATTTTTAAGTTATTATAGTGAAATGTGTGTCCCCTTCACTGAAATCTTCAGTCATATAAAAAAATATAAATAACATAATGTAAGTCCGAATTCCGTAAGTCGGGGACTTGCTGTATCGAAAAATTTTCAGCAACCTACGTAAAAAGTATGGCGATATATAAAAAAACTTACCATATACTACTCGCGTTTACTGTATTAGATTTTAAATCTAATACAGTAAACCTTCATTAAACCGGACTAATAGGGGCTGAGAGGTGTCCATTTTAATGAAAGTCTGGATTATACGAAATACGCTTTGTAATGTGGGTAAAGCTTATTTAAACAACAATGTACGTGGATAATAGTAAAACCATGTTTATTTTAAATTAAAAATATGTATGTATGTACATATGTACATACTGCATTTATATTAAAAATACATAATGTCCATAATCACTTAGAACAAGATTGCACTGGTTCATCTTCACTTACATCACTTGCCACATTCACTGGTTTGAAAAAATTACTTATTTTTTTTTTTTTATGTTTGCACTTTATTTCCTTTACTGCAAATTCACATAGGTGTCTTAAGTGTTCATAATAGGCAGATACGTTTCATTTGTTGATTGTTCAACATACTGAATTACAAAGTTCGAGTGGTCTTTCAACTTCACTTATCTTAATTTTGGCTGAGAATTGTTGCTCACTTCATCTTCATCCTCGTCTGAACTTTCTGCAACTCCCATTACACTATCTGCGATCTCCTTTTTGGTCATGATGTGGTAGCCAGGATCATCTTCATCTTTTTCCATCCATGACTATCTCCTCTAAGGACAGCTTTTTTGCCTCCTCGTTGTAGTCTCATGAAAGTCTTTTGTCTCACAACCAACTGTTTCTGGATTAGCCTCTTCATCTAAGAGAAGTTTTTGCCATGAATTTGCCAAAATTTTTGAATTGATTTCTTTTGCAGCATCAGCAAAGTTGTAAATCATAGATCTTACGCTGTAAGACTTTAAATTTTTCAATGTCTGTTGTCCTCTTCTGTCTTCTTCACCAACTAGTGGCTCTTTGACTTCACTCGAAAACTTCTTTCTGTAGAGCCGCTGCTTGGTCCGTAGGCTGGAAAACAGATGTCGTGTTTGGTGGCAGGAACAAGCACTTAATCTTCTTATCTCGACTGATGAGTTTGTCAATGTCAGGGTGGGTTGGTGCATTATCTAGCAAAACTAAGTCCTTTACTTCGTCTTGTGGGATTTTCAAATCTTCGAATTGATGTCTTCTGATTTCTGGCACAGCTTTCTTGTGGAACCAATCCATTGTTATTTCCGTGGTAAACCATACATTGCGGGAATTGTAGTAGTGTACTGGTAGATCGTCCATTACTACAACGTTAGGGGACGTGGTTTTTTGCTTTTCCCAACGATGACAGTTTTTAACATATGGCTTCCACACAGCAATGCTGAAACATGTTCCAGGCGTGGTTTTCTCAATCTTTGACACTTGTGCGTTTTCAGACAGAGCTCACCAAAACAGTCCCGTCTCATCAAAGTTGTACACCTGGTTCAATTGATAACCCTCCTTTTGAATAAAATCATTCAGTTGTTTCCTGAAAGGCTCAACAGCTTGAAAATCAGCACTAAGAATTTCCCCACACAGTTTCTTGTTTGAAATGTTATGCCATCTTCTAAATTTAAAAAGCCAACCTGAGCTTGCTTTAAATTGTTCATTTCCTAACTGTTTAGCCAGTCTCTCCGCCACTGCTTGAATTTCTATTCCTCGCAGAGCCAAACCAGATGAACGAAGTTGGGAAAACCATTTGTATACAGCATCACTAGTGCTTTATCAGTAGGCATCCTGCCGACCGGGCTAGCCAGGTGGGTAACTCGTTTAACTTTGCTTTTTTCTTTCTCCACGTTAAACTTGAGAACAAAATTATGAATTTCACTTTTTTTCTTTTTAATGTCGGACACAGTTTGTTTTGCGATGCCATACTCAAGACAGAGGCTGGACACTAAAGCTCCTTTTTCAAATTTTTTTATCACTGATAGTTTATCGCAAAGAGAATGCATTTTATGCTTATGCTTTTGTCCTACACTAGGCTTACTTAAAGACATTGTTTAACTGTACAGCACAAACAGCAAAAGATAGAAGCGTGTAACTGCGGAGCAAACAACAACTGTCTGAACTGCAGCCGGGAACCAGGTTGTTTGTGCAGCATGAGTCATCACGGCCCAATGACCTCGGAGACAATAATATGACCTTTGAGCCCGATCGTCATTTGATTTTTACGCTTTTAAATTTGTTTAGAGCTGTCTGAATTAAGTGACGTATGAATCACCAGGGTCCGGATTAATGAGAGTTTACTGTAGCTTCCCTTTATTTTTTACAATGTCATGTATGGTTTGGTCACCAACTTTATAATTCATTAGAGATTTAACAGATGCTCCATTTTCAAACTTTTGAATAATTTCAAATTTTTGTTTAATTCTCTTGCGTTTGCCCATCATTTTTGCGATTTATAAACAACAACAAAAAAAAAAAAAAATTTCCAACATCCCTGACATAAATAACAAAACAAGATTTGTCCTTTTGCGATGCGATGGAACACAACAATCTACACGACTCACTAAAACAAACTAAACATTTGGTCTGTTTGGTTTTTTTTTGAGCGATGTGTTTAAAGACAACGGGGGTTGCAAGATAATAGGAACAATAATCTCCTAATGCAATTTATAATGCCACTTCTTGTCGCTTAACAACTCACAAAACATCTGTTTATACCTTTATATTTATTACCTGAATTTTATATAAGATTTCTGGTTGGGTTTTTTTTTTTTTTTTTTAATTTGGAGTCTTGAAGTGTCCTGGTTAATCCGATCCAGGTAAATCAAGAGTCTGCTGTGTATATATCTATCTATATATATATATATATATATATATATATATATAAAATTATTTTTATGTGTAGAATATAGTAAGTATACATATAAGTATCGAATTTAACTAATGCTACTAATGAAAATATGGTGTACCCTGGGAGCGATACATGTGTTGAACAAAGGGTGGAAGAAAGGAAAAGAAAAAAGTGTAACGAAATAAAATGAAAAGAAAAGAACAAAATGCAAATTTTGAAAAAACAACGACCAAGATAGAAATAGAATTGCAGTATCTTTCATAATTTTTGTGTCTTCTTCAGAGATCATCCACCAAAATTTTGAAAAAGAACAGCAATACTCTTACTTCTGTTTCTGACATGTTCTGTATGCCAAAGAGCACGTGTAAGAAACCACGTGGTAAAATCTAAAAGGAATTTTGAATACAAATTTAGAATAAATAATTAAAGTCAAGTTATGCAAAACTATTATGTGTTACTAAAGTATTACATACAGAACATGGATGACCTTACAGAAGTAAGTAGGCCGCTATGAAAGTGAAATAGGCGAAGACAAAGGAAAAGAGTAACCGAATGACAAGGACTTACCGCTAATGGTGGTGTTGACAGAAAAGACTGTGCCGGAGGCTAAACCGTGTATATATGCGTAGATACGCTAGCGGCGCCTAGCGTTAGACGAATTTTGGTGTCTGTATATTATGTAATGAATTTACGTAGGTGGTGGAGCTGCGCTAGGCTAAGATTAAGTACATGATGCTCAAACACCCAGGATAGCTAAGAAATATAATAGCTGACAAAGTAGCAGTAGAAGGCAGCTAAACTTTGTTAAGGCTAAAAAATTGATTGGGTATAGTAAGAAAAATAGTACTCTGGTATAGCGTTCGATAAACTAATGGCGCACAGAGCATAAAATGTAGAATCTAGTAAAGTAAAAAGATGATTAAATTAGAAATATGTAGTTGGGCTAGGGTAATTCGGGGTTGCAAACCCGTTCCTATAGTTAGGACCCTGAATGAATGTCCGAGAGTTAGTGCATTATGTATTTAAATCAGTTGTGTTAAAAGTGTAATTGTGTACATTTAAGTTACAATCAAATCACAATTAACGATTAAATAAATAAATCAAGATAGACTTAAAAATAATTACCAGATAAATACACTGTGTTAGGCCAATCGGTGGGTACGAGTTTTCCAGACTGTAAGACACCAAAGAGGCCTAGTGTATTGTATTTACACTATATACATACTTGATGCTTATGGGAATAATTATAAGTCAATAATGCTGTTTATATTAATATCTATTATGTTCTTATGCCTTAATATGTTAAGGGTTTTGTTGATACGATGGCGCAGATATGCAATAGGAAAAAGATTTTTGGTCAGTTTACTGTATAATATTCTGATGTTATCAATAGCTGTTGTTTTGTCGCTGCATATGGTTGC
Organism: Mastigoproctus giganteus; assembly: GCF_048544385.1. Lineage (NCBI taxonomy): Eukaryota > Metazoa > Arthropoda > Arachnida > Uropygi > Thelyphonidae > Mastigoproctus > Mastigoproctus giganteus. Next base: position 142,624,919 of record NC_143580.1, read on the forward strand.
TATTCTGATGCATTGCGCTAGGATAACATTAGCATGTACCTGTTTGGAAATATTGGAATTCCATTGTGTAAAGTTTACTATATATATATATATATATATATATATATATACGCTAGCTTCAGAAAGGTGAAAAATTTATAATTACGAATAAGCCAGCATTTATTTATTTATTTTTTTATGCTGGTGCCATAAAATAATTACAGAAAGCACCAGTTATTGTGATCACGTTTGCTAATTTTATTTTGATTCTATTAAATGGCAATTCTAATAAGCGAAAATCAGAGCAATATTATCCATAGGCTATAAAAATGAAGATATAAAGTCACCAATTTACAATTTTATTACCCTTACCAATTAACAAAATTAAATGAGACATGAAAATCGACACACAAACTGTTTGTTGATGAGACGTGAAAATCGACAAACAAAGTCGAACTCAAAATTGAAAAGAGTGAGAGATCTGGTAATAATGAAACGAAGTTTGAAAATGGTGCAGCACAAAATAAGTAATCATTTTCATTACGTTCCATTTATTTTGTTACCCATGAATAAAAATACATAAGCACAACTTAGTGTTTTTATTTCTAAACTTACAGAACAGTATTTTTGATAAGTTCGAAAATCCAAACAAATTGCCAGTCCCAATTAGTTCGGATTATTGACACTCTACTGTATTCAAACAAGTTTAAGGAAGGAGAGGTGAACTATAAACACAGCATATCATTACTTAAGATAATATATGCTTCTCTTCTTTCTATTTTCTATCTTGGATTTATGCACACTTCAGAAATGACACTGCTTCTCCATGAATCAACCTAACATTACAAATTTCATTTTTTATTTGGATAGCATTACATTTGAAAAGAGGCAAATCTACTGTTCAACTAAATGCCATCGCAATCTGTTTCAAGATATACTAGCCACTCACGATCAGACAGCAAGTGATAGCCCCAATCACAAAATTTATGCCTTATGATGAATAAGTCTAAACAAGTAGCCAAATGTGCTGAAAATGAAGCATTTCCAATTGCACATGTAAGAGAAGTTGTGTATCTTAAGGGGAAAAAAAAAAAAAATCACTATTTATAACTTATTCTTATTGGCTTCTTTCTCTGCCCAAATCTAGGTTTATTGTTTATACTAATCAAGTCACAAAGGAAGTTAGGCAAGTGAAGAACAATTACGAGAAATCTGTGCAAAGGATTTGAATGAGTATTTTGCATCTCCATTCACAAATGAGGAGTTAAGGGAGGAAAAAGCCAGATGTTTATCAAACTAGCAGGGTGCTTAATGATTTTGTAATAACTGAGAGCAAAGTGGAGGAGAAAGAAAAAAGTGGAGGAGAAGGGAAAAAAAAACTAATAATAAAAAATGGCACTTTTTATTTATTGTGATGGTCCAACACAGTCTAGTATTGATGGCTAAACATATGTGCAAGTTCTATTAAACATTCATTTGTAAATTTCCACTTCCACACACTTGCCTACTTGTTTAGACCCAACATATTCACTATCACTCTATGGAAAACAGTTGCTAACTGCAGTCATCTGCCAAGCCACAAAACAGAATGTCATTGCAGTATATAGAATTTTTAACTGAACAATGAATTGGTCTCATTCGTTGATACTATTCAACTTAAAACTGAAATTAGTAATTTTACAGTGAGTTGTGTAAAATGATTTTTAAAATGAACACATGCATATCACTGAAAGAAACAGCATCCCCAAGACAAAAAAAAATAGAATGTAGTGAAGCACCAATTAACTAATTCAGTGCCTAAACCCTGCTCCTTTATTAATATGATAGGACACATAATGTAGTATTTAAACAGTATCAGGAAGTATTTAAACTGGTTCATATTATTATTTTTTAAAATCAGACCTTTTTCATTTTCTTGATCTACTGTTTCTTCTTCCTCCTCCTCCTCCTCTTCTTCTTGAGGAGCTTCCAGCTGCAACATTCTAATTTCCTGAAAATAATCACAACAACCATGGATGATGCTATGCAAAATTATAATATTTCTTCTTTTAAATGTATATTTAAATCACTATTTATAACTTATTCTTATTGGCTTCTTTCTCTGCCCAAATCTAGGTTTATTGTTTATACTAATCAAGTCACAAAGGAAGTTAGGCAAGTGAAGAACAATTACGAGAAATCTGTGCAAAGGATTTGAATGAGTATTTTGCATCTCCATTCACAAATGAGGAGTTAAGGGAGGAAAAAGCCAGATGTTTATCAAACTAGCAGGGTGCTTAATGATTTTGTAATAACTGAGAGCAAAGTGGAGGAGAAATTGCTGAAGTTTAAACATGAGAAAGGCACTTGGGGTGGATGGGATCTAACCAGTTATATTAAAGGAGGCAGCAAAGAAAGTAAGCAAACCCTTAGCCATAATTATGAGAGCACTCAGGGGGAAGTCCTTCATGGACCGGAGACGTGCAAATGTATCCTCAATTCAAAAAGGGTAACATGAGTAATTACAGACCAGTTAGTTTAACTTCTGTTCCTGGGAAAATAATGGAGTCACTACTTAAAGATGCATTGCAAGATCACCCAGACAAGACTGCAGCAATAATTCAGACACAGCATGGGTTTGTTAAGGGAAAGTCTTGTCTGACAAAGTTGATTGGATACTATGATATGGTTACAAAGGAACTGGATGCAAAAATTAATTTTGATCTCATATACTTGGATTTCAGGGAAGCTTTTGATACTGTTGCTGCAATGGATAAAAGGGTGGTTAAGTGGGAGAAGACAGAAAGTGGTAATCAATGGATGCTGCTCTTTGTGAACTAATGTTATTAGTGTAATCCCCCAAAGTTCGGTGTTGGGCCCACTGTTTTGTATATTTATCAATTATATTGATGAAGGTATATCAGCTTAATGTCGAATTTTGCAGATGATACAAATGTTGGCAGGGTTGTTAATGACAGTAATGGCAGTGTGCTACTGCAACAGGATCTAGAAAATTTGGGCATATGGGCTGAGAAGTGCAACTGAAGTTTAACATTGACAATTGCAAAGTACTGCATATAGGTAGAAGTAACCCCAGAGAAATGTACCAGCTGTGTGGTACAACACTTAGGGTGGTAGGAAATGAAAAAGACCTGGGAGTAATTGTGCAGTCAGATATGAAATTTTCCGAGCAGTGCAGGCAGGCAGCATATCATTGACAATACCCCAAGTCATGGGGTATTGTCAATGATATACAGGAATTTTACTAGTAGGGAAAAGGAGGTGATTATCCCTTTGTATAAAGCAATGGTCAGGCCATGCCTTGAGTACTACATACAGGTCTGGAAGCTTCATTTTAGGAAGGATGTAGAGTTGCTTGAGGGAGTACAAACAAGGGCAACAAGATTGGTAAGAGGAACGAAGTGGTCCTGTTACCAAGAAAAGTTTAAGTTCTGCAAATTGCAGCATCAGCAGACTAGGCACCTAAGAGGCGATCTGATTGAGGTGTATAAGGCCTTGAATGTATTGAACAGGCTCAATTCTGATGGGAATCTTCCTCTTGCTCAGATTACAAACCTGAGGGCGCATAGATGTGTGGAAATTTGCCTTTAGCCAGTGGGTAGTTGATTGCTGGAACAAGCTTCCATTCATTGTTGTTTAGAGGGAGTGGATGTGTGAAATGTTTTTTTCTTTTGGCTGATGCTATATAAGCTGGCTTTCTTGCATCATATGCCTCTACTACTATGTTGCCTGTCGATAGATGTATAACTGACTTACGATTTTTTTTAGGGCTCCTCTTTTTTTTTTTTTTTTTTCCATAAGTGTCAAGAATTATATTTTTCTTATTTAAAAATATTGTATTCTATGTTTTGGTAGCTTTACATAAATAAATGTTGCTAAATTCCTTGGAGATTTGAGTAATTCAGAATCATTTTTACTTGTGCACATACTTAAATGCTACTCAGACATCTATAAAAAGATTAAATATATGATTCTCTATCTCTCCATCAGTGTCAAAAGTAGTGCTTTCCAAACATTTTTAAGACACTTTTATTTGGATGTTTTAATGCCAACACACTATTCAGAATCAAAAATAATTTGCCATCCGCCCTATGTTCCTTATTTTTAAGCTGATAGTAAATGCAGTGGCATACAGTAAACTCTGATCTGGCATACAAAGAAGGTCACAAAACCAAAACCCACTAACGTGAATGAAGAGGCAAAATCACGCTTTTTTTTAAAATGTTATATATATGTGGGAGGCTTTTTATAGTGTAACTGAGTTGTTCCTTGCCTCCTCAGCAATGTACTGCAAAATTGCATTCCTATAAGCAGTGCCTTAGAATGAAAGCACATTTATTAAAAAAAATTGACAATCATAAGTTTACTTTTTGAGAAATTGTAAGTCAGATATGAAACAACTCAAGATGAATAAAGTCTTGGTTTTTAAAAGATATGTATGTTTGTAGAAAAATGAATACATAATAAATTTATTGAAATATTTAGTATTAATCCATGTGCTTCTAACCCTTAGAATGTGCCTTGAATTTAGGATTTTATACTTGGTACAAGGTCAAGGTGACTTTTTTATTGTTTGTTTGTTATTCGGTTTTTAGGAGCATTAGCAACTAAGGAAATCTTGCTCCGGGGGGGGGGGGATATGAAGTGGTCATTCCCTGACCTTTCCGCATCCTCTGTATTTGGTGGGCACAGGCTCGAACCCCGATCTAATCAAGAAGCGTGAGCTATGCACTGCTGCTCCTGCCCACCTTTTTTATTGTTTCAAAGGTAATCTTATTAAACCAGAATATTTGGTAGTTGATTTTTAGCTGTCGGATCTTGGATACTGTTCAAGCTGGATTTCAATTAGGGCTAAAAAGACATTATTGAATAGTTTGGGTTGTAACTTAATCTTTAACTGCAGGGTAATAGCTCAATCTTAAAAAAAAAAAAAAAAAAAGCTAAAATCATATGAATTTATAGCGTTTCATTCTGACTTTTGCTGTTGTTATTATATAATATATGATAAAACGGTAGAGAATCATATCATGAAGCATGTGTTTCTGAGGAAATAAATCCAGATTTATTCTAAAGCAATAAGAAGTAATCCCTCCTTTTCTAAAACAACATAGTGAATTTTATGAGTGACTAATTTCTGTTCATTTTGGTCCTGGGAGAATTATTTTCTTTACCTATGATAATTTTCCCTTTTCTTTCTCTTAATATTCTGGTATCAATTTTTTTTTAGATATATTGTGTATAATGTGCTCTACGGATATGGTCTTCATGAGAGATTCTATCCACGAAGAAATATTAATAGGTTATTAATATTAATAATATATTAATACAAAGGGTACTAGGAAAGTTTTGCAACACAGCTTTGTTTATTTAATTTTTTCAAAGTAATTTCCTCTACATTCAATACACCTCTCCATCCTCCGAAACCAATCTTTAAACCAGTTCTGCCAAGTTTCACTAGGGAGTAAAGCACACTCGTTGTCCCAAGCCCGTAGAAGGTCCTCATCACTGGAAAACCGCCCCCCTTTTAGATTCATTTTCACATGCGCGAACAGTGCAAAGTCGCAGGGAGCAAGGTCTGGACTGTAGGGAGGGTGCTCGAGAAGTTTCAGTCCTGTCGTGGTCAAATATTCGGTGCACACTTTGGCGCGGTGATTGGAGCATTATCGTGATGGAGGTACCAGGTGTCCATTCTTGACTTTGGCCGCAGGTTCTTCATAGATCCAATGACTTTAGGCAGGCATTGTTCAGTATACCACTTAGCTGTGACTGTCTTCTGCGTATCCAAAACGACACGTTCCACAATTCCACTCGATTTGAAAAATACAGCTATCATTTTCTTCTTTACAGATCGGGATTTTCTGACAATTACGGGTGTGTCGTCATCATCAAAGACCCAAACTTTGTTTTGAGCCTTGGTCGGCAGATCGTAATAGTACAGCCAAGTCTCGTCACCTGTCACGATGTTGTTCACATATGGCCGCCTCCATAGCCAGGTGGGAAGGAGCAGCAGTGCGTAGCACACGCTTCTTGATTAGACCGGGGTTCGAGCCCGTCACCACCAAATACGGAGGATGCAGAAAGGTCAGGGAATGACCACCGCATATCCCGGAGCAATATGGCCTTAGTTGCTAATGCTCCTAAAAACCAAATAACTAACTAACTGTTCACATACCGAGATTGTCCCTTATCAAACTTTTTTAACATCTCCCGGCACCAAGTCACACGTCGTGTCATCTGCTCTTCAGTCAGTTGATGCGGCACCCAGAGAGAACAAAGTTTCTTCACGTGCAAATGATCTTGCAGAATCGAACGAATTGCTGGTGCATTTAGGCCCAAAGTATCCTCTATCTGTTGGTAGGTCACTCGCCTGTTTTCGTCAAGCATTTTCCTCACAGCAGTAATGTTTTCCTCCGTAACTGACGTTCGTGGCCTTCCCGGCCTCTCAGAATCCTCCAGAGTGAAATTTCCCCTTTGGAATTCTCTATACCACCTGAATATTGTTGTACAATGTGGACAATCATCATCTAGTGCAAGAGTCATTTCTTCTAAGCACTGGTCTATGGTTAAACCATGCACGAAATTATACCGCAAAACTGTCCTTATCTCATTTTGTGACCACGATGCAATCGCAAGCACTTTACACTCTCACTATTAATGAATAACTGAGCCCATCGACTTGGCGCGGCGGCTACTATGCACATATGAACATGTCTCAACATGCAACAAGCAGCTTCCTGTGATTCATTGTTGCGTCATATTGCAAAACTTTCCTAGTACCCTTTGTACTACATGCTTCCACAACAACAGATGGAAGTTTGTTCCAACAATCAACCACCTGCTGTCTGAAGGCAAACCTCCTCCACACATTTTTCCTGGAACCATCTTTCCTCAATTTGAATTTATGCTCCCTTGTCAATGCCGTTCTTCCTTATCAGGAAGAATGACACCAGCACTGACCTTGTTCAATACACTTAAACCTTAACCACTTCAGATTGTTTTGCAGGTGTCACAATTTACAGAACTGAAGCCTGTCTTGGTAAGAGCACCCTTTTCTTCCTCTCACCAATTTTGTTGCTCTTCTCTACACCCATTCCAGCAGATCTGCATGTAGTACTAAAGATGTGGCCTAACCTTTGCCTTGTACAATGGGATAATTACCTCCTTATTCCTACTAGCAGTTTCTGTATATCATTGACAAAACCTTTTGATGTGTCCTGAAAGCCTCTCTGCACTGCTCAGAGAACTTCATATCTGACTTCACCCGCCAGACCTTTTCTGCAAACCTCAGTGTAGTACCACACAGTTGGTATGTTAATCTCGGGTTACTGTTACCCATTTGCAGCACCTTCCATTGGTCAATGTCAAACTTCAACTGCCATTTCGCAGCCCAGCAGTGAAATGGCAGTTGAAGTTTCTAATTTTTATAGATATTGTTGTTGCAGTAGCTTTTCTTGATTACTGTCATTAACCACCCTGCCAATCTTTGTATCATCTGCAAACTCAGACATTAAGCCTGATATCAAATTATCAATATCATTAATAAATATAGAAAACAACGATGGGCCAAGCAGCAGTGAATACTGGAAGACTACATTAATAATGTTAATTCACAGAGAGCAGTGTTCATTAATAACCACTCTGTCTTTTCCTACTCAACCATCTCTTTATCCATACCAGTAACTTGCCCTCTATATGTCACACTGTCCCAATTTGTACAGAAGTCTTTTATGTGCAACAGTATCAAAAGCTTTCCTGAAATCCAAGTATATGGTATCAAAATTATTTTTTGCATCCAGTTCTGTTACTGCATCATATTATCCAATCATATTGGTTCAGACAAGATTACCCCTTAACAAAAATATGATGCCTGCAGTATAATTGCATTCCTGTCTAGATGGTCCTGCATTAACCATTAACCTTCTTTAGCCACGACTCCATTAATTTCCCTGGAATAGTAGTTACATTTACACATTTCCAGTCCATAGGGACCTCCCCTGAATTCAAAATGCTCTCAATTAAAATTAAGGGTTTGCTTACCTGGTTTACTGCTTCCCTTAAACTGGAGAGATCCCATCCATCCCAGGCACCTCTTTTATGTTTAGCTTCAACAATTTCTCTTCCACTTCCTTCTCAGATATTACAAAATCATTTAGCTCCCTTATCAAAGGCGAATTTATAATTCAATTTCACAAATACAGAACACAAATACTAAAAATTACTTTTTAAAAAATGTTTACTGGAATCATCTTTTTCTTTGTTCTGCTAAATAGCTTTACTTACTATCTTGCAGAAATTGGGCAAACCTCCAGACCAACCCCATTCCTATAAGCCAATTGCCTTTTGCTTGCCAGTCTGGATAAGGTAATTGAACATTTATTATTATTTATAAACCACTTCGCTAATGGAACATGATCTTGCTAAAAATCAGTAGGGTTTATACGTTAGATTGGGTACAGAAGTATCCTCGTTGATTTTCTTAACCTAATAAAGCATACTTGTCATAAACATATCATGGTTGTTTTTGTTGAATGTGGGACTGCCTTTCGACTTTTGTGGGGAAGTGCCCTCAAACGTCTTAGGCCAACTGCTATTGCAACTGTATAATATCATTAGAAATTCCTTCATTAACAGATTCATTAGTTTGTTCAAAATATTTTAATATCTGATTATCTTGAGGGCAGTTTTGTTGTGTTCATCGCAACTACCCTTGAGTTTCAATACTAGGGCCTTAATATGGAATCCTGTTTTAGATCACTGGCTGCACAAAGATTAGGACAATTATAAATTCATTGCATATATGGACGTCCTTGGAAACTCAAGAAATTAACTTGAGACAAATGGCACTCTTGTACTTCAACATTTTCTTGATTGACTTATTACTAATAAACTTAGTATTTCTGAGAATAAGACCAAATTAACCCAAGAAAGGGTGTTACCACCTTAGCACTGGGGGATGTGCTTTCTTCCAAATGCTATTTTTTTTCTTTTTTCTTTTTAGAATTATATTAGCAAGAAACAATTAAAAATTGTTTACTTTTTAATGCCACCTTACATTCTCAATCCATTACATGAACTCAACTGTGAATGATCAATTTTTTTTAATACTTTTTTTAAAATAAAACATTTGGGGTATGCATGTTTATTTGCACTTGAACTGTCTCCCTTCCTTGGTTGTGAGATAATTTGCTACTACAGAAAGAAGAATGGTTGCTAAAGTTCACATATTATTCATTATTGGTGAATAAAATGTTTACAATACATGATGTGCATCAACTGTTCGAGCTGCTCCAAAAGCAAGTGAGGGTAATGTGCAACATCAATAAATAAGCAAAAAAAAAAAAAAAAAAAACTGTCATATTAGGACCACCTGAGAATGATCTCACCTACTGTGTGTGTGTGTGTGTGTGTGTGTGTGTGTGTGTGTGTGTGTGTGTGTGTGTGTGTGTGTGTGTGTGTGTGTGTGTGTGTGTGTGCGCGCGTGTGTGCGTGTGTGCGTGCGTGTGTGCGTGCGCGCGCGCTGTCTATAAATAGTGTGCATTCTCTGGTTGGTTTGCCTGTTTTGCTGGACAAAAAAATCTGAGTTTTTTGGGGAAGGAAACTACTTGCTATCCATGTCTAAGACCAACTAATTCATCCATAAAGTGAAGAAAGCCCATAAAAGTTCCTCATCATTGATGGGAGTCAAATTCATGCCTTTTCCACTGGTGTAGAGAAGATGATGATTATGACCACTGTGATATTTGCGTAGCATCAGAAATGGACAGAAAGATCAAGCTAATTTTAAATTTGTATTTTTAATGATTGCATACGCTACATTTAAAAAATTATGCCATTTTATTTATTTACAGCCAGCCTTCGTCATTAAAAAAACAATTAATAATGCAGATCATTGAAGGAATCACAATAACTGAGGAAGACTACAATTGACATTTATGTCACTGTGATAGATAATTTTTTATTTACATTTAATGGCCTTCAAAGGAATCTTCACCTCTATTAGACCACCTTTTTAAGATGAAAACTTCTCTATCCTTTTTAACATCATCAAATACTTAGAAGTGATGACTGATAGCAGACTAACCATTACTCAGTGCATAACAATATTAGCAACCAAAAACTGAACTAATCAGGATAACTGACAAAAATTATAAAACACTTTGCATAATATGTAATTTGGTTTCCATACGTACTGCAACATACACTGCTGCAGCTTGGTGTCAGAGAACTCAATTTTGGTTCTCTCCAGAGATATTTTTTGCTGGTGTTAACAAAAACTTGCAGGATAGTCTCAGCTCCTGTCCTATAATTGTATCCCATTGGATCTATTTGTCTAAACTATTTTATTAGGAAAATTCTAACAAATGAATTTGAGGATTATCATTAAAACTTTATCATCCCCTGAGACTGAAGGTTACATCAGTAAATGACAACAAAAGAGAGTCTGATAACACCAAAGTACACTGCTGGATTCAGGAGCTCCAATATCTCTAATTGGGCAACAAACCTGTTTGTGATTTGAATCAAAACATTTCAACTGTATGTGTGATAAAACTCCTTGCTTCTAGTGTGTATCTACTTGGAGCAGTGAAGGATAAGATAAATTCAAGACAAAGCATGTGGCAGAATTCTCCTTTAATCTTCCTGATGCTTGCATGATATTTCAGATTACCACTATTATTTCTGATCATGAAATAGAGGAAACACCTAACTTGATTTTGGAACAGAACTTTTTGTTAGAGAATCATTGTGAATCAATCAAGGCCTAGGTTCTGCAAATTGCAGGGTCTGGAGACTAGGCACCTGCAAGGTGATCTGATTGAGGTATATAAGGCCTTGAATGGTCGGGCAGGCTCAATGCTGATGGGATATTTCCTCTTGTTCAGATTATGAACCTGAAGGAGCATAAACTCAAATTGAGGAAAGACAGTTGTAGAATAGATGTGTGGAAGTTTGCCTTTAGCCAGTGGGTAGTTGATTACTGGATTGGTTTGGTTTTTTTTAGGAGCATTAGCAACTAAGGCCATATTGCTCCAGGATATGCGGTGGTCATTCTTTGACCTTTCCGCATCCTCCGTATTTGGTGGTGACGGGCTCGAACCCCGGTCTAATCAAGACGCGTGTGCTACGCACTGCTGCTCCTTCCCACCTGGCTACGGAGGTGCCTGATTACTGGAACAGAACAGACCTCCATCTGTCATTGTACTTGATAGCTTAAATAAATTCAAGGAAGAAGTGAACAAACTTCTAGAGTAAATGGGAAAAAAAAATTTTTTTTTTTTGGCTGATGCTGTATATAAGTTTTCTTTCTGGCATCAAATGCTAATGGTGACTTGAATTTTGAGAATAGGATTATTATCACCATGGCTGGACAATGTGTAAATGTATGTATGTGAATATGTACATATCCAGCAAAAAAAAAAAAAAAAAAAAAAAAGGATGCAATATTGTTGCAAATGCCTGCCACTTAATGTATTGATTGATTGAAGACAAGATGATATACTTGTAGAATGCCAATCTGGATGTCTTCTGATTGGTCCTAAGATAGTAATCTTAGGACCAATCAGAAGACACTTGACTCTCCGGAAGTACAAAAATTCACCACTGAAGTGATTTACATCCCAGGGAAATGAAAGGAAATCAAATTGAGGATCATTTATCCAAGTTTTGTGATTCTAGTGATTTGGAAATTGATTCTAAAGATAACTCACTTGCCTTCAGACTTAAGCATTTTTCTAATAATTTCTGAAATTTCAATATTGCTAATTTCATGCTTTCCATCTTCACTTTCAGAGCTTCTCCTCACTATGAAAGGTCTTTGGTCAGTAAAGATTGATACGAAGTAGTTATTCAGAAAAATGTCAGTTGGTTTATCTGAGAGTTTCCCTACTCTGTACACAAAGGTCCAATCTTATTTGTTTTCTTTTTCTTTGTATTCACATAAATGAAAAATTCCCTGTCCCCATTCTTTGCTCTCTTAGACAGTGCTTTCTCATACTCAGCCTTGGCTTCCCTAATCTTTTCTGTAGTGCTATTATGGATCAACTTGTAACTGTTGTAAGCTTCAGCAGTTTCATCACTTTGTAACTTTTCCACGTCATATTTTTCTTCTCTATTAGATTGGCCAGCTCCATATTCATCCATCTTGGCATCCTCCTCATGCTACACTTTTCTTAATGGTATATATGCATTCATGGCTTCTGTGATTATTGCTTTGTCTTTATTGCAAAAAAATGTAATCCCTTTTCCTGACAATAGAGTCATCCCAATAAAACTAAATCTTTTTGAACAAGAGCAGTATGCACTTGGCTACGCTGTTTTGTGGCCTGAGTTAAGGTGCATCACTTGGGAAGTCATGAGATACTTGAGTTCCCGATAAGCTCTGAGTTACATTTATTTAGGCAAGCACTCATTTTTCCAGTGACTTATTCTTCTAGTAATTCACAAAGTTTTAATTTGAGATCAGTACATCAGATGTAAAGAGAAGAATTGTCAATTGAGCTCGGTTTATCTACTAGACCAATGTTGGAATACATGCCACAGGCTATACAAGTGAAGAACTCGTCTGAGCCATACTAAGAGTCATAATATCCTTGGACGAAGTACTGAAAGTGGATGTAACAACCATTATTTAGGTAAAATCTGAACTTCAGAAAGATGAAAAATTTTAGATTTACAATATATTGCAGTATTTAAATTAACAATGTATTACAGAAATTACACTGTTATCAAAAACTTTATGCACTAGTGAAGTTAAAATTACAGGAAAAAATATAACTTGACAGAAATACTTGAGAAAAGTTAAGAATTAAATTTTAAAATATTGCAGAAATTAATTTCACAAAATAACTGCAAGTTAATTCAAGCAATTTAAAAAAAAAACAAAAATTGCCTACTAGACACCTGATCTTAATCCTTTTCACAGCTAACCCACTGGAGCCAAATCAAAACATGTCTGTAACAAGATGTTCACTGCTTATTTTTATTTGACTTCTCCTTTTTAGGAAACACTGGTTTTCCAGTGTTCATTTCTTCATTGATATATATTTCTAACATATGTCATTCAGGTTCAGAGCCTCATTAGTGTTCATGTTGAGTGTACCATGTTCTTTTACATTCTTTGTTTCAGTTTTAGCTTTGTTTGTAAGATATATTCTGCTTCTGGAGGAATTCATATTGGTGTGTTTACATTACAATTATGTTTTGTTGCATACTAGGTTTATGGTTTTAAGTTTTCAATAACCACCAGAGGAAAGTGCATATCTTTCCAGGGGATACAGATTTTTTAATTTCTTCTATGTAATTTTCACTTTCATTTCTCACACTCCATACTTTTTAATTAGGAAGTCAGGAGGTAAGTTTTGTCTTCTAAAGCCATGCTAATTTATATAATTGTAATACAGAATTAAAAAAAAAAAAATGGCAACACTTACTTGTGTCTTGAACTCTGGCTCATTCAAAGGCCTGTGTCTGACTACCAAGCGAGAATTATTTGGCTGCACACCAGGTTTCATACGCCTTTTACTCAGTCTAACACTGTAAAGTATTTGGATAACACTTATATTACTATCTTTAAAAAAAAGCAATGACTGCATTTAAATTCACAAATATTAACATTTAAGAACACTCTTTATACATATAATTAATTTCAACTCTCATAAGTTTTTCTTATTAATAGTACTAACTTAACGTATTTGAAAAATAAATATTTAATAGGGTCACTTTTTGAACAGGTAATAAAGATAATGCATGCAAAAGCAATTTTTAATTTATAAACAGTGAGACTTTGCTATAACAACAGCTGAAAAAACACTTGTTATAATAAATTAATTGACTACACTCAAATTAATGGCTTAATAAAGTATATAGCAGAAGATTTAATTTCATCTGCTTGATCATAATTGTATAATTAAACAAAGCTAGCTACAGACAAAAATTAATATTTTCTAATTTTGCATTTAACAAAGCAGATATAAGAGTTAAGAAAATTAAAGTGCCTATATTTTATTTAATTATATTCATAATTGTAACTAAAAGCTATTTCTGTAGTAGTAGTAGTAGAGGCATATGATGCAAGAAAGCAAGCTTATGTAGCATCAGCCAAAAAAAAAAAAAAAAAAAAAAACATTTCACACATCCATTCCTTCTAAAAGTTTGTTCAATTCCTCCTTGAATTTATTTAAGTTATCAACTTCCACAACAACAGGTGGAAGTTTGTTCCAGCAATCAACTACCTGCTGGTTAAAGGCAAATTTACACACATCTATTCTATAGCTGACCTTCTTCAATTTGAATTGATGCCCCCTCAGGTTCGTAATCTGCGCAAGAGGAAAAATCCCATCAGAACTGAGCCTGCTCAATACATTCAAGGCCCTATATGCCTCAATGGGATCACCTTGCAGGTACCTAGTCTCCAGATGCTGCAATTTGCAGAACTTAAGACTTTCTTGATAAGAGCACCCTTTGTTCCACTCAGCAATCTCATTGCTCTTCTCTGTATTTGTTCCAGCAGCACTAGATCCTTCCTAAAACGAGGCAACCAGACCTGTACACAGTACTCAAGGCATGCCATGATATTGCCTTATACAAAGGGATAATCGCCTCCTTTTCCCTACTAGTAAAATTGCTGTACAGGAAGTTCCCACTTGACAAGTTTTTTCACTTTATGAGTTCCCCAGTTTACGAGTTTTCCACCCCCCCCCACACACCAAATATCAGGTATCATAAAATCGAAAATATGAACATTAATTGCAAAAAATGAATGTTAAACATTCATAAATACTGCATTTCAAACCATGCCCATAGTTATACAATACAGCACACCCCGCTTTACGATATTAATCTGTTCCAGAGACACCACTGTATCGTGAAAATATCGTAATGTGAACCCAATAACACATTGTTTTTTAGTTATTCATTCCAAGACCTCAGAAGTTGAAATTTTCGCTATATAACTAAGCTATTTATCTCTCTAAAAAGTCATTTTATATTGTAAATTGTATTAGTTACCAAAATCATTAAAATGCACTACACTTTCATCGTTATCGTAATTATGTTCTGTTATGAGAATCAATGTTGAATGGCTTTGTTCATATTTTTCTAAAGCACATTCCTGGAGGTCACGACCACAAAACAAAAAAAAAAAAAAAAACAATTTGCACTTTCTGGTTTATTGGGTTTTACTGTTAGTGCAGGGGTCGGCAACTTTTTTTGAGTAAAGAGCCATTTTTGATCTAATTAAAAGCAAGAGAATCTGAAGAGCCGCATCTCAGCTCAAGCTTGGGGGGGGGGTTTAAGAAATGGAATAGAGTGGGAAGGTGTTTTATTAAAAAATATATATTTTGAAATATTATTTATTGATACTGAAAAAACGTAACAAACATCCAATTAGGTACGAATTAATGTGACTTTTGCTGCTGAACTTCTTGAGTGAGTCCCTCAACATCAGGCGAGTACACTGCAATTTTCATCTTTAAACATGCTGAGAGACTTGCATTGTTCAGACGGTTTCTTGATTTATTTTTAATATAGTCCATGTTCAAAATATTTGCCTGCAGAAATACATTGAACCAAATACTGAGAGAAGTCCAAATGCAAATATTTTCAAATTTATATATATATATGTGGACAGTGGATTCCGGTTATTTGGGCCACCGGTTAATCGGGGCAAATCTTAAAAAACAGAAACCAATCGAGAAAATAGCCAGGGTTTACTTCGCTTAATTGGGCCAGCATGCCGTTTAATCGGACAGGAGACTGCAGCACTGGAGATTACCCTATGATTGACTCCGACGGTACCACGTGGTTCAATTGAAATTCTGGAGGTCGCAACCATAAAACAATAAAAACAATTATCAGTCACCTGTTTATTGGGCTTTTCTGTTAGTGAAATCTATCATAAATGGACAGTAAACTCGAGCTTATTGAATTTGCAATAATACCGACAGCTGGAATTCTGTGGGTTATTATGGTGATTTTTTTTTTTTTTTTGATTTGGTAGTTGTTGGCGCATCGGCTTCTGTGGCCATATTGCACCTCCCAAGGTTTTTGCAGTACTTTGATCCAAGCCCGAGGCGGGAATCGAACCCGCGACCTTTGGGTTGCCGGGCAGGTACTTTACCCACTCGGCTAGCCCGGTCGGCCGTTATTATGGTGAAATGTTTTTACGCTTCCATGAAATCTTCAATCCTATAAAAAAAATTAATTTTCAGATCTTCTCTTCATTCCTATTTTTAAAGCTTTGTAACTCGTTACTCTGTTCTCACTTGCGCGTATCGTGTTACTTGCAATTTGTGTGTGCCGTGTTCTTTGTTATTGATTGCTTATCTTTTTACTGTTTTAAATTTTAACCCCCACCCACAGATGTCAGTGAACAGAAATGCCAACTAGTTAGTATGTACATATTACAGTACGTATTAATTATTCCAATTATCACATATATTCTTCCGATTTTCACGTATCATTTAATTTTTTAATTGGTAAGGTAATAAAGGATAAATTTGTGCTTAATATATCTTTGCTTTTATAGCCTGTGGATAATATTCCTCCTATTTTCTCTAAAATTAGAATTGCTGTTTAATAGAATTAAAATTCAATTCACAAACATGATCACAATGACCGGCGCTTACTACACATCGTATAGTGAACAGTACTTTACTATGGTGATTGTAATAAATAAATAAATAAATATATTTTCTGTTTATACTCCGGCACGACAACCAAGTCAGTAGAGCTTACAATAAATCGTCAATACAAATATTTATCGTATTTAGTAGTCACGGGCTTGAACCCCGGTCCACTCAAGGAACGTGTGCTATGAACTCTCGCTCCTGACCACTGGGCTACGTCCGGCCTGTATTTTTAACTATTTACGTGAAACTTCGGATAATTGGGGCAGCCGCTTAATCAGGCCAAAATGCACTAGTCCCGATGTGTCCCAAATAACCGGAATGGACTGTATATATATATATATATATATTTTTTATGAAAACTCCAAACGCGAAAGGTATCAAAACCTACAGTACTGTGCATGGGTTGAAGGAGAAGTATGGGGAGGGGGGCAGGGATGCCGGAAACTTTGCTCTAGAGAATAAACATGGGTTTCACCACTTCAAGCCTTCAGCCATCTACCATTTAGAGATTTGCCTGGTAAACTATTCCATGCATCGAACACAATTTGTTCTTGCTTTTTCAACTCATCTATCACCATCCATTTGTGTTGCAAGGGCAGCCTTTAGCCTTTCCAAATCCCCAATTTAAGTTTTAAGGCATTTTAGTCTTGCACTCCATATGTCCTTGATTTTTAAGTCCTCTTAACTCCATTTCAAAGTGTGCTTCATGCGGGCTAAAAGTTAAAGAGCCGCAGTTATATGTTCAAAGAGCTACATACAGCTCGTGAGCCGCAGGTTGCCGACCCCCTGTGTTAGTGCATCTAATTATAAATGGGTAATAAACTCAATCTTATTGCATTTGCAATAATCCTGATAACGGGAATTGTGTGGGTTTTTACGTTATTATGGTGAAATGTGTTTCCCTTTCACTGAAATCTTCAATCATATAAAAAACATAAATAAAATTTCAGAATTTTTTTTTTAAAGCTTCGTAAACTTGTTACTCTGCACAAATCATGTTAGTTGCAATTTGTGCGTGCTATTAAAAAATGCTTATGCATGCTATCTATCATGAAATTTATAAAGAAAAGAGAAGATTATCTTGGAGACAAATGCCTCTTGAAGCATTTCTGAAGAAGACGACTCCTTGTGCAATAAACCAACAAGTGTCGAGCCAACAATGAGCGATCAACGAGTGTGCATTTAGTCTATGATGATGAAGAATAAACATTTTTTAACATTTGTAAGTCATAAATAATTTCTTTATTATAATTTGCTTGATTCTACAGGCTACGTTTCTTTGGATAAATCAATCATTATTTAAACATAAACTAATTAGCTAACTAATTTCATTGTTGAGAACGTAACTCCCGTTTTACGAACATGCGCTAGGAACGAATTAACTCGAAAAGTCGGGAACTACCTGTATTTTATGATGTTTTTAGTTGGAATACATTTTAAATCATGAAGTGAAATTGTTAATTTCTTTTAAAAATTAATTGTACCATTTGTAACACAAATTATGGTTTTAATTTCCTACATAAAAAGTTTCAGAACATAACCCCCCCCGTTTTTCCATAACAATACCCGGCCAAACGTGAAATTGACATGCACACTTAATATTGTTTACTTGGATTTCAGCAACGCATTTGATTCAGACCTGTATAAGCCGAAACACGTTGGATTCACAGAAAAAATCCTTCAATGGCTCACAAAGCAGCTGCAGTGTAGGAGGCAAAGGTCTGTGATTAATGTATGCTTTTCAGACTAAGGTAATGTAAAAAGTGAATTTGGGATAACATAAAAAGTGGTAACAATGGTCCTAGTAACTCCCAAGGGTTTAGTATTAGGGCCATTGGTGTTTTTGATTTTCTTAAATGCCATCAACAAAGGGATACCAAAATTAACTACTCTGATGAGTTTGATATCTTCAAACTCAACAGAGTAGTTGATGATCAGTGACAAACAGTGCTCTTCAGAGATGGTCAGAAAAGTGGCAACTATATTTTAATGCAGAAAAATGCAAGTTCGTAAATTTAGTTAATCGCAACCTCAAAATAACTTATACACTTGGTGGGTTAAATTAAAAACAAAGGAAGAAAGGGATTTGGGAGTTACAATATGGTATGACATGAGTCCCCCAAACAGATAAGTGACAAGGAAGGTCCAGGGTGTCTTGAATAAGAGTAACAGAGATCACTGACAAGTTCAAAGTAAACAAATGGAAATAGGGAGGACATGTAAAACAGATGATTTATAATAGATAAACTAAAAAAACAAAACAAGTGAATGGATCTCAAGGGGAGGAAGGCCAGTATCAAGAACGGAGCGATTAGACAAAAACAGTGTGGACCAATAAAGACTGAGGATGAAGGTGATAATTTGGATTCCATATACAGGTGACCCCCGCTTAACGCTGATAATTCGTTCCGAAAAAACAGAGCGCTAAGTGAATCCAAGGAAAGCGAGCGCTGTTTTACTATAAGGTAACGTATGTATTTGTGAGTTGCGGTCGGTGCCATAGGATATTTCCTAATCAGTAATAAACGGTAGTGAAAAGATGCACAAATGTTGGTCAAAATATTTAATATTCAAATATTTGTACATATAAAATATTCTGCATTACATACGTATATAATTATGTGGTAACTACTTATGTATCAAAATTAAACTTAAAATTCCAATTAAAATCATGAATTTAATTGATCTAAATTGATTTAATTTAATTGATGAATTTAATCATGAAAAATGTGTCGATTTTGGGTTGAACTTTGACCTCTTCCGTATAAACTAAAAGGGGTATTAATTTTAAATTCCCTGCAGCGTTACCACTAACAATAAAGCCAACCAATCCTTCACCGCTTTGAAACCTGGCATGTTTTTTTCTTCTTTCAATATGAAACTTCTTTTAGGCATTCGTTTCCATAAAAGCCCTGCTTCATCTATGTTAAAAACTTGTTGAGAAGTATAACACATAATACCCCTCTTCAATAATTTTAACAAGTTCTTTTTTGAAAGTTTTGGCTCCTTGATCTGTACTTGCAATTTCTACCTGGATTTTAAATCTATTCAACCAGCCCTTACCAGTTTTAAATGGTTCCACATCTTTTTTTTTTTTTTTTTTTTAGGTGAGTTTTCTTCAGATCATCATATTGGCTTATCTCTTTCTCTATCGGTTTTTTTTTTCTTTTTTTTTTTTTTTTTTATAACATTTAACTTGACTGAATTCTGCATTGGATATTATCTTGAATAAAATTAGTTAAAAGTCTTTCCATTTCAATCCTAATAGCCGGCCTAGTCCTAGTTGCTTGCAGTGGAACAGCTATCTTTCCCGCTGCTAAAATTAATTCTTTATTTTTTTATAATTGTTCTTACAGTTAAATTTGCAAGTTCTAAATTATGGCACATCCGCTTGTCATTGACCGGAATCGATTCACTTCAAACATCAAATTTAATGTTCAAATTCAGTCTTTTTCTTACATTTATAGTCTTCATACTGCGCCCAGATGTTGCTTTTTCATTCTTATTGCCCATTATTAACTCTTCAAAAATGTAACTGCGTTGGTTGCATTAATTATGATATAATGTTCAAGTAAACTGTCCGTTACGCACGATTGTCTAATACTATACTGAGTGATAACTAGACTTTAGATAAATGCATATAATACAAATATTACAAGTGATATACTTGATCATTTTTTAAAATGTTTATCTCGGAATTACGTAACAAGTCATGGTACAGTCAGTCCTCGTATAGCACGATAGTTGTGTTCCTAGAAACCCTCGTGCAATGCAAAATCGTGCAATATAAACAACAGGCCCTATGGGAAAAATAGGGTTAGGTGCCGACCACCCAAGATTGAACACACATTTGTAACCAAAACATTACCAAACACAATAAATTATCGTAATAAAATACGTAAGTATTTTATTACGACTATTACGTAATAAAATATTTCTAATGCTTTTGCTTCTATCGTAAGCAAACTTGTTTTTTGTTTGATTTTCTATCCAAACAGATGACAGCCTTTCCATCTCTTCCAATTCTTTGTGTCTTAATCTAATGGATTTTAATTACACTTTGAGTTGTTAATGCTATAAAAGTTGTTTTTATTTTCTCTGCATTCTTTGTAATTCTCGGCATTGCCTCATTTAGGTCTGTAGCACGTGCAATATCACATGTTCTTTCATTTTGCTCAAAGCATTTCACAATTTCATATTTTTTCTCTATCGACAGAGGCGGACTGACCATAAGCCTTACCAGGGAAACCCCGGTGGGCCGGAGTCCGGTGTGATTTTGGCTATAAACGCTAGTACGAGGCCACTACAAATTTTCCCGGGTAAGAATTTTTGACACAGTCCGCCTCTGTTTATCGATATTGCTTTTCTTTTTCTCTCTGAATCTGCAGTGTCTTCACCTTTTCACACCTTTTAAGTACTGTACTGCAATTAAATTAGCGTGCGAGAAAATTTCACTGAGCGTGGGAAACGTTTTAATAAATAAATAAATTTTCTGTTTATACTCCGGCACGACAACCAAGTCAGTAGAGTTTCCAATAAATCATCAATACAAATATTTGTTGTATTTATTAGTCACGGGCTTGAACCCCGGTCCACTCAAGGAATGCATGCTATGCACTCTCGCTCCTGACCACTGGGCTACGTCAATACCGTTTTGATATTCATTTTCAAGCTATCGACTCCACGAAATCAAACGATTTCATTAAATATGCCAAATCAGCGAATCAGTGTAAAGCAAACCGCGTTATAACAGGGGCCTGCTGTATTAATGAATAGCAACCACTTTTAATGGGTCATTGTAGATTGTCCAATCTCCTGAGCTCATCCCCATGGACTGGGCTCATCCCCATTTCAAAGCAGTACAGAAATGCAGTGACTTGCATTTCTATATTGTAACACTATACGTAGTATAACATATAGCTTATAGTATGATGTAGGATACAGTAATACCTGTATTCTCCCAATGTTGGAGACTGTGTAATACTGTCTCCAACATTGGGAGAAAAGTAACAGACATATGTAGTGAAGTATTATATTGTATAGTACAATTAAAAATAAAATACCTTACAGGTGACCCCCGCTTAACGCTGATAATTTGTTCCGGAAAAACAGACACTAAGTGAATCCCAGCTAAGCAAGCGCCGCATTCTCATAAGGTAACATATGTATTTGTGAGTTGCGGTCAGTGCCATAGGATATTTCCTAATCAATAATAAACGGTAGTGAAAAGATGCACAAATGTCGGTCAAAATATTTAATATTCAAATATTTGTACATATAAAATATTCAGCATTACACAGGTATATAATTATGTGGTAAATGCTTACGTATCAAAATTAAACTTAAAATTCCAATTAAAATCATGAATTTAATTAATCTAAATTGATTTTAATTGATTTAATTTAATTGATGAATTTAATCATGAAAAATGTGTTGATTTTGGGTTGAACTTTGGCCCTCTTCCAAATAAACTAAAAGGGGTATTAATTTTAAATTCCCTGCAGCGTTACCACCCAACAATAAAGTCAACCGATCCTTCGCCGCTTTGAAACCGGACATGTTTTTTTCTTCTTTCAATATGAAACTTCTTTTAGGCATTCCGTTTCCACAAAAGTTCTGCTTCATCTATGTTATAAACTTGTTGAGAAGTATAACACAAATACCCCTCTTCAATAATTTTAACAAGTTCTTTTTTGAAAGTTTCGGCTCCTTGATCTGTACTTGCGGTTTCTACCTGGATTTTAAATCTATTCAACCAGCCCTTACTAGTTTTAAATGGTTCCAATTTTTTTTTTTTTTTAGGTGAGTTTTCTTCAGATCATCATATAGGCTAATCTCTCTCTCTCTTTTTTATTATTTATAATATTTAACTTAACTGAATTCTGCATTGAATATTATCTTCAATAAAATTAGTTAGTCTTTCGATTTCAATCCTAATAGCTGGCCTAGTCCTAGTTGCTTGCAGTAGAACAGCTATCTTTCCCACTGCTAAAATTAATTCTTTATTTTTTTATAATTGTTCTTGCAGTTAAACTTGCAAGTTCTAAATTATGGCACACATCCGCTTGTCTTTGACTGGAATCAATTCGCTTCAAAACGTCTAATTTAATTTTCAAATTCAGTAGTATTTTTCTTACATTTATAGTCTTCGTACTGCGCCCAGACGTTGTTGCTTTTTCATTCTTACTAGCCATTATTAACTCTTCGAAAATGTAACTGCATTGGTTGCATTAATTATGATACAATGTTCAAGTAAACTGTCCGTTACGCACAATGTCTAATACTGTACTGAGTGATGACTAGACATCGGATAAATGCATATAACGCAAATATTACAAGCAATATACTTGATCATTTTTTAAAATGTTGATCTCGGAACTGCAATTAAATTAGCGTGCGAGAGAATTTCACTGAGCTTGAGAATATTTCTCAAGTCGGCGTGGGAAACGTTTTAACCATATTTTTATATTCATTTTCAAGCTATCGACTCCATCAGATGAAACGATTTCGTTAAATATGCCAAAAATGCAATCTGTAAAAGTGCGTTATAGTGATCTGTGAACTGTTATAGTCAGATACGGGTTATAATATAAGAACAGCGTTATAGCGAATCAGCGTAAAGCGAACCGCATTATAAGGGGGGGGCTGCTGTATTTCACTTTTAAATGTATACTCTAGATCAGGGGTGGGCAACAGCCGGCCCGCGACGATGTTGAATCCGGCCCCCTCGGTAAATGCATAAATATAGAAAATCCATAGCTGACTACACTCGCCGTAAACGTTCGGCTTAATTCGGTTCAATCGGGAATCGCAGCCAGTACAACAGTAACCAAGTGATTCTACGCAGCGTCAAAGAGTTATTTCCTAATTATTATTGTAGCATCGATCGAACGAAGTTCCTTTGGGTTTGACTTCTTATTGAAAAAAATAATATTGGTGCGAGATATTTTATGTTTTATGCCTTTTCTAATTATTACAATTTTTAATTTAATATAATTTATAGCCCATAAAATGAGCCAATTTAAAAAAAAAGAAAAATTGATGCCGAATGCCGCATTTTCAATGTTAATTGGACATTCAGATATTTTTTTAAAAAATACATTAATAATTTGGTAATTCAAGTAATATAACATTTTTTTTAGGTTCTGATTTTTTTTATTAAATCGTTCAATCTATTCCGGCCCGCATCATGATGCGAAAATTTCATTCGGCCCGCATCATGATACGAAAATTTCATTCGGCCCGCTGATGAAAAAAGTTGCCCATCCCTGCTCTAGATGAAACAATGCCAAAAGTTTTGCACAATCATTTCATCTTGAAGTCCCACCATAATAACACACCACTATTAAAGAACTCAACTGGATTTAACAATGCATCCCTTTTCACAAAGGATGATGTTGAATTACCACAATGCTCTGTACCACTTTTCTTTTAGGCAGTGCGTATAAGGCAGATGTAAGCTAAATATACAGGCAGTCTCTGGTTTGCTTCATTCTGAATTACACTGTTTCAATATAATGTATTTAATTTTGAAATTTTAATTCTAAATTTAAAAAGAAAAAAAACTTTTGCTTCTCTCCCACCTCAAGAGGTATTTGAAAGGAACAAAACTGAAACAACAGGTTTCAATTTTGTAACATGCCAAGTCATCTTGTTAATAATATGAAGACCTGATGACAACCTTAAGTTGTTTTCATGCCAACAAGTATGACCTCTTTGTTGTAACTGAACCAAGGGGTGATGGCAATATTCAGTATCTTCGGAAGATTATGTGAAAACTGATCATCGAGACAGATCGGCAAGGACTAGGCTATTTTATCCTCACCATTTCATGAGCCCTGGGGATACAATATTAAGGTCAAAATGCATTCATGGTGTTCAGAACTTGCCAATGTGACAAAAATTCAATCACACATTATAGAATTGGCAAATGGGATTATCTTTGGCAAAGTACAACCATTATCCACAGTGCTGTATAAGTTGCTGATATCTTTTGAAGTTGTATAATATTATCTCAAAAGTTGAATGAATCCACTAGATATTTAAAAATCTGAGAAACTGGTGGGACATCTGGTAGGTGGTCTAAATTAGCAAATATATGCCAAACTGTGAATAACGTATTTTGTTTAAGTAAACAGCAAAGTAGTGTATGAAAGCATAATGTCCATTTGTAAATGCAACTGTAACCTTAAATACCAGTAGAGCAACATTAATGGGATCTATAGTGGTGGTCACTGATCAGAAGAAAGGTTTGGATTGATGGATTCATCCATTACTTTGGAAAGAATTCAGGTAAGTGTAAAAACACAATAATTAGTAGGGAGTAAGGATTTTTCATCTGTTTTAGGAATTGGTTAGATATAAGCAAACTTCCAAACAAAAGGAAAAATATCAATGAATATGAGAGTTTAAAAGGCAACACAAAATGCAAGTAAATTCTAGCACACAGGGTTTTAAGAACAAGTGTACAAATGCCATCAGAACATAGACTTCAGAGTATTAAGCTTACGCAGATTCTTTCTCTCAAAAAAAGCTAAGGTAAACACTGAATGGAATTGTGGTAGGAGAGATTTAGCAAGGTTATCAATGCAAGAGCTATAGGAAAATTAAAACTCTAATCTTAACACCATTTTGAACAGGATAAGCATAGTAAACTTGATTCTTATTGCTAAAAGCTTTGACAAGAGATCAGAATTTGTTGAAGGTCCAAGTACTATTTGGACAAGCAATTTTACTATTACTCTTAGCTATTTCAAATAGAGATTATATTTCTTAATCTGTCAGCAAACATGTCAAAATTAATGATTCTGTCTGGCATGTAAAGTCTTGCAGACCCTACTTTTTAAACATTCAGTAATACTGACATTTATGAAAATTTCTCACTGATATTTTTTTTCCAGTTTGCATTACCTAGTTTACAATGTAGAGCATTAATCTCACACACGTACATGCACGCACACAATTTCATTTTGCCGCGACTGCCAACAGATGAATTTCCTTGAAATTCTATATCAAATTATTAAAAATGTATAATATATATATATATATATATATATATTTTTTTTTTTTTATTTTTTTTAACCAAAAATCAATTTGCTGTGAGGAGTGCATACTTCTTTGCATCCGAAAGAAAGATTTCAATATACCAGTTTTTGGAAGTAGAGATACAAATATAAGCAATTATTGTTAAAATAATTGACTTCCATCAAAGTTACTTATCCTTGTTACTCATATCTGGCAAAAAATATTTGAAAATTTGGTATTTTCAAATATTTTTGAAAAATATTCAAACACTCACAATATTATTGATTGTTTAGGCATCACTTAAAAGAGTAATGCAAGGATCTTTGGTCAAAACACTTTGTTCTCAACTATGAGCAAAGAAATTGGCAGCATATGTTCCAGATGAATAACAGCTGTTGTTTAGAGAGATCTGATGTTTTGTAAACTACTGTATTCTGACAAACCCAGAACTAGCATTTTACAAGACACTTACTGTAACACCAACTTTAAAAATTTTATTTGTATAATCTCTCCTCTCCCATGCCTACTTTGCATGCTATTTTCAGGGCTGAAATTGCCGAATTCATGCAATTTCAATCCATGCTTTTGTAACTTACTCATTTAAGTTAAATAAACAAATATTTGAATATATAAGAAAATAAATAACACATTCGTAATTTAACATCCTCTTTAACTGTTATGAGGGTTTTTGTTGCAAGGACTACAAGGCCATATTGCACCTATCAATGTGACTGCAGTTATCCATGATAACTGGCATTTTAACTTAACTGCATAAATTGAATTAAAAAATTAACAATTTTTTTTTTTTTTTGCATCATCTCCTATGACATGGCAGTCATAGAGGTAGCCCTCTTGGGTAGCACAATTAGTAGAATCGCCATCCTCCCCATCCAGTGTGCGGAGGATAGCGATTGACCTGAGTTCAAGTCCTGTTGATGATACAAGGGTAGCATGGTTTTTTTCTCCTGGAAACTCAGGTCTTTCGTCCAGCAAACAGAAAATCAACCACAGAACACACAATTTACAGACAGTATATACGGAGAAATATGGCCATAGTCACTGATGCTTCTAAAACCCCACTACAACAAAACAGTGATAAAGTTTCTTGTCACTTAGGGAGAGATCTGAAACAGGTTTGATGAGCATTATTATAGTACATCTCCTGTGGACCTATAATCAAGAAATGGGACTGAGAAATGTGTTGAGGCTGTGTTGGTGGGACATTTGGCGGCATCATCTGTGGATTCATTTCCTGGTATTCCTGTATGGCTTGGAATCCAACAGAAAACTACTTGTTGGTGCTCATGGAGGTCTATCAATTGAGATCATGTTTTGCAAACCTAATACTGCACAGTTGAAGTCTTTACATATTATAATCTTTTAAACTGAAAATGGAATACATTTTCTACAGCAAGCTTTATGGCATATATCTGTTATATTTGGCGGGAAGCGATATGGAAACAGTACTATCAGGGAGGTTAGCTGTTGCACTTCACTCTCAGTCTTTGAACCATCTGTACAAATTTTAGCAAAGTGTGAATAATTTTGTGAATGAGCAGTAGCTGGACATTTGCTGGAGAATGTTTACAATCCTCCTGCACACGACAGTAAGACGAAACAAATGGCCCTCAGTCCCCAGCTGCTTTCGCTCCCCCTCTTATGGCAGCGAGAGGATCAGAGTGGAAGCAGAGGATGCTAAGAATCTCTGGGTATGACCAGGCTGCCGTGCCCGGAAACTGAACTTGGCCTGTTACAACATAAGATCGTTCCTCGGTGAAGACAGGATATTAGAACTGGAAAAGGAACTAGAAAATGTGAATTGGAATATCATCGGTTTGGCTGAAACAACAAGAAGAAATGAATCACTTATAAGTTTATCAAGTGGAAATCTGCTGTACACCAATAGAAACAGTGAAAGGAGTGAAGGTGGAGTTGGCTTTCTGGTCCATAAAGATATAAAAAACAACATTTTGGAATTCAAAAGTACATCACCAAGAGTGTCAAGACTACTACTCAGGATTTCTAAGAGGTATAAGCTAAAGGTTATAATAATTTATGCACCAACATTGAGCCATGATGATGAAGAGGTTGAAGAAATGTACACTGAAATTTGAGAGCCTTCTAGATGAACAGAAAACTCACTATACTATCATTATGGGAGACTTAAATGCTAAAGTTGGAAAGAGACAAAACAGCACAAAAAGGGGAACTACAGGAAATTTTGGAATTGGTGAAAGAAATGAAAGAGGTGAATGACTTGTGGAATTTGCAGAATCTCAAGGAATGTCAGTAATGAACACTTTTTTCAATAAAAGGGTGAACAGAAAGTGGATATGGAAGAGCCCAAACGGATTAACAACTAATGAAATCAACTTCATCCTCACTAACAGAAGATATATCGTGAATGATGTTACTGTCCTGAACAAGGTTGGAAGTGATCATAGAATGGCAAGATGCACACTTGATATAGATGTAAGAAAAGAAAGGAAAAACTGACTCGAGTAAATAATACAAAGGTCTTTGAGATAACAGACGAGGAGAAAAAGCAGAATGTACTGGAACTTAAGAACAAGTTTGAGCTTCTGCAAACTGCTCAGGACCAAGATATCGACGACAACTTTCTGAAAGTGATAAAACCCAAGAAACCTATAGGTAAAAAGAAATCCAAAGAAGAAAAAAATTAGTCAAGAAAGAATGTCATGATGAACTGAAGATGACAAATGAAGAGCAAGAAAAACACTGACAAGGAGAAAATTGAGTATATTGAGTTATGCAAAGCCATTAGAAAGAGACTCAGAGAGGACATAAGAAAATTTAACACAAGAAAAGTAGAACATGCATTAAGGGAAAACAAAGGATTTAAATCAGCAGCAATGAGCAGTAATACAGAAAGACAAATGATACTGAAACTGAACAATAGTGATGATGTACTTTAGCATTAGTAGAGGCATATGATGCAAGAAAGCAAGCTTATGCAGCATCAGCCAAAAAAAAAAAAAAAACCCACTTCCACTCCCCCCCCCCCCTGTTCGTTCGAAATACCTGTCCAGCTGAGCCTTAAATTTATTTAGGCTACCAACTTCCACAACAAGGGATGGAAGTCTGTTCCACCAACCAACTACCCACTGGCTAAAGGCAAATTTCCACACTGGCTAAAGGCAAATCTGAATTTATGCCCTCTCAGGTGATTATTCCGAGCAAGAATAAGAATCACATCGGCTTATAAATAGCAGAGAAGGCATAATTCAAATAGCAGAAGACTACTATAAAGAGTTATACAAGGAGCGAGGGAATGATTCCAGCAGCGGGAAAGATGGATCGCAAATTAGTAACACATACAACATACCTGATATCCTTCCTGAGGAGGTAGTAGCAGTAGTAGTAGTGGATTGTGATGCAAGAAAGCATGTGTATGAACTTATGCAGCATTAGCCAAAAAAAAAAATCACACCATTCCCTCCAAATGCCTGTCCAGTTCCTCCTTAAATTTATTCAACCTATCAACTTCCACAACGACAGATGGAATTTTGTTCCAGCAATTAATCACCCGCTGGCTAAAGGCAAATTTCCGCACATCTATTCTACAACTGTCTTTTCTTAAGTTGAATTTAATCCATTGTAGCAACTTACACTTAGTACCATTCTGCTCCAATTTGTACAATAGTCTTCCATGCGCAACAGTGTCAAAAGCTTTCCTGAAATCCAAATATATGATATAAAAATTATTTTTTGCATCCAGTTCTTTGTAACTACATCATAATATACTATCAAATTTGTCAGACAACACTTTCCCTTAACAAACCCATGCAGTGTCTGAATTATTGCTGCAGTCTTGTCTAGATGATCCTGCAATGCACCTTTAACCAGTGACTCCATTATTTTACCCAGAACAGAAGTTAAACTAACTGGTCTGTAATTACTCGTGTCACCCTTCGAGCCCCCTTTGTGAATTGGGGATACATTTACACATCTCCAGTCCGTGGGAACCTCCCCTGAGTCCAAGGATGTTCTCATAATTATGGCTAAGAGTTTGCTTAGTTGCTTTTCAGCCTCCTTTAATATAACTGGATAGATCCGATCCACCCTAGGTGCTTTTCTTATATTTAACTTCAACAATTTCTCCTCCACTTTGCTCTCAGTTATTACAAAATCATTAAGTATCCTGCAACAATTTGATAACCTTCTGCCATTTTCAAACCTTAATAATTCCTCATGTGTGAATGTAGATGCAAAATACACATTCAGTTTGTTTGCTATCTGAGCAAGATCATCAATAGTCGAACCATTGATGTCAAGTGGACCAATCAGATTCATCCCCTTCCTTTTAGACTTTATATAAGTAAAGAAATTCTTGCTGTTTTTCTTAGCAATTTTTTGTCAAGGATTTCTCGTAATCTGCCTTCGCCTGCCTAACCTCCTTTGTGACCTGATTACAGACTAGCTTACATCTGCAATAGGCTTCTGAGTCCTTGATAATTTATATGCATCCCATGCATTTTTCTTCCCTGTTACGAGTCTCATTAGTTCATTAGATAACAATTTAGGCCTAAACCTTGAACAATATTTCTTAATAGGTATGAAACTTTTAGTAGCATCCACGATTAATTCCTTGAATGCTTCCCACGTAGAATTTACTGTTGGTAACATTGTCAATTTATCCCACTGTACAGAATTTAAAAACTTTCTGAGACCATTGTACTCACTCTTACGGAAGCAAAAACCCTTTCCTTTACCCTGATGGTAATTATATCTTTAAGTAAATTCCACATAAGTACACTGTGATAACTGCCACCTAGTGATTCCTTTATCTGCAAATTCTTAATACACGAATGATCACTGCTGATAACCAGATCAAGAGTATTACTTTCTCTGGTTGCCTCTCGAACATGCTGCTGCAGAAAACAATCATCCAATAAATCCACAAAAGTCTGACTAGTGTGTGAGTGACCAACCCACAAGTTCCAGTCAATATCTGGGAAGTTAAAATCCCCAATTAAAAGACATTCTTATTTACTGGCCCACTCAAGTGTACGTACCAACTGTGTGGTACTACACTTAAGGAGGTAGAAAATGAAAAAGACCTGGGAGTAATTGTGCAGGCAGATATGAAGTTTTCTGAGCAATGCAGACAGGCTGCCAGGGCAGGTCATGGGGTTTTGTCAATGATATATAGGAATTTTGCTAGCAGGGAAAAGGAGATGATTATTCCTCTGTATAAGGCAATGGTCAGGCCACGCCTTGAGTACTGCGTACAGGTCTGGAGGCCTCATTTTAGGAAGGATGTAGATTTACTTCAGCGTGTACAGAGAAGAACAACAAGATTGGTGAGGGGAATGAAGGGATCCTCTTATCAAGAGAGGCTTAAGTTCTGCAAATTGCAGTGGCTGGAGACTAGGCACCTGCGTGGTGATCTGATTGAGGTGTATAAGGCCTTGAATGGGATCAGCACGCTGAATTCTGATGGGATCCTTCCACTTGTTCAGATTACGAACCTAAGGGGCCATAAATTCAAATTACGAAAGGACAGATGTAGAATAGATGTGCGGAAATTTGCCTTTAGCCAGCGGGTGGTTAATTGCTGGAACAAACTTCCATCTGTCATTGTGGAAGTTGATAGGTTGAATAAATTTAAGGAGGAACTGGACAGGCATTTGGAGGGTATGGCGTGATTTTTTTTTTTTTTTTTTTGGTGGATGCTGCATAAGTTCATATATTTGCTTTCTTGCATCACATGCCACTACTACTACTACTACTACTCTATTTCTCTGTATAATTGTTCATTGTACTCATTCGAGTCATTAGGCCTATAACACACTCCTACTCTTAATTTTGCTCTCACAGTGCTTATGTCACACCAAACTGACTCAACAGTGCACTGTTCATCTTTATCAACTGGGTGCACTTCTTTTGATTTTATGTTTTTCTTAATTAACAGCATAACACCTTCTCCCTGTCTATCCTTTCTGTATACATTGTACTCCCCTAATTCCAGTTCTGCATTCCTTATATCTGTGTGACACTATGTCTCTGCTATCCCAACAATATCCACCTTTGATATCTTGACCAACACTTCAAATTCATCAAATTTATTTACTGTACTTCTAGCATTGGTATACATGCAAGCATACATGCTCCTATTCCAAGTTACACTGACACATCCCACATACCCACCTATTTCAGGATGACTGCCATCCGTCCCTGAAACCCCCAATACCCCTCGCTCCAGGTCGCTACTTATTCTAATAGAAGTTCTGCAAGAATCACCTTCGCCTTCACCTCTGCCTACGGCTACTGTTAAACTATTAGTCCTTGTATCCCCCCACGCTATCAGTTTTCCGACCCACCTAACACTGCCTCGATAGCTTCAGCAAATATTCTTGCACCCTTTCTATTTAAGTGTATCCCATTCCTGTAGAAGCAGTGTCTCCTGTTAACAAGTACAGACCAGGGTGAAAAAAATTCTATCCCTTGAGCCTTGCACAATCTTTCCAGGGCCGAATTGATCGACAAGGCTCTCATCATATACTCCCTCCTATCATGTCTGGGCAGAATTGCAGACACTTTCAAATTCAACCCTAATTCTCGGCTTTTTTTCAACAGTGACCTGTACTTGTTAAGTAATTCTGCCGGTCTCCTATTCTTAATATCATTAGTGCCAACGTGTACAAGTATATCACCTTTTGTGCCCTTAAAAGGTAGAACATGCGTTGAAGAAAGTGAAGAATCAGAAAGCCAGATGAAGGAGCAAGATGAATTACTGTACATTTGTTAAAATTGGGAGGAAGAGATATGACACAAAAACTGTCAAGACTCTTCACAAAATGCATTAGAAAAGTTGTGATGCCTATGGAGTGGAATAATGCAACCATAGTTTTGCTGCATAAGAAAGAAGATAAATCAGAAATTGGAAATTATAGACCAATTAGCTTGTTATCCCACATCTACAAGTTGTTCACAAGGGTCATTACTAACAGATTAGAAAGAATACTTGATGAGAATCAACCGAAAGAGCAAGCTGGCTTTAGGACAGGATTCTCAACTATGAATCACCTTCACGTAATATCACAGCTAATGGAGAAAGCAAATGAATACAAAACACCATTATGCCTGGCATTTGTGGATTATGAAAAGGCATTTGACTCCATACAGCATAAGGCAATGTTTCGGGCACTGGAAAGACAAGGCATAGATACTCCATATATTATGATTTTGAAGAAAATATATGAGAGTGCTACATCCTTTATTAGACTAGACAAAGACAGTAGGAAATTTAAAATTGAGAAAGGAGTTCGACAAGGAGACACAATATCTCCGAAGCTGTTTACTGCTGCCCTTGAGGAAGCTTTCAGAAGATTAAACTGGTCGCAGAAAGGAGTCAATGTGAATGGAGAGTACCTAAACCATTTACGATTTGCAGATGACATTGTGGTCATAAGTCACGATCCCAAAGAATTAGAGGAAAATCTTAATCAGTTATGCAGATTTAGTAAGGATTTTGGACTAAAGATGAATATGGCTAAAACAAAAGTAATGATGAACAAGTATGCCACAGAAAGGGATATAATGACTGAAGGAGCAGTAATTGAAAAGGTGGAGTCATATACTTATCTGGGACAAGTCATTAGCTGTAATAATGATAAATGGCTGGAAGTCAAGAGAAGAATAAATTTCGGATGGATAGCATTTAGGAAATATAGTCACATACTGAAGAGCAATATCCCAATTTGCCTGAAACGTAAAATAATGAACCAATGTATACTCCCCACCATGACTTATGGAAGTGAAACTTGGGCACTCACCAAAAGAATGGAAGAGAAGCTGAGAACTACACAGCAAAGAATGGAACGAATTATATTGGGAATCAGACTGTTAGATAAGAAGGAAACACTTGGATTAGGCAGCAAACTCAAGTAAAGGACATTCTTATCAAAACTAAAGAACTAAAATGGTCTTGGGCAGGACACATAGCTCTAAGACTTGATGACAGATGGACTAAGAAAATAACAGAATGGTACCCAAGAGGAGCTAGAAGAAAACCTGGAAAACGGCGGAGAAGGACAGATGAAATTCATGACTTTATGGGTAGTACATGGATGGCCATTGCACAAAACAGAAGGAACTGGAAAGTTGCCGGAGAGGCCTTCATTCTGCAGTGGATCGAAAATGGCTGATGATGTCTACAACACTACTGGAAGTAATTATCCAAGGGGGATTTGCATGTATCTACCTGACCTTGAAGGACTTTATCAAGATGAACATTCTGTTAACTTCAGCAATCTAATACCAGAAGGCTGATTCACGTTGGGTTTGCTGATATAATATTTTTTTTTCACTGTGGTTCACATAGTACTGACCAAATGGGATGGATAGATAGGCTTTGAGTTTTAGCTGTGTAGTTGAGTAGCAACATCTTTCTCCTGATATTGCGGGGAGGCTCATGGAATTCGACATATTGGTTCTGTACAAGAGACATTCTGTAATTGCCCAGGATGATCCAGAGAACAGAACGTTGGGACAGAGCCAATGCACTCTCATACACAGGCACAACATAGTCCAGTTGAGATCTGACAAGTGACTGACACAAGTGAAGCAGGATACAGCGATTTGCATCCTATGTGGTAGCAGAAATAACCTGAGGTATATTTATTTCATTTATTCCAGATGTTTGACATACTCTAAAAAGTTTAACTTGCTATCAAAAATCAGACCTAAGAGACAAATACTGCTCATTACTGGAAGAGGATGATTATTTAAATATAGCTCAGGGTTGAGATGAATCTTGCACTTGTTATGGAAATGTATGACTTGAGATTTGTGGTTCAATAATCTGTATCTATTTTGTGTCATCCATGATTCAATTCTGCTTATTGGAATTTGTAACCTGTCTCGTACTCTGGGAATGGAACAAGGTGGTAAGGTAATCGGTATAAAGTATGGATCCACAGTGATTGGAACATTTTTGGTCATTTGATTCATTCTTATTGAAAATAAAGTGGCACTGAGAAGGGCCTTCATTTTATGTATAAGACTGAAACAGAGAACCTGCCAATAGCAAACTTGGGAGGATCTGTGTTAACAGAAATGCTGGACAGAGTGGTAAGTGCCCTCTCAGATGGAGCGAATAGTAATAGTAATAGTAATAGTAAATAGTAATAGTAATAGTGGCATGTGATGTAAGAAAGCAAGCGTATGAGCTTATGTAGCATCAGCCAAAAAAAAAAGTCATACAACCATTCCCTCTAAATGTTTGTCCAGTTCCTCCTTAAATTTATTTAACCTATCAACTTCCACAATAACAGATGGAAGTTTGTTCAAGCAGTTAACCAACCGCTGGCTAAAGGCAAATTTCTGCGTATATATTCTACAGCTGTCTTTCCTCAATTTGAATTTATGCCCCCTTAGGTTTGTAATCTGAACAAGTGGAAGAATCCCATCAGAATTCGGCGTGCTCAACCCTTCAAGGCCTTAATACCTCAATCAGATCACCTTGCAGGTGCCTAGTCTCTAGCTGCTGCAATTTGCAGAACTTAAGCCTCTCTTGGTAAGAGAATCAATTCATTCCCCTCACCAATCTTGTTGCCCTTCTTCTGTACACTCTCAAGCAAATCTATATCCTTCTTAAAATGAGGCCTCCAGACCTGTATGCAGTAGTCAAGGCATGGCCTTACCATTGCCTTATACAAAGGGACAATCACCTCCTTTTCCCTGCTAGCAAAATTTCTGTGTATCATTGACAAAACCCCATGACCTGCTCTTGCAGCATGTCTGCATTGTTCAGAAAACTTCATATCTGACTGCAAAATTACTCCCTTTTTTTTTTTTTTTTTTTTTTTTCATTTTCTACCACCCTAAGTGTAGTATCACACAGTTGGTACGTTTTCTCTGGAGTTACTTCTACCCATATGCAGTACTTTGCATTTGTCAATTTTAAACTTCAGTTGCAACTTCTTAGCCCATCTTCCCAAATTTTCTAGATCCTGTTGCAGTAACACACTGCCAATACTGTCATTAACAACCCTGCCAACCTTTGTATCATCTGCAAACTTCGACACTAAGTCTGATATACCTTCATCAATATCATTGATAAATATACAAAACAACAGTGGACCCAACACCGAACCCTGTGGGACTCCACTAATAACATTAGTCTATGAAGAGCAGCACCCATTGATTATCCTGTCATCTCCCACTCAACCATCCTTTTATCAATTATAGCACCTTATGCTTAATACCATTCTGCTCCAATCTGTACAGTAGTCTTCCATGCACAACAGTGTCAAAAGCTTTCCTGAAATCCAATTATATGATATCAAAATTATTTTTTGCATCCAGTGCCTTTGTAACCACATCATAATATCCAATCAAATTTGTCAGATAAGATTTTCCCTAAACAAACCCATGCTGTGTCTGAATTATTGCTGCAGTCTTGTCTAGATGATCATGCAGTGCATCTTTAACCAGTGACTCCATTATTTTACCCGGAACAGAAGTGAAATTAACTGGTCTGTAATTACTCGTGTCATCCTTTGATCCCCCTTTGTGAATTGGGGATACATTTGCACATCTCCAGTTCGTGGGGGACCTCCCCTGAGCCCAAGGATACTCTCATAATTATGGCTAAGGGTTTGCTTACTTCCTTTACCACCTCCTTTAATATAACTGGATAGATCCCATCCACCCCAGGTGCCTTTCTTATGTTTAACTTCAACAGTTTCTCCTCCACTTTGCTCTCAGTTATTACAAATTCATTAAGCACCCTGCTATAATTTGATAACCTTCTGGCATTTTTAATCCTTAATGTCCATTGTCATTTTCAATTCTCTTCAATCCTCATGCGTGAATGTAGATGCAAAATACTCATTCAGTTTATTTGAATGGTGTTTTGGCATCTTAATAGATGCCAAAACACCATGGCATCAAAGGCTTTTTCTATATCATGGAAAACCATTAAAAGATTTTCATTTCTGATAAATGTACTTCTGATATTGGATTCAGCTTTAATCATGACATCTAAAGATGATTTTTTTTTTTTTTTTTTTTTAAAGCCGAATTAGCCAATAATGAACCTTTTTTTATAGTATTTTACTGAAGTAGCTTGTAAGAGAAGTTGGTCTATAGTTGTAAAGAATGGAATGGTCTCATTCCATTCTTTTTGGGAATTGTCACTACATAAGAATGATGCCATGAATTGAGAAATGTATGTTCTTTGTAGATCCAATTTAAAAATGCATGTATTGCAGACAACAATTTCTCATCTAGATACTGGAGCATTATTGTAGTATACCCTGTATTGTATTGTATCATGTGGAGTATTATGTAGTATACCCTGTCAGGGCTGGCTGCACTGTTTTACAAAGGCATACAGTCGAACTTGGTTATAACGAGCACAGAAATAATGAGATCACGGCTGTAACAAGCAAAAAGCCATAATGATTTTAATTTATGCATATTCCCATACATGCACATTCCAATTGCTCAGTTAATAACGAGTGTACTACACGGATATACCAAACAAATTTTGGTAACTATGCAAACATTCTTAATTGCTTGGGTAGTCAGAAAAACCCAATTCTTGGAATAGACGAAAATGAAACGGGCAACTTAGCTTTATGTCACCTGCATCAGATTAGCGGCCGGTTTATGACCTTGTCCTCTGGGGACGGGGCTATACAATACTGCATTGGCATTTCATTTGTTGCATTACCCTATTTACAGATTGTCTTGTATTCACTGAATCATAAATTTATTTCAGGACTTCTAAGAACTTTGTATGCATTACGGGACATCTAAGAACTTTATATGCAAATTACTTTATCATTCTTAAAGTAAAATCAGGTAGAAATGAACCCTTCCTTCGGAAACATGTCTACTAACAAATGAAAGTGTCTCTCGATTCACAAAAAAGTGGAAATTATTTGTGAGTTAGAATGTGGTTCAAAAAATAAGTGTGTAAAAAGTTTTCTTTGCCCTCTTCAAGTGTATTGACATTGTGGAAGAATAAAGATGTTTACATATCGGCACTGGAAAAAAACATAATAAAAAAAAATTTTTTTTTAGAAAGTGCGAGGTTACAGATGTCGATTGAAGCATTACTTCAATGGTTCACTACACAAAGAAGTGCTGGATTTTCAATAGATGGTCCGATCTTGAAGGCTGAAGTGAAAAAATTTGCTAAACAATTTGGATGCAAGGATTTT
This sequence comes from Mastigoproctus giganteus, assembly GCF_048544385.1. Taxonomy (NCBI): domain Eukaryota; kingdom Metazoa; phylum Arthropoda; class Arachnida; order Uropygi; family Thelyphonidae; genus Mastigoproctus; species Mastigoproctus giganteus. Next base: position 142,662,747 of record NC_143580.1, read on the forward strand.
GTAAGTAACGATTGGCTGGATCGATTTAAAAACCAACAAAACACTGTTTAGGCAAAAATTAGTGGAGAATCTTGATCTGCAGATTCAATAATGGCAAATGCATGGATTGACCGTGTTGGGCAGAAATCAGGAAATATTTGAATGACGAAGACATCTAAAATGTCGACAAAACAGGAATGTTTTATAATTTGATACCTGACAATACATTTAAATTCAAAGGGGAAAAAAGAGTTGGTGGAAAAAATCAAAGGCTCGCTTAACGGTACTTGTATGCGCATATATGACAGGCACTGATATAAAAAAAAAAAAAAAAACCTGTTTGTTATCGGAAAATCGTTAAAACCTTGGTGTTTCAAAAATGTAAGGAAACTTCCTGAGGATTCTTTACGTTTCCGAAAATATCCGAAGTCATTCAAGCTTTTTTGTTCACTGCGAACAAAAAGCTTGGACAAAAAAAATATTTTATTATTAGTTGATAACTGTCCTGCACATCCCCAGATTCAAAATTTGTCCAACATTAAGCTAGTGTTTCTGCCTCCCAATGCGACATCGATTTTCAACCAATGGATATAAGTGTAATGAAGAGTTTGAAAGGATTTTATAAAAGATTTCTAGTTCTACATCTGATCAGTCAAAGAGAACAGAAACTTACAGAGTCTATATCAATATTGGATGCCATATATATTTATTGAATGATGTGTGAAACAACGTTACTTCAACAACCATATCAAATTACTTCAAGAAATCAAAATTAAATTCAACTGAAATTTCAATTGTAAATGAAGATGATGGAAACGAAGAAAATAACTTACCATTATCCGAACGGTTGCTACTTAACAACGTTGTAGGTTTTAATACAGATAACATCGATGAATTTGTATGAGTCGATGACAACTTGTTAAACTAGTGGTCTTCCTACAGAAAGTGACATTGTAGATGCTGCACTGAACAATGAGTGCAATGATAACGACGATGATTGTGTTGATGATATGATGACAAGTGAATCAAAATATTATTTTCTAATAACTGACAGGAAAGTGGAGGAGAAATTGTTGAGGATAAACATAAAAAAGGCACCTGGGGTGGATGGGATCTATCCAGTTATATTAAAGGAGGCAGCAAAGGAAGTAAGCAAACCCCTAACCATAATTATGAGAGCTTCTTTGGACTCAGGGGAGACCCATGGACTGGAGATGTGCAAATGTAACCCCAATTCACAAAGGAGGATCAAAGGCTGACACAAGTAATTATAGACCTGTTAGTTTAACTTCGGTTCCAGGAAAATTAATGGAGGCACTGGTTAAAGAAGCACTGCAGGATCATCTGGACAAGAATTCATTTATAGCTCAGACACAGCATGGTTTTGTTAAGGGCAGGTCTTGTCTGACCAATTTGATTGGATACTATGATGTAGTCACAAAAGAACTGGATGCAGGGAATAACTTTGATATTATATATTTGGATCTTAGAAAGGCTTTTGATACTGTTGTGCATGGAAGACTGCTGCACAAATTGGAGAAGTGTGGCATTGGAGGCAAATTGCTGCTATGGATAAAGGGATGGTTGAGTGGCAGAAGACAGAGAGTGGTAATCAACGGACACTGCTCAACGTGGACTAATATTATTAGTGGAGTTCCTCAGAGTTCAGTGTTGGGTCCATTGTTGTTTTCTGTATTTATAAATGATATTGATGATGGTGTATCAGGCTTAATGTCCAAGTTTGCAGACGATACCAAGGTTGGCAGGGTTGTTAAGGACACTACTGATACTATGCTGCTGCAACAGGATCTGGAAAGGTTGAGCAGATGGGCTGAGAGGTGGCAAATGAAGTTTAACATTGACAAATGTAAAGTACTACATATGGGAAACAGTAACTCCAGATCAACGTATCACTCTGTGGTACTACGCTGACAGTGGTAGAGAATGAAAAGGACCTGGGGGTAATTGTGCAGGCAGATATGAAGTTCTCTGAGCAGTGCAGACGAGCTGCAAGAGTAGCTCATGGTGTCTTGTCAATGATATACAGGAATTTTTCTAGCAGGGACAGGGATGTGATTATTCCCTTGTATAAGGCATTGGTCAGGCCACACCTTGAGTACTGTATACAGGTCTGGAGGCCTCATTTCAAGAAGGATGTAGAGCTGCTGGAACGAGTACAGAGAAGGGCAACAAGATTAGTGAATGGAACAAAGGGTTGCTCTTACGAAGAAAGGCTTAAGTTTTGCAAATTACAGAGCCTGGAGACTAGGCATCGGCGAGGTGATCTGATAGAGGTGTATAAGGCTTTGAATGGCTTGAGCATGCTCAATGCCGATGGGATTCTTCCTCTTGCTCAGAATAATCACCTGTGAGGGCATAAATTCAAATTGAGGAAGGACGGATGTCGGATAGATGTGCGGAAATTTGCCTTTAGCCAGCGGGCAGTTGGTTTGTGGAATAGACTCCCATCGCTTGTTGTTGAAGTTGATAGCCTAAACAAATTTAAGGCTCAGCTGGACAGGTATTTCGAACGAACGGAGGGGTGAAATGGGAGTAGTGGTTGTCTTTTTTTTTTTTTTTTTTTTTTTTTTTTTTTTTGGCTGATGCTGAATAAGCTTGCTTTCTTGCATCATATGCCTCTACTAATGCTAATGCTAAAATCAGAGCCGACAATCTCACATGCTCATGGTGCAATGGACACATTAATCAATTTTTTTGAAGGAACTGAGGCAAAACTTTATAGGTGGTAGATGACTCTCATCGACCGGTGCAATACCACCACTTTGATTATTGGAGGCTTGAAGTGGTGAAACCCATGTTTAGTCTCTAGAGCAAAGTTTCCAGCATTCCCCCCATACTTCTCTTTCAACCCATGCACGGTACTAAGTACTATAGGTTTTGATACCTTTCGTGTTTGGGGTTTCCATTAAAAAAAAAAAAAAAACGTAATGAGACTTTTAACGTGTTGGGTGTTTTAAGGAAAAATTTAAGAAATATCAAAGTGAAATCTTTAAAACAAACATCAATTTTAAGATTCATAAATAAAAGACTAATTGAAATCATGTTTAGTATTAGGTGTATGGTTTTAAAATTACAGAAAAATAAATTGTGTTTAATATTAAGTGTATTGCACAAGCATATTAACACAAATAATATGTAGGCATATACTTATATTATTTTTTCCTTCCTAATATTTCTTTTTTTTTTTTTTTTTTTTTTTGAATCTATCTTTTTATTAAGTTATGGAGAATTTTAAAAAATAGGAGGTAGATTTAACTCATCACTGATATAAAGTGTTCATTGTTTAATGGCCCCAGGGATATAGCTCCATCTCCGATATCACAGATATAGCGAGTAACGGTTATAATGAAGAAATTTGTCGGTCCCTTGATGCTTGTTATAACCAAGTTCGACTGTATTTATTTCATTTAGTCCAGTACTCTTTTAATGGATTCTTATAATTCAAGGACTGTTAATGGTTGATTGTAGGGTAATGTGGATGAGAAGTTTAGCTTAAATATTTCATTTAGAGTTTTATTATTCTGGAAAGACTTGACTATATGCATCTGAAGCTGACAATTGAGAGAATACTCCTAGGACATTGAGGAAAATTTTCTGTTTAGTTGTTTTATTATTTTTTTTTAGAATACTCGGATGTCCATATTTTTATTAATCAAGGAAGCAAATCTAATCCAGGAGTCTTTCTTAGGTATTTTTTCTGGTGTAGTCAGGTTTTTCTCTAAGTTTCTTATAATTAATGGAGATTGATGGGCCCTAGTAGCCATATTAGCAAGAGCATAAGGCTGTTCAGTAGTCGTGGATTTCTTCCTCAGTATCTTGAGTTAGTCAGTCTCAAGGCCGGGTGCTATTAGCAAGTCAAATCCAAGGATCCTGACTAGAAATGCATTCGAAATAAATAAACGAGATTGGTAATAGTAGGGTGTTTTTGAAATAAGTTCATTATTTTGTTTTTCTCTCTTTTCACAGTATTGCAATCTTTGTTTCGCAAGTGATTTCTATGTTTAAAATTTTTCTGCTGAGTTCGGGGAATGGTAGCAGTGGCATCTTTTAGAATTTTAGTAATGATGTGTTCAGTGATGGCATTGACAGGATAAGATTGAGTAATTTGATCATCAATAGAAACTTGAGTGCTATATTTCATCTAAGATGGTTTGGAAAATTTATTTGAGTTGAGTACGATATGGAGTAGGATGTCTGAATTTTACATATTACCAGATAATGATCACCAGTGAGCAGGCCACTTTATACTTGGGTATAGGATGGAAGAGTAAATGGAGAAGTTGATTGTCAATTTTGATCCTGTAGGGAGAGGTAAGTTGGTGAACCAATATTCAATGTTAGATTGAATTCACCAAGATTCAATGTCTGTCAATTAGCATTTCAGTAAGCTATCCTTGTCCACCTGTTATCAGAGAATCCAATAATGGATGGTATTCACTGAGGTTACCCAATAAACAGAAAGGAGTTGGCAAGTGCAGTATTACATCTTCAAGTCCCCACATGGTACAGGAATGATTGGGTGGAAGATAGAGACTACTGTATTGTAGTCTCTATCTATGTACTGTTAAAGCAATACCAATCATTATGCGTGCAGCTATGGCTTCCAAAGAAGCCTGTAGTGGAATAAGTCTGCATGGAGTCCTTGAGTCTACTAGGATTGCCACACTTCCATGGGCAGGGCAGGCAGGATTTCTGTCTTTCTGATATAACATGTTTGTTTGTTATTTGGTTTTTAGGAGCATTAGCAACTAAGGCCATATTGCTCCGGGGTTATGCGGTGGTCATTCCCTGACCTTTCCGCACCCTCCGTATTTGGTGGTCACGGGCTTGAACTCCGGTCTAATCAAGAAGCGTGTGCTACGCACTGTTGCTCCTGCCCACCTGGCTACGAAGGTGCCCTATTCGATATAACATGTACTTTTTATCTTAGATTTTAACTAAGAAGTTAAATTAGTTTCGTACAAGCAGAAAGCTGCAGGATCATAATGCAAGATTAAGTCATAGAGGTCATTAGTATTACTGCCAAAACGTCTACAATACCATTGTATGATGCACTGCTCACTTAGTTTTGAAAGAGAAAGATGATTCTGTCTGTTTTTTGAGTGGATTGCTTGATATGATCACATTTGTTCTTTTAATTTCTGGAGCAAGTTGGGTGCCAAGGTTCCTTGCCATCTTCTGTTTAATGGGACATTCAGTATTCATATCATATTCTACATGAAGACTGTACTATTCCATCTTCATTGCAGTGGTTTCAGTGCCCATGCTATTTGAATTTTGTCTTACCTCAGAATCTAGCACCTCTTTTTCTTCATATACAGGAGGGATATCAGTTGGTATTGTAATTGGAGTGTTGTTGGTTTGGTCCACCAGATGTGGTTTAGGTGAGCACTGGCCGAGCCCATTCTGCAATCAGTACATCTCACAGAACTGACATATCTTTATGAGTTGCTACAGCCCGGTGATTTACAGTAGTGGAGGCAAAGGAGTGTTTTGGCAGAGTTAACCTTTTCTTTTTTTTTTCTCTCTTGGCACTTGGTGTAAGACTATTTTTGCTGTATTTTTGAAAGAGAAAAATTATTCTGTCTGTGCTTTTTATGAGCGGATTGCTTGTGATCATGTTTGTTCTTTTCAATTCTGGGGAAAGTTGGGTGCCAAGGTTCAGGGATCTGTCCTGGGGCACTTTTTTTGGTCCATCCTCTTGGATGAGTTCCTAGGGATGGATCTGGGTGAGGTTCGGCCCATGGCCTTTGCTGGTGATTTAGTTCTTATTGCAGGAGCGGACACTAGATTAGCACTTGAAATCATAGTTAATGCGGCATTACACAACCTACGAAATTGGACAGCCACACACAGCCTAAAAACCTCTGGAAAAAAGACAAAAACAATATTACTGAAAGGATAATTACAAATCAGGAAACCGCCTACAATAAAACTAAACAATAACCCAATTAGCCTGTACCTGGAGGTTAGGCATCTGGGAATTCAAATCGATGCTGGCCTAACCTTCCATGCCCATCTCAAATACTTGTCAGGAAAAATCCAAAGATATACAGCCATGATATGATGCATAAGTAGAGCAGATTGGGGCATAAAATCCAAAGCCCTCTCTCTCATCTATAAAGCGGTCCTGGTCCCAATTTTAACCTATGGCGCCTCTGTGTGTTGCATCAGAGCAACCATGGAGAGAAATAAATGCAAACTGGATTCCATTCAAAGATTCATTCTATTGTCCATCTGCAGGGCATGCAGAACAGTCAGCACTCCTACACTTCAAGTGATAACAGGCTGCCTCCCACTCTACCTTGAGGTAGTTAGAAGAAGACTCTTCACCCGACTCAAGAAAGGGATCCAGCACAGGTTCTTGATCTGCAACTTGACCTAGCAAACAATCTGAAGCAAGAAAGGAGGATACCAATCACCTCGTGGATCTGTGGCAACGCTCTTGGGAAACCACAACAAAAGGAGACATTACAAGATGAGATGATTCCTGCTGTATATCGACCTGACTTCCCCAAAAGCCCCTCCCTGGTTTAAACCTGGTCTCCACTCAACCTTTATCATTACAGGCCATGGATCATTCACTTTTTTCCATGCACTCGGCATGGAAAGTGATCCCCTCTGTTCCCTGTGGAGAGGAAGAATCATGGAGTCACATAGTCACCCTTCCTAAGACACTTCCAGACTAAAACTCCCAAGGGGATCAAATGACCCCCAGAACCAAGAATTTCTTCTACTGCAAATTGAGGATTCATACAAATGTCTGACAATATTCGCACAAGAAGTCTTTGCCATAAGGAAAGCCAAGTTCACTGAGCACAGTGCGACGCAAGGACTGCAGCAGACCTAGACTGATGTGGAACAATATCACCCAAGGCACACGTAAAGACAAGCCTATGCCAACCAAATAATGGTTATGATCCAAATAATGACACGAATTCACGCATAAACTGCTGGCAATGGGCTGCGGGATAAATTGCAAACCCATAAGGGTTCGCAAGCTGATCCTATGTGCATAAAGCACATAGGATCAACTTGCAAATCCCCAGGGGTTGGATTCACCTAGCACCGCACAATTTGGTGCGGGATTGACGGTGCTCTCGTCACTGCAGGCCTCTGGCGATTTTGCAAGGACATCTCTCCCCCATGGCTTTTATTCCCTTTCCCCTACCCTTACTTCGCTTTCTCTGGGTGGCTTAACTTCTCTTTCAAGCCACCCCAAAAATTCACCCTCATTTGGACCTACCTTTGCTATCTCTCCCTACCACAACCCACTTTCTTTCTTTTTTTCTTCTTTTTTTTCCCTTCCTTTTTTTTTAATTGGCCTCTGTCAGGAAACTCAGGCAACCCTGGCAGAGACCAGCCAGAGTATAATGGGCAGCCTGACTCACCTCCTGGTGGGCAATGTAGGGTCCCACTAGGGGCCCTACAGCCAAGCAGCCAGAAGATAGACAACAACAGAACAAAACACAACACTACATAAACCAGACATTACACTTTTTTCTGGCTTTTGCAGTTCTGCATTCCATCACAAATGTTGTTCTGCATTCCATCACAGAGTACATACAGCGCAGAAGTTGGAAACCACTGGTGGTGCCTGACTCTAAATACTATGTCACTATGTATTTTTGAATTTTTTAATCTGTAGAACTGTCTGTACTTGCCATTCAGATCATTATTGGAATCATTCCATTAGATTTGTTTGTTATTTTCTGAGTCTGTTTCAGAATCAAAAAGAAGATTCTGTCTAAATTCTTAGATAAATTAAATTAAATCTAAATATACATCCTAAAAAAGAAAGGATCAGGTGTTTTAATGAACTTGTTAATATTTGGCAGTCCAGATTGGATATTTCCCTCTTGGTTCCATCACCAGAAGATTTCTTTCAAATGTGGTTTCTTTACAATCCCAGTCAGTTGATCTTGGTTTTTGTTAAGTCTTGAAACTTGATATTTAATAACTGGCCATGGCTCTCTTAAGGAGAAGCTTTTCCAATTTGGCTTAATTCCAACTGGCCTTCACTACTGTGGAGCTAAAGAAAATTGGAATCATCTTCTCTTTCAGTTCATCCTCTACAAAGACTTCAGAAAAGTTGAAGAATGCTATTCCTGGCTTTTCTCCATATCATGTAGACTTACTTCTTCAGACAAAATTCAATTTGTCTTCCCTATGGGACTTTTCAAGAGATATCTTTGTTTGTAGAAAGCTTGTAAACAATAATGTAAATAGTGCCAATATTGCACAAAATGCAAACCTCATACTCTAAAATTGAGGTTTTTGTGCATGCGTTTGTGCGGTATCCTCCTTGAGGAAACTTTCCTCCCTGGATATATATATATATATATATATATATATATATATATATTTTTTTTTTTTTTAATGCAAGTCCTCAGTACACTCACCCCCCCCCCCCACATCTGGAATGGGCTCCAGAGGAATCTGCCCCACTTTTTGGCAACATCAAGTGGGGGAGAGTTTCAAATTGAGACAGAATGAGCTTTACTGGGACCAGCCCACCTTCCCAAGTAACTAGAATAACACAACAGAACATAATACACGCAAACCTACATTAACTCACATATATGGCCCTTTTGAGTAGTACTGTTCTTCACAGAGATATAAGGCAGAGTTGAACTGATATTCTAGGTGCTACCCTCTACAAAAACATATATTCTTCAATTTTTTTTCCCAATCGTTCACAAATTGCATGATTTACAAAAAGGCCAGATGATCAAGTTTGTTTGTTTGTTATTTGGTTTTAAGGAGCATTAGCAACTAAGCCCATATTGCTCCGGGATATGCGGTGGTCATTCCCTGACCTTTCCGCATCCTCTGTATTTGGTGGGGACGGGCTTGAACCCCGGTCTAACCAAGAAGCGTGTGCTATGCACTGCTGCTCCTTCCCACCTGGCTACAGAGGCGCTACCCAAATGATCATCTTTACAATTATGGCAGCATTTCCCAAACTGTGTTCTGTGAAAAAACTTAATATAAATCCCCCCCCCCCCACAAACCGCCCATTTAAATTTTGAATATTTCAAGAGTACAACACTTTGTATAAGTATAATTTAACATTATTTTTTCTAGTTATTGATAGATCATATACTGGATGTGACATATTCACTCAACACATTCAAACTTATGCATCTTAATTCCTCAGCCTTCTGTTAACATGCAAAATTGTGTAAACTTTGTCATGCAAGTTTACACATTTTTGTAGATGGTGTCAGCTGTCTTCACAATTACAAGATAAACCTATCATAAGATCAGCATTACAGGAGTTCATTGAAGAAGTGTTACAGGAAGTATCACAAAATGTATGAGAATAATCTGCAATTCTTTAAGAAATTAAAGGCAGGTTACACTCCACCAGGTTTAAGTGCTTAATTATTTTATCAAATTCCAGTTCTTGATATATCTGCACACCATGCTGCTTAAAGAATATTTAAGATCAATGTATAATAGATTATAAAGCTACAGTGCACACATGCAAACACGCACACGCAAAAATGCTGATGCAGTACAATTATTAAATAATACTGTTGCAGGTTGCATTAAATATCTTTCTGATGATATAGAAAAAGCTAGTTTGCCGACTGAAACTTTGGAGTAAGTATTCATTGCAGATAGATGAATCCACTGACATTTCAGGACTCTGTGCTTCTAGTAGTTGTCCAGTATATAGATTTAATAATACTATTAAAGAAGACATGCTCTTATATGCTAATCAACACCACTGGGGAAGAAATATTCAACTGCATCAACAATTTTAACAGAAAGCATGAAATTATTTGGGGAAAATGTATTGATGATGCCTGGACAATGATCAGGAAGATGAAGGGAGTTGTGCAAATCATAAATGTGGCACCACAAAGTACTAATAGTCATTGTGTTCCACACAGACGAATACTGGCAGCTAAAAAAAAAATACCAGCATATCTAAAAATTGTACTGAATGAAGCCGTACAAATGATCAATTTTGTCAAATCTCAACTCCAGGTTATTTAAAACTTTGTGTGATGAAATGGGTAGCCAGCATAAAGTGCATCTTTTACACTAAGTAAGACTGCTTTTGGGACTTTTTGAATTTCATAGTGACCTACTGATATTCTTCATTTCTGGTAAATCAGGACTGGATATCTTCTGTAGAACTAAATAACTTTGACTGCTTTCCCACATGATATGAATTTCTAACAGAAATATATTCGGCAGTCGATGAAGAAGTTTCCAGCACTTACATGACTTGCAGTCATCTTTATTAGAATATTTTCCTACAACCACCTATGATAATTCTTGGGTTTCCATTTATAATTACAGCCAAACCAGTCAAGCTTTACTGCACACATTTACGAAAGCCTAATTGAATTGATTTCTGACTCTGGTTGAAAACAAAAGTTTAAGAATCTTTCACTAAATAATTTTTGGAATGGCCTAATAAAATTTACTATAAACTATTTTGCTCTTGTTAAATAGTTTATAAATATGGTTTTAAGGTGTTTATTTTAAATTCTTTTATGAAATTCAAGTATAGTGTGATAAGATTCATTAGGTTTGACTATAATCTTGGGAAGGTAATAGTTATGCTAAATTTAAGATAAGTCTGTTTTGGCAGTTACAGCATTCTTTGTTCTAACTGTCAATTCCAGCTGCCTATGCTTTAGCATAGCACTGGTATTTGAAAGTTTGAAGAGCTGCTTTTTAAATTCTACAAGTTATGGATGTAGGGGACTTTAATTAGGTTAGGTGGAAGGGTTTGTCACATTGATTAGTTGTATCTAATTTTGGGATAAAATATCACCTTTTTGGAAAAGATATAGATTTTTAAAGACTTTGAGTTTTAAGTAGTAAAGGCCTATACAGCCATATAACAGTGCCACTGCTGGAGAAAGACTTGGTGACGTACTCCAGTATTTTTCACCAGAAAACTTTATGAACGAGCTCATGAATAAATTTATAATGCTAGGAAAGATCAGTGGAACAAGGAGAAGAGGTTGGCAAAGTCACTCTTGATGGCTCAACACCATCAAGAGCGACACTGGAATGAGCATGAAGGACTTGGAAGAAGCTGTTGAAGACTAGACAGCATGTTCACAGCTCGCCCATAAAGTCCCCAAAAGTCAGCTGCAACTGAACAAATGAAAACAACATCACAATAGAATACCCCAATGTGGCTTAATATGTAGTTTGAGTATTACTTCCTTTTCCTACAACTTACTTGTGTGAGACTGGATTTTCCTATTACACTGCAACAAAAACCAAATATGGAAACAGACCTGATGCTGCACTTAACATGATGATTCAACTTTCCAGCATTATTCCTAATATTAAGCAAATTTGTGATATAAAAATAAAGAAACACCAATCCTATTAAAACCCAAATTGTATTTTCCTTTCAAAAATCTAATTTGTTTTGTTTTTTGTATGCATATAACTTTTTTTTTTTATGTAGAACACAGTTGTTAATTTTGAATGAATTTTTATAATACTTTATTGTGTTTTCCTGATAGAAACTGTGCATTAATTTTTTTTTTTTCAAAAACCAAATAGTTGCAAAAGAATAAGAGTATTCTGTAAATATACCATAACACTCTTATTCTTTTGCAAAAGAATAAGAGTGGTCCGTAAATATACCGTAAGATAAATAGTGTTACGTGACTAAAATAAAAAGTTTAGCAAATGCTCAGTTAGGGTAGTCTGGAGATGTTGCAGTATATTCTGTTTATAAATGGCCTTTTAATGGTTTATAAATGGTCTGTAGCATCACCTCTACATGTAGTCTGGGAATGACCAAATTTTTGGCATTCATAACACCTTATGGTTATAAATGCCAAATATTAACCAACTTAATGAGATAGACAAGTTTGATGTATTGGAAGTTGGAATAATATTATGTGATTAGACTAGACTGCCATCGTTTTGGAGCATGATTCTTCTTGCTTGTATTACTTTTTGCTCATAAAGCTGTCTGCCTATTTCTTCTGTTATATTTAGTAGTTTCATTTACTTATAATCCCCTTGGAGGAGTTCAATGTGGTGACATGACTTGAACTGGAATTCCACTTAAGGAGAACAGTTATAACAGTAGTTCTGAATGCCTGGGTTGAGATGTATCTATCAATAAGTTCCCTGACTCAAGTCATTTCACTACATGATGAGTTCAATGTGAGTGTATATCGAGAGCTCAATGGTATCAAGGGTGAAAATGTGTCGATGTCCACATTTGCACCTTTTAGCCCTGAGAGTAGCTTTCCCAACCAGGCTTCCAGCCCTCCCACATGGAGACCGGAGCAACTCTGTAATTTATTAATATTTACTCATATGTTTAATTTGATAATAAAGGTCTACTCCCACGGTTGCAATTTTATGCCTTATAGTGAATTATACTTTAATTTGGAATATTCAAAGGTATTTTGAGAATGCATGTTACAAATTCATGATTACCAACTTGTCTGTAATATTTGTGTCCAAATGGATTCCAGAATGCCATGGAGCTTGGTTAGAAAAGTCAAAAATAAGGTTCCACTTTAATATTTAGCAGTCCTATCATTTCATTCAGTTTTTCTGTCAAAAGAATTGCATGATAACTAGGAGAGGGGGAAGATACCTCTGTCCAGATCTTATCACATATACCTTAAATAACAAAAGGACATAAAGGTGTGTCTGAAAAGGTTTAGGACTGAATTTTTTTTGAATGATACTACTAGCACCATACATTGGACACTGTTGAAACTATTCACTATCCCATCTGCACTGGCTACATTTCATCAGTGTGCACAACAAACAAGTTCTACTGGGAAGTCCTGTTTAAGTTGGCACAGTAAAATTATTGTCATGGATTCAAAGGCCAAGCAAAGAGTGGCGATAAAATTGCTTTAAACCAGCAAAAAGTGCAACTGAAACAGTTGCAGTGGTGAGCACAGCTTATGGACATGAAGCACTATCACAGTCAAACATTTTATGCTAGTATGGGTGGTTCTGTGAAGGGCCCAAAGATGTTCAAAATAATGCACAGAGTGGTTGCCCATCCTAGTCTTGTATGGACTTGACCATCAAAAACGTTCAGCAGCCATTAATGGAAGATCGTCACCTCTCCCTCCAAATGATAGCAGAGCAGCTTCACATTAACAAGGAAATGCAACTGTGTATTTGATTATTGTTGAAGATTTGAAAAAAAAAAAAAAAAAGTGTGATTGCACTTCGTACTGCATGTTGTTGTTGTAGTAGGGTTTTAGGAGCGTCGGAGACTATATATATACTGTCTGTAAATTGTGTGTTCTGTGGTTGATTTTCTGTTTGCTGGACAAAAAACCTGGGTTTCCAGGAGGAAAAACCATGCTACCCTTGCTTGAGACTGCCTAATCCAGCCATGCATGAAATTCTTCACTTCATTGACAGGACTCAAACTCGGGTCTTTTCCGCCAGATGTGGGGAGGACAGTGATTCTACGAACCATGCTACCCATGAGAGCTTGTACAGCATGCACTGACAGCAGAACAAGAGGATGAATGACTTGCTGCATGTCAAGATTTGATTGAGATGGCAGAGAGTGATCCAGATTGCTGGTGATGAATCCCAGTGCTCTGCATATGAACCCAAAACAAAAGACAATCAGCTGCATGGGTTGGAGAAAATTCACAAAGGCCGAATAAACTCTGGTTCCAAGAGCCTTGAACCAAAATAATGTTGATTTTTGATTGGCAAGGAGTTGTGCACGAAGAATTTGTACCAGAAGGATAGACTGTTGAAAAGAATTCGGCATGTTAGGCTAGATGCAGCCGAGTCAGGCGCATGGGTCTTGCTTCAAGATAATGCATCTTGACATGTGACCACTGTCAAACAGTTACTCACACAGAAGAGTGTTACAGCGCTTCACCACCCGTGTTCACTGGATTTGGCACCTGCTGATTATTTTCTATTCCCCAAAGTGAAAAAATCTTGACATTGTTTCAGAGATCCAAACAAGCATGATGAGAAAGTTAAATGAGGTTCCACAAGCAAAGGGGTGTATCAAGTTATGAAGGATGTACTTTGAAGATCAAATGGTAATAAATTTTTTACTTGAGCTTTCAATGAATGTAGTCATAAATCTTTTCAGACACACCTTGTTTTTTTTTTTTTTCTTTTTTTGATTTGGTAGTTGTTGGCGCATTGGCTTCTGTGGCCATATTGCACCTCCCAAGGTTTTTGCAGTACTTTGATCCAAGCACGAGGCGGGAATCGAACCCGCGACCTTTGGGTTGCCGGGACACACCTTGTATGAAATTCTTTTATCCGTTACACTGCTGGTTCAACTATTATATTATGCTTATAATAAACATTTATTGTCAGTTAGTCATTTGCACCACCTCAATTACTTAATTTTTGTGTTTAAAAATCGATACTTAAAAATTCTGGTTAATATCATAAACTTGATTCCCGGTTGGTTTAATTAGGCAAGACTCAGATTTTCTGACTGATACATGATTTACCTTTGCAGATGCAAAACTTGAGGCCACAATATTCATGATATTGAAAGTTTTGAATATCATGATTAAATATTCAAAAATGGTTTTGATAATGTATAATACTGAATTTGGTGAAATAATTGAACACTTAAACCTGTGTGAAGTGTAATCTGCCTTTAATTTCTTGAAGAATTACATATTATGCTCAGAGATTTCATGGTATTTCCTGTACCACTTGTTCAGTCCTATAATGTTCCTATAATGCTGTCCTTATTATACCATCAGCCTCACATACCAACCTATCATAAGGTAAGTATTACAGGAGTCCACTGAAGTGGTACGGGAAGTACCATGAAATGTCTGAGAATAATCTGCAACATCATCCAAGTTCCTTGCGAGGACTAACTGGTTAAAATACAATAAGATGAAAGTGTTAAAATATAACATAATAAAAGTGTTCGCAATGAAGTGCCTCTTCATCGGCTAGTTGGTGAATAGTGTACTTCAGTATATATTGATGGTTACAATAGCAAAAGTCAGCTGGGCATGATCATGTATCATGAGTCTGGTGTCGGTAGAACAGAATTACATACACGTGATGACTGCCAGTGTTCATCGCACTGCAATACAGCACATTCATTAATAGGGTGTAGGTGCACTCCCTTCATGCGATTCATAGTACTCTTATTGGTAGCTATGTGCAGTGCCTTCAAGCTATGAGCGCTGGCGGTAATCACATGAATAGTCGACAATTTCAATAACCCGATGGGGATCAAGATTGTGCTGCTCAATCCAATAATGCTCGGCGACTGCGGAGCGTTCAAAATTAGTGGTTCGCGAAGCCACCTCATGCTCAGAAATCCAGTCTTTCAATTTTCTACTAGACTCACCTACATAACACCCCCCACAATCTGGACACATAATGCGGTATATGGAACCACTCCATATGAAAGGAGGAACAGGTGTTTTCACCTTAGAAATAATATACATTAATTTCCTCCCCAGAAGTTGCACACATCGTATACGATGGAGATGCTAAATCCTAAAAAGTCGTTCCGATATGCCCGGATAACAGGGGATGTGGTCAGTAGAGATAAATTCATTGACATGAGAAGGGTTAGATTGCGTAACAAATTTGTGAGCCTGAAGCTATCTAGAACATGAGGTAGATAGCCACAATTTGAAAGCTCTGCTCTAATTTTGGAAATCTCCAATTGCCCATCACCAATTTAAATAGAGTGCATCCAATGCAGGAGAATAAAGTGCGAGCAGTGCTTCGCAAATAACCAGGGGTGTGCACAGACCCATAAATTGGTAAATTGGCTGGCGCACATTGGCTTCCAAAAAACAGAAGTTACTAAACGCGAATTCATGCGTTGGACTAACACATCCAAAAAAGGAAGAGTATTATTAACCTCTAGTTCAACAATAAACTGAATGATGGGTGACAGGGTATTGAGATATTGCAGCAGTTGAGATTCTGATCTTCCGAGGACAATTGCGAAGATATCATCAACATAACGACACCAGAGGGTGAGAGGAACAGGTAAGTTCAAGAAAATCTGACTCTCAAGTTCCTCCATGGCAATATTGGCGACGATAGGACTAACAGGAGCACCCAAAGATGTGCCCTGTATTTGGACATGATCCCCCCCCCCCCGTTAAACACACATTGAGAGCAGTACAAATATCATCTGTAGAGAGCGAGGTTCTGTCTCCCAATGTGGTATCCCTGATCAAAAGGCATCTCACACAGGTAATAGACTGTTGTTCAGGAACAGAAGTGAACAGAGAAACCACATCAAAGAAGACCATAACCTCGCTCTCAGAAATAATAAAATCTTTAATAATACCCAGAGATTGTGCGCTACTGGAAACAGTGTAAACAGTTTTTCCCAACAAGGGGTGCTAATAACTTGGGAAGAAACAATGGGCCATAAAGGAATATCAGGTTTACGGATCTTTGGAAGTCCATAAAACTGCAAGAGTCAACGACCTGTTGCATGAAGCTTCCAGTGGATGTTCTTGGTAATCTTATTAGCTAAAAATCAAGAATGCACAAGTTTATTAACTTAGATTCCAACACTTTCACAGGGGAGGCTTGGACAGTTTCATAAACCTCCCGATCCTGTAATACAGTGAGGGCTTTACAAATATACTCCGACTTATCCAGAACAACAGTGCGCCACTCCTTATCTGCAGGCAAGATTACAATAGTGCTGTCTTTGCACAAAGGATCAAAATTGCACAAAAGGGGATCGGAATCTTGACTACTGCAATATCTCAATTCCCTGTTGCCCATCATTCAGTTTACAATTGAACTAGAGGTTGATAATACTCTTCCTTTTTTGGATGTGTTAGTCCAAAGCATGAATTCGCGTTTAGTAACTTCCGTTTTTTGAAAGCCAATGTGCGCCAGCCAATTTACCAATTTTGGGTCTGTGCACACCCCTGGTTATTTGCGAAGCACTGCTTGCACTTTATTCTTCTGCATTGGATGCACTCTAGTTAGACTGGTGATGGGCAATTGGAGATTTCCAAAATTAGAGCACAGCTTTCAAATTGTGGCTATCCACCTCATGTTCTAGATAGCTTCAGGCTCATGAATTTGTTACGCAATCTAACCATCCTCACGTCAATGAATTTATCTCTACCACCTACATCCCCTATTATCTGGGCATATCAGAACAACTTGTTAGGATTTAGCATCTCCTTCGTATATGATGTGTACAACTTCTGGGGACGAAATTACAGTCTATTATTTCTAAAGCGAAAACACCTGTTCCTCCTTTCGTATGAAGTGGTTCCGTATACTGCATTACGTGTCCGGATTGTGTGTGCGTGTGGGGGGGGGGGGTGTTATGTAGGTGAGTCTGATAGCAGATTGAAAGACAGGGTTTCGGAGCACGAGGTGGCCCTGCAAACCGCTAATTTTGAACGCTCCGCAGTTGCCGAGCATCATTGGGTTGAGCAGCACAATCCTGATCCCCATCAAGTTATTGAAGTCATCGACTATTCGCGTGATTACCACCAGCACTCATGGCTTGAAGCACTGCACATAGCTACCAATAGGAGTACTATGAATTGCATGAAGGGAGTGCACTTACACCCTATTATAGAATGTGCTGTATTGCAGTGCGATGAGCACTGGCGGTCATCATGTGTACGTAATTCTGTTCTACCGACACCAGATTTGTGATACATGATCATGCCCAGCTGACTTTTGCTTATGTAACCATCAATATATACTGAAGTATACCATTCACCGACTAGCTGATGAAGAGGCACTGTCTCGAAAGCTTCTATGTATTTTAATGCTTTTATTATATTATATTTTAACATTTTCATCTTATTGTATTTTAACACTTTTATCTTATGTATATATCATTTATTCATATTAATAAATTTATTTTAACCAGTTAGTCGGTCGTCGCAAGAAACTTGGATGATATGCAACCTGACGTGCAAGGCCTGTTTTCTAATAATCTGTAATTCTTTAAGAAATTAAATGCAGAATACAGTTCATGCAGGTTTAAGTGCTCGATTATTTCACCAAATTCCAGTTCTTGATATACCTGTGCACCATGCTGCTCAAAGAATATTTAAAATCAATGTATAATAGATTATAAAGCTACAGCATATATGTGCTGTAGTTATATATATATATATTTTTTTTCATTAATTATAGCAGAAATTCTTACCGTGTTTCTAGCTCATTATAATAAACTGCACCATCACGAAATATAAAAAAATAATTCTCTTCATAACCTTTAGAAGCTTTGTTCTTTACATTCCAATTGTACTCCCGAGCCATTTTGTATTCATATCTATTATAATATAAAATAAAATTGCAGTAATGTAATCATAAATCATTTTGTATATTCACAATAACATTTTCACAGGTAGTATTAAGTATTCATGATCTTGCCATATAGCACCAAAAATTGAAGACATATATCTTACTGTTATACGTACACAAAGGTTATTTCAATGAAAGTACAGTCAGTCCTTCTATAGCACGATAGTTGTGTTCCTAGAAACCCTCATGCAATGTAAAATCGCGCAATATAAACAACAGGCCCCATGGGAAAAATCGGGTTAGGTGCCGACCACCCAAGATTGAACACACATTTGTAACCAAAACATTACCAAACAATAAATTATCGTAATAAAATACGTATTTTATTACAACTATTACATAATAAAATATTGCTAATGCTTTTGCTTCTATCGTAAGCAAACTTGTTTTTTGTTTGATTTTCTATCCAAACAGATGAAAGCCGTTCCATCTCTTCCAATTCTTTGTGTCTTGGTCTAATGGATTTTAATTATACTTTGAGTTGTTCCTATGAAAGTTTTTATTTTCTCTGCATTCTTTGTAATTCTCGGTGTTGCTTCATTTAGGCCTGTAGCATGTGCAATATCACGTGGTCTTTCATTTCGAATTTCATATTTTTTCTCTATCGACAGAGGCGAACTGGCCATAAGCCTTATCGGGGAAACCCTGGTGGGCCGGAGTCCGGTGTGATTTTGGCCATAAACGCTAGTACGAGGCCACTACAAATTTTCCTAGGTAAGAATTTTTTGACCCAGTCCACCTCTGTTTATCGACATTGCTTTTCTTTTTCTCTCTGAATCTGTAGTGTCTTCACAAGGACGCTTCCTTTTCACACCTTTTAAGTATTTCTCATTTTTAGGGAATAAAGCATAATTACAAAATGAGGAGGCACGCTTGATACACATAAACAAAGCTGCGCACGTGTAGCAAAAAATAAACAACACCATAAAGGCAGAGATACACTATTAACACCTCACATTTTACTAAAGCACATTTCTGGGGGTTACTACCATAAAACAATAAAAATAATTTCCAGTTGCACTTCTGCTAGTGGAATCTGTTATAAACTGGTAGTAAACTCGATCTAATGGCATTTTCGATAATACCGATAGTTGGAATTGTGTGGGTTTTTACCTTATTATGGTGAAATGTGTTTCCCCTTCACTGATATAAAAAAAAAAAAAAAAAAAAACCCCATAAATACATTTTTAGAATCTTCTCTTCATTCCTATCGTGTTGCATTCAGTTGGGCTGATTCCGCGTTCGACTGCCATTTCTTGTAAACACAAAGGCGAATTGTGCATAAGCGAATTCGGTTTGTGTTATATACGATATCGTTCCCCTATTTATAAATAGTGTATGATCGAATTTGTGTAGTGTAAACACGTGTTATACGAGGACTGACTGTAAAATTTTTCATCTATTTCACTATTCCCCAAATGACATTCATGACACCAGAAATATACCTATGTAAGCGGGGAAAAATTCTTTTGTGTATCCTCGTTTACAGAGGTGTGTGTGTGTGTGTGTGTGTGTGTGTGTGTGTGTGTGTGTGTGTGTGTGTGTGTGCGTGCGTGCGTGTGTGTTTCATATAATAAATGGTCTCAATTTCCCTTCTTACCTAAGAGATTTTGCTTTTCCATCAGTGATGTACATCTTTGTTACTTGTTCATTCTGAAAAGTTCTATATCTATACAACTGACAGAAAATACTTTTCGTCAATTGTACAAATATACAAGCAGGAATGAATATACACATTCCCTAAATAAAGTTTGAAGAATAATATGTCTCACATTTTACAGTCAGATGTGCCATAGAGACACGGCACTTAACAAGTGTATTTATAGATGCCACAACTCGGGCCTCCATGATTAGAAGCTCCCACTCAGCTGAAATCATATATTATGGTCTCAATAATGCACTAAATTATTATTATATACAACTTTAATGGCAATTATTGCTGCCCCAGAAAAATCATTTTATGAAATTACATTACAATTTCAATAGTTTACAACTGTCTGATTTCCTAATCAATTCTACTTTTATAAAAGAAAAGGAAGTATTATAGCGATTTTTTATCATTTTAACTTTTGAAGTATAATTGGTATATTTCAGTCAGTAATTGGTAATTTGGAATCCCAACATTCAATACTAAATATTAAACCAGTTACTACTCAAATATCACTATTTTTGATCTTCTCCAATTCCTGCATCCTCTTCTCCCAGGCCAGCCTTACTCACCGATTCCACCACATGTCATCCTTTCATCTTTTATGTCCCCTATAACTGCCACTCCTTCCTTCTTTCCACCTGCAATTCAAAGGTTTTATTGCTTTTCCTGCATCACTCCTCCATACACATCCAACCAATTTAATCTCATCCATGCAATCCTATTCAACACAATATCAATGCCTAACTCTTTTCCATTATCTTACTTACTTCTATCTCTAACATTTCTACCAACCATCTCATCACTCTCATCTGTTTGAACTATTCCTCATTTGTTCTTTCTCAAGGTCAGGTTTCCACCATATAATGAAGAAATGGCCTTATCAATATCTTCTCTTAAACGTTAACTTTCTTGGCATCTATTTTTTATTACACACCCCTCTATTTCAGTCAAGCGTCTTTAGTACACCTCTTAACCACAATTGGACACCCACGATCACCATAATCTATCTGGAATGGGACATGATGCAGCCAATGGGATGTTTTTGTGCATGTTCGATGCCAACGGTATGAGGAAATTAGGTGCCAACTCATCATTCTAATGGGTGTTTATGAGAGTGAAGAACAGGGTGGATACCCCCCAAAGAAATTAAAGTGGGGGAGAGGGTCCATCAAGTTCTCAGTTGTCCAAATCAATGCCAGAGTCCTCACTTCTGCATCAGACAACACAGCGGGAATCCTGATAAGAATGTGCTAGTCCAACATGAGGTATTTATTGACAGCGACTCTATTCTCAGGGAAAGGGGATAGTTGAAATACGACCAGGGTATGCCTGCCACAAGCAAAAATAAATGACTTAGAGAAGATATCATCTTATAAGGGCATCTTAATATCATTAGTACCAGTGTTATACACACTGGTACTAATGATATTAAGAGTAGATCTGAGGACTTACTTAACAAATTCAGGATGATGTTCGGAAAAAGTCACATCAGAATTAAGTTGTAAAGTGCGTGTATTCCTGCTCAGACATGATAGGAGGTAATATATATTGAGATACTTGGCTATCAAGTTGGCACTGGAAGGAGTGCAAGGCTCGTGGGGTAGAATTTTTCTCAGCATGGTCTTTGCTTGTTAACAGGATGGACTATATTTAGTGACAGAATACACTTAAATAGAAGTGCAAGACTATTCACTGATGCTATCGAGGCAATGTTAGGTGGGTCAGAAAACTGATGTTTGTTTGTTTATTTGGTTTTTAGGAGCATTAGCAACTAAGGCCATATTGCTCCGGGATATGCGGTGGCATTCCCTGATCTTTCCGCATCCTCCGTATTTGATGGTGACAGGCTTGAACCCCGGTCTAATCAAAAGTGTGTGCTGCGCACTGCTGCTCCTTCCCACCTGGCTACGGGGGTGCCAAAGAAAAACTGACAGCTTGGGGGAATACACAGACTGATAAAAGAACTAGAGCCCCCAGGCAGAGGGGAACATAATTCTTGAACTGCTTCTACTGGAACATGCAGCAGTCTGGAAAGTAAGATGTTGGAGATTTCAAGCCCTGCTGTGGGTCATCATGGAACAAGTAAATACATGGGATGTGCTAAGGTAGCTAAGAATATGAACAGATGCATGTATACTTGAATGTATACTAACGCAAGGAGCACAATAAATAAATCTGAATTTGAAGTACTGATCAAGTCATCAAATGCAGACATTGTGGGGATACTGAAAACATGTTACTAAGACATAAGGGATGCAGAATTTGAATATGGGGAATACATTGTATACAGAAAGGACAGGAGGATTGGTTATGCTCTTAGTTATGGCCTGACATAGCCGAGTTGTCAGGAGCGCGAGTGCAGTAGCACATGCTCTTTGAGTGGACCAGGGTTCAAGCCCATGACTGCTAAATACGATTAATGTGTGTATTGATGATCACGACCACCAGATCACTGACCTGGTGGTCGTGCCGGAGTATAAACAAGAATTTTTTTTTTTTTTTTTTTTTTTTTTCAAAGAAGCATATTAAATCTAAAACAGGATTCTAATTTGACATGGGTGGCCAATGCAATGTTCAGTCAGTTTGGTGTGACATAAGCACTATAAAAACAACAATGAGAATAAGAGTATATTATAGGCCTAATGACTGTGATGAGCATAACAAAGAGCTATACAGAGAAATAAGAGTGAGCCAGTAAATCAGAATGTCTTATAATGGTATATGTTAACTTTCCAGATATTGATTGGAACTTGTGGGTTGGTCATGCACACACTAGCAAGGCTTCTGTGGATTTAACATTAGCATTAGTAGTGGCATTGATGCAGGAAAGCTAACTTATATAGCATCAGCCAAAAAAAAAAAAAAAAAAAACCTTCTCATTTCACCTAAACAATAGCTTCTCTAGCTCTTCCTTGAATTCATTTAAGCTATCAACTTCCACAACAAGACATGGAAATTTGTTCCAGCAATCAACCGCTCGCTGGCTGGCTAAAGGCAAATTTCAGCACACCTATTCTGCAACTGTCCTTGCCAAATCTGAATTTAAGCCTACTCCTGTCCATAATCTGAGCAAGAAGAAGATTCCCATTGGCATTGTGCATGCTGAAACCATTCAAAGCCTTAAACACCTCCATCAGATCACCTCACAGGTGCCTAGTCTCCAGACACTGCAAATTGCAAAAGTGAAGTCTTTCTTGGTAAGAGCACCCCCTTTGTTCCTTTCACCAATCTTGTTGCCCACCACTGTACTCGTTCCAGCAACTCTGCATTCTTCGTAAAATGAGACTTCCAGAACTATATGCTCAAGATGTGGTCTGACCACTGCCTTATACAATGGTATAATAACTTCCGTATTCCTGCTGGCAAAATTCCTGTATACATTGACAAATTCCATGAACTGTCCTGCCAGCCTATCTGCACTGCTCAGAGAACTTCATATCTGAGTGCACAATTACCCCCAGCTGTTTTTCGTTTTCACTACCCTGAGTATAGTACTATACAGTTGGTATGTTATTCTGGGATCACTGCCACCCATATGCAATATTTTGTTGTCAATGCTAAACTTCAATTGCCACCTCTCAGCCCATCTGCCCAAGTTTTCTAGATCCTGTTGCAATAGCACACTGTCGTTACTGCCATGAACACCCTGCCCACCTTTGTATCATCTGCAAAATTGGACATTAAGCCTGATATGCCTTCATCAATATCAGTGATAAATATAAAAAACAACAATTGGCCCAACGTTGAACCACTGATAACTTTAGTCCATGAAGATCAATGTCCACTGATTACCACTCTCTGTCTTCTCCCACCCAAGCATATCCTTTATCCTAACAGCAACTTGCCCTTCATGCCATACTGCTCAAATTTGTACAGTAGTCTTCCATGTACAACAGTATCAAAAGCTTTCCTAAAATCCAAGTATATGATATCAAAATTATTTTTTTGCATCTGATTCCTTTGTGACCACATCATATTATACATCAAATTGGTAAGACAATATTTCCCCTTAACAAACCCATGTTGTGTCTAAAGTATAACTGCAGTCTTGCCTGGATGATCCTGCATTACATCTTTAACTAATAACTCCATTATTTTCCCTGGAACAGAAGTTAAACTTGTCTGTAAATACTCGTGTAAATACTTTGATCCCCTTTGTGATGCACATCTCCACTCAGCAAGGACATCACCTGAATCCAAGGATGCTCTCATAGTTATGGCTAGAGTGTGCTTACTTCCTGCGCTGCCTCTCTTAATATAATTGGATAAAATCCATCCACCCCAGGTGTCTTTCTTACGTTTAACTTCAACAGTTTCTTTTCCACTTTCCTCTAACTTATTACAAAATCATTTAGCTCCCTGTTAGAGTTTGATAAACTTCTGACCTCCACTTATCTAAAGAATTTCTCATGTGTAAATTTAGATGCAAAAAATTCATCCAGTATGTCAGCAGGATCATCAACAGTTAAACCATCAATATCAAGTGAACCAATCTGATTCACCCTCTGCCTTCTAGAGATTACACAAGTAAAGAAATCTTTACTTTTTTCTTTTCATTCTTTGCCAATGATTTCTAGTAATCTGCCTTCGCGTGCCTAACCTCCTTTGTGATTGATTGTAGACTAGCTTATATCTACCATAGGCTTCTGTGTCGCCTGATAATTAATATACATCCCATGCATGTTTCTTCCTTGCTACATCTCATTAGTTCATCTGACATCCATTGTTGATAATCAGATCAAGATTATTACTCCTTGCCTCTCTAACATGTTGCTGCTGCTGTAGAAAACACTCATCCAATTAATCCACAAAAGTCTTGCTAGTATGCAAGCGACCAACCCACAAGTTGCCATCAATATATGGGAAGTTAAAATCTCCCATTATAAGACATTCTGATTTACTAGCCCACTCTATTCCTCTATACAGTTGTTTGTTGTACTCATCAGAGTCTTTAGGCCTATAACACACTTCTCTCATTTTTGATTTCCCAGTGCTTGCATCACAATAAACTGACTCAACATTGCACTAGCCACCTATGCCAACTGAATGTACTGCCTTAGATTTTACGTGTTTCTGTACTAAGAGCATAACCCCTACATTTATTGGATGACTGTCTTCTACAGCAGCAGGTTAGAGAAGCAATGAAAGGATGCAATACTCTTTACCTGATCATCAGCAGCAATTCTTCATGCATTAATAATCTCCAGGTAAGAGACCCTCTGGGTGGCAGTGATTATAGTGTGCTGATGTGGGACTGACTAAAAGAAATAAGTACTGTGAAGGATTAAGGGCAGGGCTTTTGTTTTCATAAGGGTGACTACAGCTATCTCAGACTGTTTTTCGATTCTATACAGTGGGACCATCTAATGACGTTACCAACAACAAATTCTAAATGGAAAGAATTCAGGGAAGTAATCGTAGAACTACTATATTTTCATACCGACTAAGAAATACTGTTCCAAGCTTAGACCTAAATGGATGCTAGATGAACAGATGAGACTGGTGGCAGAGAAAATGCATGGGATGCATATAAATTATCAGTTGACGTAAAAGCCTATGGTAGATATAAATTAGTCTGTAATCAAGTCACAAAGGAGATTGAGTCCAATTATGAGAAGTCTCTGGCAAAGAATGCAAAGTAAAGCAGCAGATACTTTACTTATACAGCAGATGAAACGGGCTGAATCACATTGGCCCACTTGCTGTGGATGGTTTAACTGTTGATGATCCTGCACATGTTGCTGACAAATTGAATAGATATTTTGCATCTACATTTCACACATGAGGAGTTATTCAATGAGGGGAATGCCAGAAGTTTATCAAACTCTAACAGGGAGCTAAGTGATTTTGTAATAACTGAGAGCAAAGTTGAGGAGAAATTGTTGAAGTTAAACATAGAAAAGGCACCTGGGGTGGACAGGATCTATCCAGTTATATTAAAGGAGCCAGTAAAGGATGTAAGCAATTAGCCATAATTATGAGAGCATCGTTAGCGTCAGGGGAGGTCCCCATGGACTGGAGATGTGCAAATGTATCCCCAGTTCACAAAGGGGTTCAATATCCCATCCCTGTAAAAACAGTCTCTCTCTCTTGTTAACAGATAGGACCACCCACCCATAACTGATATGGGTTTTTACAGTCAAGTATCCTGTTAATCTCGTTTAGTTATCTTTTATAACAGGCAAAACTATGGTAATTAAATTATATCCTCTGACTACAGGAAATGAATATGAATAATTCACCTAGATTCAATATATGAAAAAAAAAACAAAAAAAAAAAATAGCACATCAACGACTGGCACGAATTGGGTGAGTATAACCAAAACCATTTTAAGTGGGTGGGAGAGGGAAATTCACCTATAATTTTTACTTTTACAATGTAACAGAAATATACTCTGCTTTGGGCTACACTCTTAGCTCTAGTGAAATATCAAATATAGAACCAAAACATGTAATAATGTGCTACACTGTATATATATAATTATTTATATATACCAGGTGGTTTCAGAAGACCCTCGTGTCAAAACAGTTAGAGATAGTGCTGTGAAAATCAGTGGATATGTTGTTTAGGGCATGGAGAAGCGATTTGTAGAAGGAAAAAAAATTAGTTCAAATTTCCCCCACCAGGGGAGAAATTGGTACTGTAAACATGAGATGCAACACTTAACTTAGGATTAGATTTTAATATCAGAACTTAGAAATCTACAGATATTGTTCTATGTGCTTTCCTTCACTGGAGATGACATTCTGAAAACAGAGAACTGCGTGCAACGCAATTTCGCATAGTATCTCATTGGGGATGTTAGCTACATACTATTTAATGCCTGCTTTCAAATCGACAAGCATCTGCATGCCACCACAGTAAACTCTGTCTTTCTGGCTATGGGGATTGAGATCTGCTGATCGGGCTAGCCAGAACTGCGGAAAGTCTCTAGACATGATGCAATCATTTCCGAATGTTGAACGGAGCAGTTCCTTCACTTGTCAACCAACGTGGGAAGGGGCACCATCTTGCATGAACACTATCTCCAAGCATTACCTTTCTTGCACAGCGGGAATAATGCGATCTCTTAGAATAGCGCAGTACCATGCACTAATTAGCGTACACCTTACAGGGCCATGAGGCGTAGACATTTTGAAGAAAAATGGTCCGATTATAAGCTCTGCTGTGAATCCACACCATACTGTAACGTATGGACTTTGTAGTGGCCTTTCAAGCAGATTTCATCATGTCAGTCTTGGAAATTAATTTCCTAAAAATGAGGTGTAAATAATATGCCTTCAAAACACTTGTAACTCTCTGGTCCATTGGCTTCATTACGGATGTCATATGTGGTGATAAAAGCACTATCTTAACATTACAACATAAGCTATCAGAGTCAAGAGCAAAAGTAGCAGCATTCTCCAAAATAAGAATCTTTAAATCCAGATTTTCCTCTTCACTGCATTTTTTACTTTAAGTATAAAACACTCATTAACCAAGTCACAAAAAATTCGTTTTGTTATTAATGCATTATGCTGTGATTTCCATATTACTGGCAATGAAGCTTTAGGTTTGTTCTTTAAAGTTCTGGGATTTGGCTCTTGCAGATCAGAAGGCCTCAATTTTTTTTTTTTTTTTTTTTTCTCGAACTAACAATTGGAGCAAGATGATCTTTCAATGACTTAAACCCAGGCATGGCATTTTCTTTCTTTCTTTGATATGTACATTTTCTAGGTGGCATTCACTTCCAATATAGTCCAGTTTCAACAATACTGAAAATTTTTTTTTAGTTGTATTCACCTTCCTCAATATACTTTTTTAAATTTAGTGTGATATGATTCAGTTGTTTTTACATCTGCATTAGTAACTTTCCTCCTGAATCCTGACATTTCTGAAACCATATTACTTTTGTAATCAGTGAAAAGGCAGCAAAATCCAGTTTTGACTTCCAACTCTTTCCAAATATTTTTGTGTAAGTTCAAAGCTTTTTCTTGGATGAGCTTATAAGGTATATGTTGCTGATAAAAGATCAATTCACATTACTTCCCAAGATCCCCATTACATCATTCCTTCTACAGTCAACTTAACATCAAAGTGCCTTTCCACTGTCATGGCTCTTTTTTCTAAATCTGCTGCAATTTTTAGGTTTTTGGGATGTTGAGGAAATGTATGATGTCAAATGCATATTTGCCACTTTTTTACAATGGATAACTTCTAATTTCACATCAAACCCATAGCTTGTACACTTTCTTTTGAACTCGGAGAGCCTTACTGTGAATATTTCAATTTAAACTTACTGTTATAAAAAATTCACAGAAAAAAAAAAAAAAAAAGGAAACATCAGCACTACAAACATTTAGCAACAGACTGATGATGAAGGGAGACTGCAAGCACACAAGGAGCTGACTAATCACATGTGAATGCTCGTGGAAAAAATTTGCTTTACAGAAATGAATTGTACCCTGCAACTCTGGGGTTTTGGTTCAGTTTGTTTTTTTTATGACATATCAGCAAATTAGGCCATGGTGCATGAAGTTGAAAATTAAATACATGAAAAGTTACAGGCAGCCTAAAAGCAGACTATCGTGTGAAAGTACTGGGTGGTTATAAAATAAGTTTCCCTATTCAGGAGATCCTAGTGTCAAAACAGTTAGAGTTAGTGCTGTGAAAATCGATGGGATTGTCATTTAGGGTATGGGGAAGCGATTTGTAGAAGAAGAAAAATTAGTTCAAATTTCTACCACCAGCTGGGAAAACTGTACATATGTGGCACTGTACATATGTAAAAGTTGTCATTTACTTCAAGTTCCACCAGAATAATAGTAACACTAATGCAGCACTATGTGAATATCGGAAACTTAAAGGTTTGCGTACAGGACCTTTGACGTCAGTGGGGCTTCAAAAACTAATAAAGAAATTTGAAGCGACTGGAGAGTTGGGTGTAATTCCAGGCAGGGGACGACCACGTATCGGAAAGGAGGTAGTGGATGAAGTGGCAGTTGAATTGGTCAGAATGCGAAACACTACCCAGTCAGTAGTGTCAGAGGTGTGTCAAGAGACTCGAACCTTCCTTGGTCTACTGTACGTAAAGTGCTTTGAATAATTTTACGCTGGTTCCCGTACAAGATCCATGTAGTGCAAGAATTAAACTCTTGTGATCAGCAACAATGAATAGACGTTGTCTACAATTTCTGGCTTGTATGGAACTTGACAATACACAGGCTCGACTGATCTTGTAAACTGACGAGGCACATTTCACTCTTCATGGGGTTGTAAATGCACAAAACTGTCAAATATGGGGAACTTCTCGTCCATCTGCTGGCATGAAAGACCACCACAATACGCTGCTGTAACGTATGGAATACGTTACAGCAGCGTTTCCCAAACTGCATTCCACAGAACACTAGTGTTCCGTGAGATGTGAACAAGTGCTCCATGAAAAATCGTAATTAATAACTACAAAAAATAAATAAATTTTGCATATTTGTAGTGTACACCACTTTTGTATCATTATAATATTTAACATGATTTTTTTTTCGATTATTAATATACTGGCATAGCATTAGCATTAGCAGAGGCATATGATGCAAGAAAGCAAGCTTATTCAGCATCAGCCAAAAAAAAAAAAAAAAAAAAACACACACACCACTCCCAGTTCACCCCTCCGTTTGTTCGAAATACCTGTCCAGCTGAGCCTTAAATTTGTTTAGGCTATCCAACTTCAACAACAAGTGATGGAAGTCGGTTCCACCAACCAACCACCCGCTGGCCAAAGGCAAATTTCCACACATCTATCCGACATCCGTCCTTCCTCAATTTGAATTTATGCCCTCTGAGGTGATTATTCTGAGCAAGATGAAGAATCCCACTGGCATTGAGCATGCTCAAACCATTCAAAGCATTATACACCTCTATCAGATCACCTCGCCGGTGCCTAGTCTCCAGACTCTGTAATTTGCAAAACTTAAGCCTTTCTTCGTAAGAGCAACCCTTTGTTCCATTCACTAATCTTGTTGCCCTTCTCTGTACCCGTTCCAGCAGCTCTACATCCTTCTTGAAATGAGGCCTCCAGAACTGTATACAGTACTCAAGATGTGGCCTAACCATTGCTTTATACAAGGGAATATTCACCTCCTTATCCCTGCTAGAAAAATTCCTGTATATCATTGACAAGACACCATGAGCTACTCTTGCAGCTCGTCTGCACTGCTCAGAGAACTTTATATCTGCCTGCACAATTACCCCCAGGTCCTTTTCATTCTCCACCACTGTCAGTGTAGTACCGCAGAGTTGATACGTTGCTCTGGGGTTACTGTTTCCCATATGTAGTACTCTACATTTGTCAATGTTAAACTTCATTTGCCACCTCTCAGCCCATCTGTTCAACCTTTCCAGATCCTGTTGCAGCAGCATAGCGTCAGTAGTGTCCTTAACAACCCTGCCAACCTTTGTATCATCTGCAAACTTGAACATTAAACTTGATATCCCATCATCAATATCATTCATAAACACAGAAAACAACAACGGACTCAATACTGAACCCTGAGGAACTCCACTAATAACATTAGTCCACGTTGAGCAGTGTCCATTGATTACCACTCTCTGTCTTCTGCCACTCAACCATCCCCTTATCCATAGCAGCAATTTGCCTCCAATGCCACACTGCTCCAATTTGTGCAGCAGTCTTCCATGTGCAACAGTATCAAAAGCCTTTCTAAGATCCAAATATATAATATCAAAGTTATTCCCTGCATCCAGTTCTTTTGTGACTACATCATAGTATCCAATCAAATTGGTCAGGCAAGACCTGCCCTTAACAAAACCATGCTGCGTCTGAGCTATAACTGAATTCTTGTCTAGATGATCCTGCAGTGCTTCTTTAACCAGTGCCTCCATTAATTTACCTGGAACAGAAGTTAAACTAACAGGTCTATAATTACTTGTGTCAGCCTTTGATCCTCCTTTGTGAATTGGGGTTACATTTGCACATCTCCAGTCTATGGGTACCTCCCCTGAGTCCAAAGAAGCTCTCATAATTATGGCTAGGGGTTTGCTTACTTCCTTTGCTGCCTCCTTTAATATAACTGGATAGATCCCATCCACCCCAGGTGCCTTTTTTATGTTTATCCTCAACAATCTCTCCTCCACTTTCCTCTCAGTTATTACAAAATCATCCAGCTCACTGCCAATGTTTACTTTACCTACATCATTCTCCTTCCTGAATAACTCCTCATGTGTGAATGTAGATGCAAATACTCGTTTAGATTGTTAGCCACCTGAGCAGGATCCTCAACTGTTCAACCATCAATATCCAGTGGACCAATCTGATTCATCCCTTTCCTTCTTGAGTTTAAATATGTAAAGAACTCTTTTCTGTTTTTCTTTGCATCCTTTGCCAAGGATTTTTCGTAGTCTGCCTTTGCCTGCCTAATCTCCTTTGTGACTTGGTTACAGACCAACTTATATCTATCATAGGCTTCCATGTCACCCATTAATTTGTATGTATCCCATGCATTTTTCTTCTCTGCCACATGTCTCATTAGTTCATCTGACAACCATTTAGGCCTAAACCTTGAACAATATTTCTTAGTTGGTATGTAAAGCCTGGTAGCCTCCAAGATTAGTTCCTTGAATGCTTCCCAATTTGAGTTTGCTGTTGGTAACATCATGAGTTGGTCCCACTGTATAGAATTTAAATACCGTCTCAGACCATCATAGTCGCCTTTTCGAAAACAAAAACCCTTCCCTTTACCTCTGATGGTAGTTACCTCCTTGAGTAAATCCCACTTCAACACACTGTGATCACTGCCACCTAGTGGTTCATTTATCTGCAGATTCTTAATGCATGAATTTGGTTAAAAAAAACAAAAGACCTCTCGTTCAATCTGTAACACGTGGATTTGATACCGTTACTGATACTAAGTAATACCTACAAAATCTCTGTCTAAGTTAAACTTTAAACTAAGTATCGTAATTAGGAATATAAAGCTACTCTAGAAAATAAGTTAATATGACAATTTAAGCTAATAAATCAGAAAATAAATCAGGAAAAACTTCTCTGTTCCAAGAGCTTCAAGGAGCTTCGTACGCACAGGCTAACCTCGCGCCCATATTGTCTCTCGCACCCATACTGCACAGGCTAGCCTCGCACCCATAGAGAAGCATGCGTAGAAGTAATGACATCTACAAAAAAAGTAGCAATGTAGTTATCTGCTATGCCATTCGTACGTGATTTAGCCTGGAGTACACAGGTTGAAAGAGAAAAAAATACTCATTATTAGTATTTTGAAATTTGAAGTGACTGGAGAGTTAGGTGTTATTAAAATTAGAATATTATTATTAAAATATGTGACCATGGATTTGTGGTTGAAAAAAAGGAACTTTAAAACGAGAAGAAAAGTACTTCTAGTAGTGCAACCGTGGTTGACGAAAACGAACACAACATTGTCGCACTTCAAAGTGAGGATGAACAATCGCAGCCTTCTGTTCCCCAAAAATCAGAAGTGAAAACACAGGAACCAACTAATAAAAGACCAAAATGAAAGTATAATGACAGTTATTTGAACTTCTGCTTTACACGTGTTGGAAATAAAGATGCTCCTGATGCACAGTGTGTCGTATGTAAAAATATATTAGCAAACAGTTCTTTGGCTCCCGCTAAACTTGTGTTTTGTAAGTGTTCCGTGAATATCTTGTGGGATGAAAGTGTTCAGTGAATATGTTGTTGGTTGAAAATGATCCGTGACTAAAAAAGTTTGAGAAATGCTGCATTACAGTGTGGTGTGGATTTACAGCAGAGCTTATAATCGGACAATTTTTCTTCGAAGAGTCTACATCTCATGGCCCCATAAGGTGTACGCTAACTACTGCATGGTACTGGGCTATTCTAAGAGATAACATTATTTCTGCTGTGCAAGAAAGGTAATGCTTGGAGATAGTGTTCATGCAAGATGGTGCGCCTTCCCATGTTGGTCGACAAGTGAAGGAACTGCTCCGTTCAACATTTGGAAATGATTGCGTCATTTCTAGAGACTTTCCGCAGTTCTGGCTAGCCCGATCAGCAGATCTCATTCCCCATAGCCAGAAAGACAGTTTACTGTGGTGGCATGCAGATGCTTGTCGATTTGAAAGCAAGCATTAAATAGTATGTAGCCAACATCCCTAATGAGATGCTATGCGAAACTGTGTCGCACGCAGTTCTCCATTTTCAGAATGTCATCTCAAGTGAAGGAAAGCACAGAGAAGAACATCAGTAGATTTGAAAGCTCTGATATTAAAATCAAATCCTAAGTTAAGTATTCCATCTCATGTTTAGAGTGCCAATTTTCCCTTTGTGCCAGAAATTTGAATTTTTTTTTTTTTTACAAATCGCTTCCCCATACCCTAAATGGCATACCCACTGATTTAGCACTAACATTAGTAGAGGCATATAATGCAAGAAAGAAAACATATGCAGCAGCATCAGCCAAAAAAAAAAAAAAAAAAACACACTTCCATTTCACCCCTCCGTTCATTCGAAATACCTGTCCAGCTGAGCCTTAAATTTATTTAGGCTATCAATTTCCACAACAAGGGATGGAAGTCTGTTCCGCCAACCAACTACCCGCTGGCTAAAGGGCTAAAGGTAAATTTCCGCAAATCTATCCTACATCTGTCTTTCCTCAATCTGAATTTATGCCCTCTCAGGTGATTATTCTGAGCAAGAGGAAGACTCCCATCAGCACTGAGAATGCGCAAACCATTAAGGGCTTTATACACCTCTATTAGATCACCTAGCCGGTGCCTAGTCTCCAGACACTGCAATTTACAAAACTTAAGCCTTTCTTTGTAAGGGCAACTGTTTATTCCATTCACTAATCTTGTTGCTTTTCTCTGTACTCGTTCCAGCAGCTCTACATCCTTCTTGAAATGAGGCCTCCAGACCTGTATACAGTACTCAAGGTGTGGCCTGACCATTGCCTTATACAAAAGAATAATCACTTCCTTATCCCTGCCAGAAAAATTCCTGTATATCACTGACAAGACACCATGAGCTACTCTTTCAGCCCGTCTGCACTGCTCAGAGAACTTCATATCTGCCTGCACAATTACCCCCAGGTCCTTTTAATTCTCTACCACTGTCAGTGTAGTACCACAGAGTTGATACGTTGCTCTGGGATTGCTGTTTCCCATATGCAGTACTTTACATTTGTCAATGTTAAACTTCATTTGCCACCTCTCAGCCCATCTGTTCAACCTTTCTAGATCCTGTTGCAGCAGCATAGTGTCAGTAGTGTCCTTAACAACCCTGCCAACCTTTATATCATCTGCAAACTTGGACATTAAGCTTAATATACCATCATCAATATCATTTATAAATACAGAAAACAATAATGGACCCAACACTGAACCCTGAGAGACTCCACTAATAACATTAGTCCACGATGAGTAGTGTCCACTGATTACCACTCTCTGTCTTCTCCCTCTCAACCATCCCTTTATCCATAGCAGCAATTCGCTTCCAATGCCACACAGCTCCAATTTGTGCAGCAGTCTTCCATGTGCAACAGTATCAAAAGCCTTTCAAAGATCCAAATATATAATATCAAAGTTATTCCCTGCATCCAGTTCTTTTGTGACTGCATCACAGTATCCAATCAAATTGTTTAGGCAAGACTTTCCCTTAACAAAACCATGCTGTGTCCGAGCTATAACTGAAGTCTTGTCTAGATGATCCTGCAGTGCTTCTTTAATCAGTGCCTCCATTAATTTTTCTGGAACAGAAGTTAAACTCACAGGTCTATAATTACTTGTGTCAGCCTTTGATTGACCTTTGTGAATTGGGGTCACATTTGCACATCTCTAGTCTATGGGTACCTCCCCTGAGTCCAAGGAAGCTCTCATAATTATGGCTAAGGGTTTGCGTACTTCCTTTGCTGCCTCCTTTAATATAACAGGATAGATCCCATCCACCCCCAAGTGCCTTTCTTGTATTTATCTTCAACAATTTCTCCTCCACTTTACTCTCAGTTATTACAAGATTATCTAGCTTACTGCCAGAGTTGAATACGCCTCTGGCATTCCCCTCGCTGAATAACTCCTCATGTTTGAATGTCGATGCAAAATATTCATTAAGTTTGTTAGCTACCTGAGCAGGATCATCAACAGTTGACCCATCGATATCAAGTGGACCAATCTGATTCATTCCCTTCCTTCTAGAGTTTACATAAGTAAAGAACTCTTTGCTGTTCTTCTTTGCATCCCTTGCCAAAGATTTCTCGTAATCTGCCTTCGCCTGTAGACCAATATAATTCATCCCCTTCCTTCTAGAGTTTGCATCCTTTGCCAAAGATGTCTCGTAATCTGCCTTCGCCTGCCTAACCTCCTTTGTAACTTGGTTACAGACCAGCTTATATCTATCATAGGCTTCTGTGTCACATGTTAATTTATATGTATCCCATGCATTTTTCTTCTCTGCCATATGTCTCATTAGTTCATCTGAGATTCATTTAGGCCTAAACCTTGAACAATATTTCTTAGTTGGTATGTAAAGCCTAGTAGCTTCCAAGATAAGTTCTTTGAATGCTTCCCGTTTTGAATTTGCTGTTGGTAACATCATCAGTTGGTCTCACTGTATAGAATTTAAATACTGTCTCAGACCATCGTAGTCGCCTTTACGAAAGCAAAAACCCTTCCCTTTACCAATAATGGTAGTTACCTCTTTGAGTAAATCCCACTTCAGCACACTGTGATCACTGCCACCTAGTGGTTCCTTTATCTGCAGATTCTTAATGCATGAAGAATCACTACTGATAATCAGATCAAGAGTATTACACTCTCTAGTTGCCTCCCCAATATGCTGCTGTAAAAAAACATTCATCCAATAAATCTCCAAAAGTCTTGCTAGTGTGTGAGTGACCAACCCACAAATTCTAGTCAATATCTGGGAAATTAAAATCCCCCATTATAAGACTCTCTGATTTACTGGCCCACTCTATTTCCCTGTACAGTTTTTTATTACACTCATCAGAGTCATTAGGCCTCTAACACACACTCCTACTCTCACTTTTGATCTCCCAGTGCTTATGTCACACCAAACTCACTCGACACTGCACTGTCCAGCGATGTCGACTGGCTGCACTTCCTTGGATTTTATGTGTTTCTTAATTAATAGCATAACCCCCTCCTCCCTTCCTATCCTATTTATCCTTCCTTTACACATTGTACTCCCCAAATTCCAGTTCTGCATTCCTTATATCTGTGTGACACCACGTCTCTGATATCCCAACAATATCTGCCTTTGATGTTTTGAGCAATACCTCAAATTCATCAAATTTATTTACCAAACTCCTAGCATTCCTAGATTTTCTAGGAATTCCAGCATATAATTTTGATATTGTTTATTTGGATTTTACCAAGGCATTTGGCTCAGCCCCACATGAGGACTTACTATATAAGCTGCAGGCTCACATCTGGTGAATATGGGCTTGGCACACCCAGCATTCTAGCATTTCTAGATTTTCACAGTGTTATCTCTAACTTACACATTGTATAACCACCCGGTATATAAAATGGAAAGGAATTAAATAGCACTAATACCAGGCAAATTATAGAAGTGTATATTTTAAGTATTATAATAATGCATCTATATACAAAGGGTACTAGGAAAGTTTTGCAACACAGCTTTGTTTATTTAATTTTTTCAAAGTAATTTCCTCTACATTCAATACACCTCTCCATCCTCCGAAACCAATCTTTAAACCAGTTCTGCCAAGTTTCACTAGGGAGTAAAGCACACTCGTTGTCCCAAGCCCGTAGAAGGTCCTCATCACTGGAAAACCCCCCTCCCTTTTAGCTTCATTTTCACATGCGGGAACAGTGCAAAGTCGCAGGGAGCAAGGTCTGGACTGTAGGGAGGGTGCTCGAGAAGTTTCAGTCCTGTCGTGGTCAAATATTCGGTGCACACTTTGGCGCGGTGACTGGGGCATTATCGTGATGGAGGTACCAGGTGTCCATTCTTGACTTTGGCCGCAGGTTCTTCATAGATCCAATGACTTTAGGCAGGCATTGTTCAGTATACCACTTAGCTGTGACTGTCTTCTGCGTGTCCAAAACGACACGTTCCACAATTCCACTCGATTTGAAAAATACAGCTATCATTTTCTTCTTTACAGATCGGGATTTTCTGACAATTACGGGTGTGTCGTCATCATCAAAGACACAAACTTTGTTTTGAGCCTTGGTCGGCAGATCGTAATAGTACAGCCAAGTCTCGTCACCTGTCACGATGTTGTTCACATACCGAGATTGTCCCTTATCAAACTTTTTTAACGTCTCCCGGCACCAAGTCACACGTCGTGTCATCTGCTCTTCAGTCAGTTGATGCGGCACCCAGAGAGAACAAAGTTTCTTCACGTGCAAATGATCTTGCAGAATCGAACGAATTGCTGGTGCATTTAGGCCCAAAGTATCCTCTATCTGTTGGTAGGTCACTCGCCTGTTTTCGTCAAGCATTTTCCTCACAGCAGTAACGTTTTCCTCCGTAACTGACGTTCGTGGCCTTCCCGACCTCTCCGAATCCTCCAGAGTGAAATTTCCCCTTTGGAATTCTCTATACCACCTGAATATCGTTGTACGATGTGGACAATCATCATCTAGTGCAAGAGTCATTTCTTCTAAGCACTGTTCTATGGTTAAACCACGCACGAAATTATACCGCAAAACTGTCCTTATCTCATTTCGTGACCACGATGCCATCGCAAGCACTTTACACTCTCACTACTAATGAATAACTGAGCCCATCGACTTGGCGCGGCGGCTACTATGCACGTATGAACATGTCTCAACATGCAGCAACAAGCAGCTTCTTGTGATTCATTGTTGCGTCATATTGCAAAACTTTCCTAGTACCCTTTGTATATATAAAATCTCGTCTTTGCTGAGGATACATACATTATCTGTTTAATTGGTTGAATTTTTTGGAAGGGACCTTGTTGGTGTTCCACAAGAAGGATTCCATATTATTAGAATTCATAAGAGATTTTATATGATTGGGCTCTATGGTGGGTGGGAAGGAACTTCCCACCCACTGCAGAGCCCAAAGGGATGCCCACAATCAAGCGTGCAAAAACCAGGCTGTAGCCACAGCTACTCACCATACCAGCCTGAAATCCTGTCCATTCAACCAGAAGAAGGAAATTGTCTTCAGCATGGTTGATCCCTGGAGGAGAGTCCAGTGGCTGATTGATTGGAAAGCTCCAAGAACCACCCATCCACGAAGCAGGGACTAAAGTGATGTGTTGAAGCTGGTTCCCTCACCACCAGGATCCCCTTTCCAAGTTTCCATGTAAGAAAAACATACCAGCTTCCCAAATCAGCGTGGAACCTTGACTGCAGGCATTAACTCCGAGTGATGCTAATGTGAAGGACCAGTAGGATCACTATGGAAGTCCCTTCATGTACAGGTGCCGGTGTCAGGAGGCAACTGCAGAGACCTCCCAGTATGTGTATATATTATATAAAATTTATAATTTGTAAAACTTTTGTATTTCTTTTGCATTGTACTCCAATAGTATAATGCAAACGAAAATATTCATAAATTATCTCCACTAACTGTTTAGAAAATTTTCCACTTCTAAAAAAAACAAAATGAGAGCACTGTAAATTTCTGCATAATCTATAACTACAGTGGAAGAAAAGTGTTATCTTCTACTGCTGCAATTCTTTATTTTGTTACTTATATTATCAATAATTATAAATACAACAAAATTAAATAATTTACTTACTCATCTTCATCCATATACTCTACACCTTCTTCTGCATCTCGTTTTCTTTTTCTTGTTGTATCTTCAGTGGGCAAGAAATAAGCAACAAACTGCTCTCCACTCTCATCCATCACTCCTCTTAAAATACAGACAATAACCAAAGGTACATCAATATGGATACTTTTTTTTTACTAAAAAAAGTAAAAATTTGTTTTAGCAATA
Organism: Mastigoproctus giganteus; assembly: GCF_048544385.1. Classification (NCBI taxonomy): domain Eukaryota; kingdom Metazoa; phylum Arthropoda; class Arachnida; order Uropygi; family Thelyphonidae; genus Mastigoproctus; species Mastigoproctus giganteus. Next base: position 142,701,649 of record NC_143580.1, read on the forward strand.
CAGAAAAGTTCAAACATAAATAATTTTATCTTATCTTATAAACCCTTCATGTGTGCGAGAGAGAGAAAAAATAAATAAAAATAAAAGCATGAGCATTGTAGATTTCTGCATAATCTAGAATCAAATTGCTTTTCAAAATCTTTCTTCCTTTACCATTTTTAATTCACCCTACAAAGTTGGGATGAATTAAAAATGTGAATTAAAAGTGAGGTTGCTGCCACTTTTTGGACCATCTTTAAAGCCTATCCAAGTAATCTTGAAGGAGCACAGTATGCTGCTCATTATTAGCACCTTTCCCCCTTCTTTACATCAACTGAAAATTTTGACATCACACTTCTCTCTTCCTTCACTTATGTCATTTAAGGAAAATCAGAAAAAAAAAAAAAAGAAAAAAAAAACAGCTGTCCCAGAACCAATCCCCAGGGGACTCCATGTTTAACATTAGTCCAATCTAAGTAGTAACACTGATCACAACCCTGCTCATCCTGTACTGCAGCCACCCTGTGATCCATCTAAGAATATTACCCATTATTATTATTATTATTTAGCCATGCAAGGAAGCCTGAGGCTTATGCTGCACCAGCCAAAAAAAAAAAAAATTCCCAAGTTACCTTGAGAGAGAGAAGTAGAAAGGAATCACCAAGAAAGAGAAGAATAATGATGATATCCAGCTCAGATGTGAGCCTGCAGCTTATATAGTAAGTCCTCATGTGGGGCTGAGCCAAATGCCTCGGTAAAATTCAAATAAACAATATCAAAATTATATGCTGCAATCCAGCTCATGAGTGACTAAACTGTCAAAATAGTTAACCAAATTAATTAAACATGATTTTTCCTTAACAAAACCTTGTTGTGTATCTTTCAGAATTCCATTTCTATCTGAATGTCCCTCTCTATCATTTCTATCTGAATCTTACACTGTTGATCATTGCTCGCCAGTGTGTAGTTGCTCACATCACTCTTAGAACCACCTTTATGTATTAACAATACATTGGAATTCTCCAATCCAAAGGAATCTCTCCCAAGTTCAAAGATGATCATAATTATTCACACTGCTCAGCCTCCCTTGCACTGCCTCTCCTCATGCTAGCAATCACAGGTTGGCGACAAGAAATTTGTGCTTGCAGGGAAAGCTGAAAAAAAAAAAAAAAAAAACACAAATACACTATTTTGGTACTTCTATGCAGGAATGTTCACTCGTTACCACTCTCCTGAATAATTAATATCAAGAAACTGATTCTTCTTCTTCTTACACAGTATGAACATCCCATACAGTTGTGTCAATACAACAATTTTTGGCAGAAAATAAACTAAGTTTTAAAGCGCACTCCACTTCCACTATATCTGTCATCAGAGGTCATATTTATTTATTCATGTTATTTTTTTTTTGTTCTCACAGTTCAAACAACCAATGAAAGACCATGATTATATAGATATTTAGGCAATTAAATTGCCACTTCCAATCAAATGGGCAATTGTAATAGTACTGAGGAGTATCCAATACTGTTACAATTGTTTTATTACTTGCATCAAACATTATTATATGGAAACTTTATTTCCATGCAAACTTAGCTATCAATAATTGAGTAAGGTGCCAATGAATTGGAGCTTACTATACCCATTGACCTAGAAAGTAGAGTTCTAAACAGTCTCGAATATCCAAGGGAGGGCTGGGCTGTCCACTTAACCTTCAGAAAAAAAAAAAAAAAAAAATTTGTGGGCTGTCCCATTCAGAGTACTGTTCAGTGTGATAAGTGTGTGAAAATTGTGAATGCATGGGAATGTCCCATAAGTGTTAAATGTTGTATTGTACCCTGGATGTGTGTGCATGCGTGCATGTGTGTGTGTAGCAGAAGCAAGAAAGCAAGCTTATGTAGCATCAGCAAAAAAAAAAAAAAAAAAAAACACCATTTCACATATCCATTCCCTCTAAAAGTTGGTCCAGTTTCTAACTGAATTTATTCAAGCTATCGACTTCCACGACACATGGAAGTTTATTCCTGAAATCAACTACCCGCTGGCTAAAGGCAAATTTCCGCACATCTATTCTACAACTGTCTTTCTTTCAATCTGAATTTATGCCCTCTAAGGTTCATAATCAGAGAAAACAGAAGAATCCCATCAGAATTGAGCCTGCTCAACCCATTCAAGGCATTATACACCTCAATCAGATCACCTCACAGGTGCCTAGTCTTCAGACACTGCAATTTTCAGAACTTAAGCTTTTCTTGGTATGAGGACCTCTTTGTTCCCCTCACCAATCTTGTTGCCCTTCTCTATACTCGCTCATGCTACTCTACATCCTTTCTAAAATGAGGCTCAGCCAGACCTGTATGCAGTATTCAAAAAATATATATACAGGTAACCCTCATATAATACGGTAGTTATGTTCCTATAAAATCTTGTGTAGTGCGAAACCGTGTTATATGGGACTAAGAACCAGTACAAAAAGGGAGGGGGTTATGTTTCAAATGTTATCAAAAATACACCATTCGAGATTTCATGTATCTTCTGCTCTCTTCAAAAAACCAGTAATCTGGATTTGTTCACTTTTGCTTGATAGATCTTTGTAAGTTTCATATGGAACAAAGCAATTTTGAAGCTCCCTTATCAACTTAGGGCTTCTTTCAGTCGAAAAATCTGCATTCAAAAAATAAGGTTCTAATTGCTCATCTAACTTTATGCCTTCCCATATGCTTTTTAGTGTAAAATTTGCAAGTTCAAAATTTTTATCTGCTCTATCATCCTCTGACTTGATTTGGTTTACCTCTGATGCCATTTCTACCTACTCCGCTTCGCCAGTTTATTTTTGTACCAGTAATTCTTGAACATCTTCAGTAGTCATATATATATATATATATATATATATATATATTTTTTTTTTTTAGGAGCACCAGCAACTAAGGCCAAGTTGCTCTGTGTATTTGTCTATAAACTGCTTGTGTTCCAAGGGTCGATTTTCTGGATGAAAAAACTGAGTGTATGGGGTAAAAAACCATGCTACCCTCATCTGAGACCAATTAACTCAGCCACGTTAAAAACCCATAAAAATTCTCCCCATCATCGACAGAATTTGACCTCATATCGTTCCTCATGCCATTCCCCTGCACCGGATTTCTATCCGGTGCAGGGGAATGGCAATTCTGCCAACTAAAGGGATTCAGTAGTCATATCATCAAAACCTTCCCCTCCTACCAACTTCTACTATCACACCAATCCTGTTTTTTACTGGTTTGTTCATATTTCCTGAATGAACTGACTCTGGCCATAAATTTTTCCAACACTTATTTAATGTTGATGGTTTTACTTCTTTGAGCAATAAAGCTATGATTCCGATACAGTCCACAATTGAAAAATGTTTCCATGCCTCGATCACGTCAATAGATTTGGAATAGTTTTTTTTTTTCAAAATCCATTGTAGCGAACTTCTGATGTAAAAGGCTTTAGGTGGATATAATGTCTTGATCTAATGGCTGAATTAAAGAAGTTGTACTAAGTGGTAGGAATATTACTTCAATGTTTGGATGACTTCTAATTCTTTTGGATGGCTTGCCACATTATCCAATAGTGGTAAACTTTGAAATCTAGATTTTTCCACAAGTTTAATAGCACAGAACCTAACATGGAAATTTTCCAACAAAATAAACTACGGGGACTTCCCAAATATTTTTTTATTTTTTTATTTTTTTGCATAATTACTAGCGAGTCAACAGCGGGGATTAACAAAAAAAAAAAAAAAAAAAGAATGAAAATGCTGAAAAATTACACCCAGCATAAGATGTAGGAGTAGCATGTTATACGGGCTTGCCTGTACTTTATATATATATATACACAAAGGAATATAAATTGGGGGGGGGGGGGGTACATGATGTTGGATATGATTTAAGCAGCCACTTATGTTTGTGATATTCTATTTTCTGTGGGTGTTTTTTTTTTTTTTTTTTTTTTTTTGTAGTGTATGTTAGTTGTTTCACACCACCCTCTATAACTGGTTTTTATTTCTGATTATCAACTTCATTTCGGTTATAGTGGAGGAAGTGCTGTTTCTCTGTTGCTGCATTAGGGCCTCCGTGATGTCATTTTACTGTACTGGTGGGTTGACCTTTGAGTTGCTGCCAGTTGCCATAATTTACGTTGCATTCGAAATGCAGTATTATTCACAGCCATTGTGTCCAGAGGTCCTCTAATGAGAATGGATATAACGGTTGTTTTATTTGTTCCTTGGGGTTTGTCTTAAGTCTATTTTCTTTAGTGTGAGTTTATTATGTTTCTTTTGTGATATTTCACATTGTTTTGGCCTCGCCATTAACAAGTGGGTGCCGGTCTAAATTAGCATTATTGGTTTATTAATTTGGCTTTATTTGCCCTTACCTTAATATTTCAAAATTTTTATACATATTTTCCTACTAGGTATCTTCATTTTCCTCTTCTGTCCTTGTCATTTATATGTGTTTTTTCACTCTCCTGCCTTTCCCCCCCCCCCTCCATAATTTATATTCCTTTATAGTTTACACAATGTGTTGTTGGATTTTGCTTTATGCTGCTACTTACATTTGTGTTTATCTGTTTTTTATTCCCTTCTCTAGGTACAATTCTTATTTCTTTTCTACGTTTAATTTGCATTATTATATATATAGTTAAAAAAAAAAAAAAAAAAAAAAAAGGGTGAAGGAGCTGCGATAGAAGGAAACAAAAAAAAAAAAAAAAAAGTATAAGAAATAAATAATAAAATTAACAAAATAAGGATGCTGCCAAACAACTTACAAAACCAGCCTCTCATCAGGTGTACCAGAATTGCAAGGTATGGCCAGGATTGCAAGCAAAATAGCAAAAAAAAACATATATATATATATATATATATATATATATTACCCATTTTGCAGGTTAAGATGTATAAATGTGAGTGAATACTATGCCAACTGTGTAAACTATGCAGTGGCTGAGTGAATGTTTGTGGTTATGTCTGTCTTGGTAGTTGTCTCATTTAGGTGCCACCTAAATAAGATAACTATGTGTCCTCTCTCTGCATGATGATGAATATAAGAAAGAATATGTGAGTGAGTGAGCGTTGCATTATGTGCTGTCTCCAGATGCCCCTAAATATAAAAAAAAGTGTAGGGTGCCTCCATAGCCAGGTGGGAAGGAGCAGCAGAGCGTAGCACACGCTTCTTGATTAGACCGGGGTTTGAGCCAGTCACCACCAAATACGGATCGATGCGGAAAGGTCAGGAAATGACCACTGCATATTCCCGGAGCAATATGGCCTTAGTTGCTAATACTCCTAAAAACCAAATAACAACAACAATAAAAAAAGTGTACTTGTACTTGTGTATATGTATGACAGGTGTACAGATGGACTGAGAACATGTAGAGCATGTGATGTTCTGGCAGGCTCCCCCAAATCAGACTGCATTGGAAGCAACCTATTAGGAAACAGCCTGTCATGCTGACACAACTATGCCTCTTCCCTCCTTTGCGGCATGGCATGGGAACTGCTGATACTAGCTTCAGAAGTCTGGCTGGTGTGGGATTTTATACAGAGATGTAATACTCCCCACATAGGATGCCCTGGCCCTATGGCTCCCCCCACATCTCTATTTCCCCTCTCCCTTCCCAAACTTTTTGCGTGGTGGACTCTATCACTACAAACCTTTTTTTGCTCCTGAACACAGTCTGAAACCCACAGAGGGCAGGCTCCATCTAAAAAGGTGTGCCCTCTATCCCTTTAACTTCCCATTTCTAGGTGGGGGGGGAAGTGCCACCTGACAAGCAACACTTCCCATCATCCACCTTCTTTAACTAGCTTCCCACACTCCCTTTTTAATAAAAAGTTCCTGTCCCCCTTACCTGGCACCCTTACTAGCAAAGAGACTTTACATACTACCTACTACACCTGGTCTGCCTCCACAGAGCAATGTGCGGTTCCACTAGGAGCTCCGCAGCTAAATGGACAGAGGAACAGACACTACGCTACACAAACCAACACTAAAACTTACACTACTCTGGCCTTTACACTATCTCCGCCTGACAAGCAACTCTATGCCTTACGTCCCTCTTGATGAAAGAACCATCCAGAGAAATCTGCAATGTCAGAATTTCTCCAGCATTTCATGATACTTAGGACTGATGATTATTCTTTTCTGTAAAGAACAATGCAATGTGCAGCACAAAACACTAACTATTCGACTATCTTGGATGTATTCCAAAATCATGGATTTCGCTATACTTCCTCATAGCCTTACATTGGACTTGTGCTGGCCCAATATATTGCTTTTTGTGTACTTTGGATGAAACTCCTCATGTAAACAGCTTTTTTGTGAGCGGAGGCTTGCTGGCCTTACCATGGTGCAGAAACATCTAGTAGCCACAAAAGTCTTACACCAATTGGAGACCAAATGTCTACTTGGTGGAGTTTTGCTGAAATCGTGTACAAAATTTCTGCTTAACTTCATTATGGACTTCATTTTTGAAATCCAAAAATTGTATAGTGCTCTTTCTACAACAGTGTATGTTGCCATTTCTCTTTACACTGCAGTTGTGCAAGTGGCTACTTCAGCAATCAATAACAAAGAGCATGAAAACACCAACCTTAATTTTTATCTATTTTTACCAGTGTCAGCACATGCTGACTGTAGTGAACACATCTGGTGAGTATGGGCTTGGCACACCCAGGGTCCTGAGCTGGATATCATCATTCTTCTCTTTCTTGGCAATTCCTTTCTACTTCTTTCTCTCTCTCTCTCAGGTTGTTGTTGTTGTTATGGTAGTTTAAAGGCACATAAGCTACTATGGCTATAATGCACCCCTCTCTCTCTCTCAGGATAACTCGGGAATTTTTATTTTTTTTGGAAGGTGCAGCATAAGCCTCGGGCTTCCTTGCACCATATGGCTAATAATAATAATAATATTCATAAACTCTGAAATTTTGGAAGCTATATTTGACTTATCTCATATTAAAGCAAAGAAATCAAAAGAGCTATCTAATATCAGCTTTGGTCTTTTTGTTTTATTTTTTTTTTAAATTAAATATTCAACATTTTATTAACAGTTGAAATGCAAATGTATACCTGATCATAGCTTGAGACATCTCTTCCATTTGAGAAAGGGGTACTGGGTCTGAATCAAATGTCACTTGAGCAAAAGGGTATTTCCAAAGCTGTAAAAATAAAAAAAATAAATAAAATAACTGTTTTTTTTGATCCTATCTATTGTAAAAAAAAAGTTAAGAAAAATCAAAAATTTTCAAACCTCCTTAAAGTATCAATCTGGATCTGTACAACAAAGATGCAAAATCAATTGCTCCATAAATATTATTGTTTGAAAAGAAGCAGAGAGAGAGAGAGAGAGAGACTGTTCCATATAAAAGTTTAATCTATAATAGCACACAACAAAAATAAATATTTCCAAAATGAGTATCAATAAGATGAGGAACTGCATCATTACAGAGTGCAATTTTCAGATTAAGGAAGTTGGCTGTGCAATTATCAACATTTTCTTTATTGAATTTAAGTTCAGAGGGATAAATATCTGCAGCTAAGCATTCAAAGTAGGAATTAAAACTAAGATATCATCAACATACCGGAAGGCTAAAAATTTATGATTGGGATTGCTGGTAAATAATAATTCCTCATAGTAGTGTAAAAACAAGTTAGAGACAAGGCTGGAAATTTATGAACCCATGGGAACTCCAATTATTTGTTTGTATGCAAGCTTGCCATCGAGGTAAAAAAAAAAAAAAAAAATATATATATATATATATATATATATATAGATATATATAAAAAAGTATATTGTATGTAGAAAGTGTGAAGAAGATTTTGATTTAAACCTATTGAATATACGGTATACACTGTGAGCTCGACTAAATGGATAAGGAATGTAGCGATAAATGGTATAAAAAAGAAGAAATAGACAAGAAATTAAAAATAAAGATAAGAAGTGAAAAGCGACCAAAATAAGATAACATTGTGGTGTCTTTCACAATCTCAGTGTCATCATCAGAGGTCATCCACTGAAATTATGCTGTCTTTTTCATAATTTCGGTGGATGACCTCTGATGATGATGATACTGAGATTGTGAAAGACACCGCAATGTTATCTTATTTTGGTCGCCTTTTCATTTCTTATCTTTATTTTCCTGTCTATTTCTTCTTCTTTTTCACACCATATATCACTACATTCCTTATCCATTTAGTCGAGCTCACAGTGAATACTGTATATTCAATAGGTTTAAATCAAAATCTTCTTCACACTTTCTACATACAATATACTTTATATATATATATACACATTATGGCTATACGTTTTGCTAATGCAGTGTCCCTGATCCATAAGCTATGTTATCTTCCTTTTCGTACAGTCACATTCCACCCCCATGATTAATTAGCTTCTTAATACAATTATTCTTTACTATATATATATATAGAATAGAAGTAATAGGTACATGAGTGGTAATAAGAGAAATATATGATGGAATATGGACCTGGGTTACTACTATGTAGAGTAGAAGGCACCCAATGACTATAAATAAATAAATGCTAGTAGGTTATGTTGTTATTTGGTTTTTAGGAGCATTAGCAACTAAGGCCATATTGCTCCGGGGATATGCGGTGGTCATTTCCTGACCTTTACGCATCCTCCGTATTTGGTGGTCACGGACTCGAACCCCAGTCTGATCAAGAAGCATGTGCTACGAATTGCTGCTCCTGCCCACCTGACTACGGGGGGCGCCTGCTAGTAGGTTATGCTTTTAGTGTGGAGAGAACAGCAGGTAGTGTAATCAACCAACGGGGACACGCACACAATTCCAATTTAACCCAGTGATTGCCATATTTAGCATACGCAAAATGCTAAAAAAAAAAAAAAAAAACACTTGAAAATTAAAATGGCCATTTTAATTTTCAACCCTGCAAACCTGCCAACCTTTGTATCATCTGCAAACTTCGACATTAAGCCTGATATACCTCTTTATCAATATCATTGATAAATATACAAAACAACAGTGGACCCAACACCGAACCCTGTGGGACTCCACTAATAACATTAGTCCAAGAAGAGCAGCACCCATTGATTACCACCCTCAGTCTTCTCCCACTTAACAATCCTTTTATCCATTGTAGCAACTTACCCTTAATACCATTCTGCTCCAATTTGTACAATAGTCTTCCATGCGCAACAGTGTCAAAAGCTTTCCTGAAATCCAAATATATGATATCAAAATTATTTTTTGCATCCAGTTCCTTTGTAACCACATCATAATATCCTATCAAATTTGTCAGACAACACTTCCCCTTAACAAACCCATGCTGTGTCTGAATTATTGCTGCAGTCTTGTCTAGATGATCCTGCAATGCATCTTTAACCAGCGACTCCATTATTTTACCCGGAACAGAAGTTAAACTAACTGGTCTGTAATTATTCGTGTCACCCTTCGATCCCCCCCTTTGTGAATTGGGGATACATTTGCACATCTCCAGTCCGTGGGAACCTCCCCGAGTCCAAGGATGCTCTCATAATTATGGCTAAGGGTTTGCTTAGTTGCTTTGCTAGGTGCCTTTCTTCCATTTAACTTCAACAATTTCTCCTCCACTTTGCTCTCAGTTATTACAAAATCATTAAGCACCCTGCTACAATTTGATAACCTTCTGGCCATTTTCAAACCTTAATAACTCCTCATGTGTAAATGTAGATGCAAAATACTCATTCAGTTTGTTTGCTATCTGAGCAGGATCATCAACGGTGGAATCATCGATATCAAATGGACCAATAAGATTCATCCCCTTCCTTTTAGAGTTTATATAAGTAAAGAAATCCTTGCTGTTTTTCTTAGCAGCTTTTGCCAAAGATTTCTCATAATCTGCCTTCGCCTGCCTAATCTCCTTTGTGACCTTATTACAAACTAGCTTATATCTGCCATAGGCTTCTGAGTTGCTTGATAATTTATATGCATCCCGTGCATTTTTCTTCTCTCTTACGAGTCTCATTAGTTCATTTGATAACCATTTAGGGCTAAACCTTGAACAATATTTCTTAATAGGTATGAAACTTTTAGTAGCATCCACGATTAATTCCTTGAATGCTTCCCACTTAGAATTTACTGTTGGTAACATCGTCAGTTTATCCCACTACAGAATTTAAAAACTGTCTGAGACCACTATACTCACCTTTACGGAAGCAAAACCCTTTCCTTTACCCCTGATGGTAATTATATCTTTAAGTAAATCCCACATCAGTACACTGTGATCACTGCCACCTAGTGGTTCCTTTATCTGCAAATTCTTAATACACAGATGATCACTGCTGATAACCAGATCAAGAGTATTACCCTCTCTGGTTTGCCTCTTGAACATGCTGCTGCAGAAAACAATCATCCAATAAATCCAAAAAAGTCTTACTAGTATGTGAGTGACCAACCAACAAGTTCCAGTCAATATCTGGGAAGTTAAAATCCCCTGCTCAAACAACTTCAACTTCTCGAATATCCACTACCAATTCCTTATATGCTGGTCTTCAAGTAATTCTCCAGTGGGGCAATGATAACTTAGTTGATTGCAATCCTTCTAAAACAGTCCTGTCTTATATCTTGCAAAAAAGGATTCTTCTGCTCCTATGCTTATCTTTGATGACACTCCGATTTCTAGGCAAGATCGTATATCTCTAATGGGGATTACCATGACTTCCAAATACTACTCTTAGCATAAGCACATTACAAATATTGCTTCTTCTGCATCGAAAAAACTTGGTTTTCTCTTTCGCTCTCGGCATTACTTTTATTCCAAACATCTGTTCACTCTCTACAAATCGCAAAACCGCTCTAACATGGAAAATTGTTCCCACATCTGGGGCAGTGGCCCCAAAACCTCTCTCAGGCTTCTAGATTCCATTCAGAAGAGGGCAGTTAGGTTAATTAATGACACCTCTTTAACAGAGTCTCTCCACTCGCTGTCTTATAGACTACTGTTTCTACTGCATGCCTTTTCTACAGATACTTCCACGGGCACTGTTCTCCTGAATTGGCTTCTATAATTCCCGCTCTCTCTTTCAAAACAGTCCAAACGCGTGCCACCACCAGCCAACATCCTTTTACTTTGGAACTGGAAACTCACAGAACAAACTTTTCATCTTCCTCGTTTATTCATTCAACTGCTGTTTTCTGGAATAACCTATGTATTTCCTGAAAATTACAATTTACAGAAGTTCAAGTCTAATGTCGACATTATCTTATTTCGTCTTCTCACCCTCTAACCCATCCATGGTACTAAGTCCTAAGGTACTACTCCTATAGGTTTGGGATTTTCGTAAAAAAAAAAACTGTCATTAACCACCCTAACATCATGTGCAAACTTAGACAATAAACTTAATAGACTTTATTAATATAGTTAATATATAATGCACTGGTCCCTCAGGGTTCAGTGCGTGGCTCCTTACTGCTTACGATATATAAATATCGTAAGCAGTAAAGAGCCACGCACTGAACTCTGAGGGACCCTACTAATAAAATTTGTTCAAGAAGAGGAGTGCCCATTTATAACCACTCTTTCTTCTACCATTCAACCATTCCTTTAACTGTAAACTGCCCCGAATGCCACACTATTCCAATTCATTCAGTAGTCTTTCATGTGGAATATCACCAAAAGCTTTACTGAAATCTAAATATATAATGTTAAAATTATTATTTGCACCCTGTTCCTTTGTTGCTCTGTCATGGTAGCTAATCAGAATTGTCAGACAGGGTTTTCCCCCCACCCTTCCCATTACAAAATCATGCTGTAATTTCTATATAATGCTATTCTTGTTAGAGTATTCCTGCAATACTTCTTTAAACACTGACTCCATTATTTTCCCTGGAACAGAACACGAACTTAAAGGACTATAATAGATAACATTGCACTGTGATCTCTTTATCTGAATAGAAGACACATTTTCCCACATCCAAACTATAGGAACATCCTCTGAATTCAAGAATGTTCTCATAATTACAACAAAGGGTTTGTTTATTTCTTTTGATGCTCTTATTAATATAGCTAGACATATTTGATCAGCCTTATTCACTTATAGCATCAGCAATTTCTCTTCCACTTTTTTCTCAGTTATAACAATTAAGCTCCCAGTTAGTGTATTTGGTGTTCTCATACCTAAAAACTTTTTTTAAGTGCAAATTCAGGTGCAAAATATTTATTTAGTTTGCAACCTTAACAGAGTCATCAATAGTTATGGCAGTCATATCTAGTGGGCCAATGTGGTTCATCCTTTTCCTTCATTAATATAAGAAAAGAATTCTTTGTATTCTTAGCCAAAACTTTCTCATAACCTGCCCTAGCTTGTCTTACCCCTTAATGACTTCATTGCAGACTAGTTTTTACTTATCCCATGCATTTTTCTTGTCTGCTACTAGTCGCAACAGTTCATCTGACATCCACTTAGGTCTAAACCTTGAATAACATCTCTTAGTGGTATAAAAAGCTTTGCAGCTTCTCTGATTATTTCCATGAATGCCTTCCATTTAGAATTTGCTGGTTCCACTGAATATATCATGCAACACTTAATTCAACATTGCATCTTGGTGCACTGCCTTAGATTCTATGTGCTTCTTAATCAAGGGCATTCCTCATCCCTCCCCACTTCTGTTCTGCCTGTCTTTCTTGTACAACGTTGTACTCATCATATTCAATTTCCACACTGCTTATCTCTAAGCAGCAGAGATATAGCAGTTATAACTTCATAAGTTATCTCAGGAGCCCATTTCCTCAAGTCACATTACTGGAGTAATGTGAGTGGATGCACATTGCAGTATCAAGTCTGTACAATGCCAAAAAAAGTGCACTGCCCATTGTTAGCTGCTATGCTATTATGTTGGCAGCTGTGAACTCTTCTGGCCTTGACTGTCCAGAGCATAAATGAAAATTTATTTTTAACTGATTAAAAATTAGGTCCTAAAAGACAAATGGCATTACAAGGTGGCAAAGGATTATTGGCCAGGTGCAGATCACATTCAGCTGCTTGCTAACAAGCATATGGCAGTGGATTTTTGTTTGGATAGATTACATGTTTTGTGCAATCCATAATTAAATTATATTTATGGAATACCGAAGTCAAAGAATATTTATAGGCTACGACTCTAAAGAGTGTGGTATAAGGTGTATTTTCTGCAGAAAAGCGAAAATATTTATTTTGAAGTCTTCATTTTCTACAAGATGTTTAATTGCATGACTAATGATTTTATTGACAGGCCAATGAGAAAGAGTGGCCGTTCTGTATTAAAGGTATGACATTTGGTTAGGATGTCTTGAATTGTGAGGAGACATCAATTTCTACAACATGGAGAGTTTCCGCTTTTAGTATGTATGAATAAGGTGACTTATCATATCAAAGTTGAGCTAGAGCTACTACTTTACAGAAACCAAATGGGCATAATTTAATTTCTGATTTAATTATGACACTGTACAGAGAATTTCATCATTACTACACATATGAATTTTAAGAAAAACCAAGGCATCATTATTATAACATCTCATATTGTGAAGTCTTTCGCAATGAGTTGCCTTCCTCTTATATTTTGAAATTAACACCCCCATTAGAGAAGTACGCTGTTACATTCCTTGCTTTTGCATGGACACTTAAATAATATCAAGTTTTCAGCGGTAGAATGATAGCGAAACAATATACAGGCTCTAATCTGCTCTTTTTTAGCTTTGGTACATTCAGATCACCATGATTTTGGGTATCTTGGGAGATGTTTTGAAGTCTCTGGGATTGCATTATATACCGCACGTAAAATTTTATCTGCAGTGAGTTCTACAACTTTGTTTGCTATCATGATTTATAATATTTGGATTAAACTTAGCTAACTTACTAATAATATCCCTATTTGCATTGTCTACTTTTCATCTCAGAATTCTGTTACTTAAATAAGGCATCTTTGTTATTAAAGTAGAAATCACCGTCTAACAGATTTTTTTCACCTTCCAGATACAGTAGACTTTCAGAATAATGAGTCCTTCGGCGATTCAAGGTGCCATTATTTTGATTTTTCTATTATCTAGAAAGTTTTATTTTTAATATATTTAATGCAGAAATAATGAGGCTAAATAAGAAATAGACAGATTAAGAATGCAATTTTATTAACTGCACATAAAAAACAAACATGTTGATGATCCAATGTTATATTCTACCATTAATACACTCCTACTTACGCCTGGTTCTATTTTCTTTATTATATCATGTTTAGTCTGCATGGGTAGCAGACTAAACATGATATCGTCACTGTCCTCCCCACACCAGTTGGAAAAAGAAAAAGGTTTGAATCCTGTCAATGATGCGAGGAACTTTTATGGCTTTTTTCCCCCCCCACTCCACGCTGAATTAGTCAGTCTCAGGCGTAAATAGCAAGATTCCTCCTCATCTCCAGAAACTAGAATTTTTCGTCCAGCAAAACAGGCAAATTGACCAGAGAACACATGCAATTTACAGACACAATACACACGGGTATATGAATTAACGTTCTGGGTGACCCTAATGTCGTACTTTGGATTATATCAAGTTTGTTACCAAGCTTTAATGCTGTTCTTCTTTTCTTATCTATATGGGGTTTATTAACTTTAGGAGCCATAGTGAGGGGTTTTTAATTTAAAATAAATGTAAAGCAGCAGCACTATAATCCATGATATCAGTAGAGAATTCACTTTCAAAATGGCGAGATAAACAAATACAGTAATCATGTGACTTGCAGTTTTCTTTTTCCTGGAACTGCAAGACATCTGCACTGCACATAAGCATCCGATCTCAATGTGCCATTAGCTTGAATGTTCCATTATTTGGGGTGCCATTATTTCGACAGTCTATTGTAGTTAACAGGATTAGAGAAGGGTAAAAGATAGCTAAGCCCATTGCTGTATTAGAGTTAGTGGGGTAATGAATGAAAATGGGTGTTTGTTCCGTTATTAAGGATGGTGAGATAATTATGTTGGCCTAACTTATTTTCTATTATCTGACCAAAAAGTTTTGTTCTAGAATTCCCCCAATAGGGGATTATGATCATTAAAATCAACTAAGCGGCATAAGTGCGAAGATAGCTTGAAGGATAAGATTGCCAAGTTCATTATGACTAATTGGTTCTTAGTGAGAGATACACAGAATACTGAAAGAAGCAAACTAACTGTTATGTGAACTACTATAGCCTCTATTTTACTACTTAGTAATATTAGTTTAGTTGAAATTTAGTTGTTTACCATGACTGCAATGCCACCATTGCTGGGCCATCAACAGTTCTATCTTTACAGACCATTGTATAGTATCAGAGATTTAGGTCATCTTGGGAATTCATATAGGTTTCTTGCAGACATATACAAACCAGCTCATATTTTTGCATAAGTACATGGTTATCATAAATCCATTAATTGGATTTATGATATCCTTCAGTATGTTTCTGAAGAGTTGAAAATTAGTTTGTACTTTCAACTCTTCGGAAACATTTGAATTATAATTTTGGTTGCTCTTTTTTTTTTTTTTTTTTGGGAAGTATAGTTTACCCATATCCAATGATGGCAGAACAGTCATATCTTTTTTTTTACTTCTATTGAGTACCCTGTTGCAATTTTAACATATAAAGGTTTACTGAAACAAATCTTGTCACTATTGATTAAATATAAAAGTATAAAATACAACTTTATTAAAAGTTTTATTTTATAATTAATTAAAACTTTATTAAAAATATACAGTAAAATAAAGTACAATATACAGAAACGTAATACAGTCAGTCCTCGTATAACACGTGTTTACACTACACGAATTCGACCATACACGATTTATAAATAGGGGAATGATATCTTATATAACACGAACCGAATTCGCTTATGCACGATTCGCCTCTGTGTTTACAAGAAATGGCAGTCGAACGCGGAATCACCCCAACTGAACGCAACACGATAGGAATGAAGAGAAGATTCTGAAAATGTATTTATGTTTCTTATATCAATGAAGGTGAAACACATTTCACCATAATAACGTAAAAACCAACACAATTCCAGCTATCGGTATAATTGCAAATGCAATTAGATCGAGTTTACTACCAGTTTATAACAGATTCCACTAGCAGAAACGCAACTGGAAATTGTTTTTATTGTTTTATGGTATAACCCCTAGAAATGTGCTTTAGTAAAATGTGAGGTGTTAATAGCATATCTCTGCCTTTACGGTGTTGTTTATTCAGTTGCTACACGCGCAGCTTTGTTTATGTGTATCAAGCGTGCCTCCTCGTTTTGTAATTGTGCTTTATTCCCTAAAAATGAGTAAAATATTTAAAAGGTGTGAAAAGAAAGCGTCCTGGTGAAGACACTACAGATTAAGAGAGAAAAAGAAAAGCAATATCGATAAACAGGAGGACTGGGTCAAAAATTCTTACCCGGGAAAATTTATAGTGGCCTCATACTATGGTTTATGGCCAAAATCACACCGGCCTCCGGCCCACCAGGGTTTCCCCAGTAAGGCTTATGGCCAGTCCGCCTCTGTCGATAGAGAAAAAATATGAAATTGTGAAGCACTTTGAGCGAAATGAAAGACCATGTGATATTGCACATGCTACAGGCCTAAATGAGGCAACGCCGAGAATTAGAAAGAAGGCAGAGAAAATAAAAACAACTTTCATAGGAGGAACAACTCAAAGTGGAATTAAAATCCATTAGATTAAGACAAAGAATTGGAAGAGATGGAACAGCTGTCATCTGTTTGGATAGAAAATCAAACAAAAAACAAGTTTGCTTATGATAGAAGCAAAAGCATTAGCAATATTTTTTTATGTAATAGTCGTAATAAAATGCTTACGTATTTTATTACGATTATTTATTGTGTTTGGTTACAAATGTGTGCTCAATCTTGGGTGGTCGGCACCTAACCCTATTTTTACCCCCAAGGCTTGTTGTTTATATTGCACGATTTTGCATTGCACGAGGGCTTCTAGGAACACAACTATTGTGCTATACGAGGACTGACTGTAGTAATAAAATATATACAACTAAATGCTAAAAGTGATAAGAACAAAAACAAAATATACATTAAGAACATATTTTGTTTTAATAAGTTGTTTTGTATAAGTTTCATTAGAGTATATTTTATTTTGATAAATTGATAAAAGGGTACATCTCTCCAAATATACATTTGGTGAGATGTACCCCTTTATCAACTTAAAACACAAGTAGTATGACATATTATTATATTTTGCAGAAGAGCAACGTAAATGCATGTGCAGCCGTTTGTTTGTTATTTGGTTTTTAGGAGCATTAGCAACTAAGGCCATATTGCTCCGGGAACATGCGGTGGTCATTCCCTGACCTTTCCGCATCCTCCGTATTTGGTGGTGACAGGCTCGAACCCTGGTCTAATCAAGAAGCATGTGCTACGCACTGCTGCTGCTCCTCCCCACCTGGCTACGGAGACACCAAATGCACGTGCAGCAACAAACTAATGAAGGATTGTGAATGATGAAGGGAGGGGAATCTCCCCCATCAACTGGAGATTCTGGCTTAGGTTTTGATGTTACCCTGAAGACCATCAATAGCACAACTGGTCTTGGGAAGGAACATAGGGAGTGAGAAATTGTTGCCTCACTGACAGACAAAAGTCAGTATACTGTGGTGTTGAACAAATCAAACTATATTCAAAGGGCTTTGTCTTTGTTGCAGCATTAGAGGTTTATGAACATAATGAGGATTCCCCCATTAAAATTTGTAAAAAATTTGATCCAAGACAAATGAATTAGTTTATGCTTTGGTTTATTGATAAGAAAATTAGTAAATCTGTTCGTTGGAAGCTTCAGTCGATTGGGTACCAGCTTCTCCAGTTCTATGGTTTGCCAAAAATGCACAAACCAGGCATTCCTTTGCATCTCCTTGTTGCTTGTTATGGCACCCCAACATATGAGCTTTCCAATCATATTGCTGCTTTCTTTTACCATTTACTGGTAAAACAGACTACGTTGTCAACAGTAGTATTCTTTCCTTGCAAACATCAATGATTTTAACGACCTAGAGGACAAGGTTGTGGTTTCCTTCAATGTGGTCTTCCTGTTTACTTCTATTCCAATATTAAGAGTAGGAGAATGGCAGAATTACTCAACAAGTTCAGGTCAATGCTGAAAAAGAGCCATGAGTTAGGGCTGAAATTGAAAATACCTGCAATTCTGCTCAGACATGATAGGAGGAAGTATATGATGAAAGAATTGTCAATCAATTCAGCCCTGGAGAGAGGCGCCTCCGTAGCCAGGTGGGAAGGAGCAACAGTGGTAGCACACGCTTCTTGATTAGACTGGGGTTCGAGCCCGTCACCACCAAATACGGAGCATGTGGAAAGGTCAGGGAATGACCACCGCACTGGAGCAATATGGCCTTAGTTGCTAATGCTCCTAAAAACCAAATAACAACAACAACAACAGCCCTGGAGAGATTGTGCAAGGCTCAAGGGGTAGAATTTTTTTCAGCCTGGTCGGCGATTGTTAACAGGAGAGACTGCTTCTACAGGGATGGGATACACTTAAATAGAAAGGGTGCAAGAATATTTGCTGATGCTATCGAGGCAGTGCTAGGTGGGTTCGAAAATTGACAACTTGGGGGGGGGGGGGAATACACGGACTAATAAATTAACAGTAGCCGCTGGCAGAGGTGAAAGTTATTCTTGCACTGCTTCTATTGGAATGAGCAGCAGCCTGGAAAACATGATGCAGGGTATTTCCGAGACAGCTGGAAGTCATTGTGGTACAGATAAACACATGTTTTGTGTTAGAGTAGCTAAGAATAGGAACAGGTGCATGTATACTTGTGTATACACCAATGCTAGGAGCTTGGTAAATAAAATTGATGAATTTGCGGTGTTGGTCAAAAGTTGCTGTTGGGATTTCAGAGACGTGGTGTCACACAGATATAAGGAATGCAGAACTGGAATTTGGTGAGTACAATGTGTACAGGAAGGATAGACAGAATAGGAAGGGAGAAAGGGGTTATGCTATTAGTTAAGAAACACATAAAATCCAAGGAAGTGCAGCCAGTCGACATCGCTGGACAGTGCAGTGTCAAGTGAGTTTGGTGTAACATAAGCACTGGGAGATCAAAATTGAGAGTAGGAGTGTGTTATAGGCCTAATTACCCTGAGTATAATAAAAAACTGTACAGGTGACCCCCGCTTAACGCTGATAATTCGTTCCGTAAAAACAGAATGCTAAATGAATCCGTGTTAAGCGAGCGGCACATTCCCATAAGGTAACATATGTATTTGTGAGTTGCGGTCGGTGCCATAGGATATTTCCTAATCAATAATAAACAGTAGTGAAAAGATATACAAATGTCGGTCAAAATATTTAATATTCAAATATTTGTACATAAAATATTCTGCATTACATAGGTATATAATTATGTGGTAACTGCTTGCGTATCAAAATTAAACTTAAAATTCCAATTAAAATCATGAATTTAATTAATCTAAATTGATTTTAATTGATGAATTTAATCATGAAAAATGTGTTGATTTTGGGTTGAACTTTGGCCCTCTTCCAAATAAACTAAAAGGGGTATTAATTTTAAATCCCCCACAGCATTACCCCCCAACAATAAAGTCAACCGATCCTTCGCCGCTTTGAAACCTGGCATGTTTTTTTCTTCTTTACTTGGCATGTTTTTTTCTTCTTTCAATGTCAAACCTCTTTTAGGCATTCGTTTCCACAAAAGTCCTGCTGCATTCTATGTTAAAAACTTGCTGAGAAGTATAACACACAACACCCCTCTTCAATAATTTTTGAAGAGTGGTGTTGAAAGTTTCGGTTCCTTGATCTGCACTTGCGGCTTCTCCCTGGATTTTAAATCTATTCAACCAGCCCTTACCACTTTTAAATGGTTCCACATTTTTTTTTTTTTTTTTTTTCTTTTTAGGTGAGTTTTCTTCAGATAATCATATTGGTTAATCTCTTTCTCTCTCTCTTTTTTTTTTTATAATATTTAACTTAACTGAATTCTGAACTGGATATTATCTTCAAAAAAATTAGTTCAAGTCTTTCCATTTCAATCCTAATAGCCGGCCTAGCCCTAGTTGCTTGCTGTGGAACAGCTATCTTTCCTGCTGCTAAAATTAATTCTTTATTTTTTTATAATTGTTCTTACAGTTAAACTTCAAGTCCTAAATTATGGCACACATCCGCTTGTTGTTGACTGGAATCGATTCACTTCAAAACGTCTAATTTAATTTTCAAATTCAATCTTTTTCATACATTTATAGTCTTTGTACTGGGCCCAGACGTTGTTGCTTTTTCATTCATATCAGCCATTATTAACTCTTCGAAAACGTAACTGCATTGGTTGTATTAATTACGATACAATGTTCAAGTAAACTGTCCATTACGCCCGATGTCTAATATACTGTACTGAGTGATGACTAGACCTCTGATAAATGCATATAATGCAAATATTACAAGCAATATACTTGATCATTTTTTAAAATATTGATCTCGGAACTACGTAACAAGTCACTGTACTGCAATTAAATTAGCACGTGAGAAAATTTCTCAAGTCTGCGTAGGGAATGTTTTAATGCTGTTTTGCTATTCATTTTCAAGCTATTGCCTCCATCAAATAAAACGATTTCGTTAAATATGCCAAAAATGCAATCTGTAAAAGAGTGTTATAGTGATCTGTGACAGCGTTATAGTCAGATACGGGTTATAATATAAGAACAGCATTATAGCGAATCAGCGTAAAGCAAACAATGTTATAATGGGGGATTATAATTTCCTGGATACTAACTGGAATTTGTGGGTTGGTCAATCACACACTAGCAAGGCTTTTGTGGATTTATTAGATGATTGTTTTTTACATCAGCATGTTCGGGAAGCAACTAGAGAGAGTAATACTCTTGATCTGATTATCAGTAGTGATTCTTCATGCATCAAGAATCTGCAGATAAAGGAACCACTAGGTAGTAGTGATCACAGTGTGCTGAAGTGGAATTTACTCAAAGAGGTAACTACCGTCAGGAATAAATGGAAGGGTTTTTGCTTCCTAAAGGCAACTACGGTGGTCTGAGACAGTATTTAAATTTGATACAATGGGCCAACTAATGATGTTACCAACAGAAAATTCAAAATGGGAGGCATTCAAAGAATTAATCTTGGAAGTTAGAAGGCTTTACATACCAACTAAGAAATACTGTTCAAGGTTTAGGCCTAAATGGGTGTCAGATGAACTAATGAGACATATGGCAGAGAAGAAAAATGCATGGCATAAATTAACATGTGAGATAGAAGTGTATGATAGATATAATCTGGTCTGTAACCAAGTCACAAACGAGATTAGGCAGGCCAAGGCAGATGAGAAATCTTTCGCAAAGGATGCAAAGAAAAACAGCAAAGAGTTCTTTACCTATGTAAACTCTAGAAGGAAAGGGATGAATCAGATTGGTCCACTGGATATTGATGGTACAACTGTTGATGATCTTGCTCAAGTGGCTAACAAACTAAATGAGTATTTTGCATCTACATTCACACATGAGGAGTTATTCAGGGGGGGAGATGCCAGAGGTAAATTAAACTCTGGCAGTGAGCTAGATGATTTTATAATAACTGAGAAGAAAGTGGAGGAGAAATTGTAGATAAACATAAAAAAGGCACTCGGAATGGATGGGATCTATCCAGTTATACTAAAGGAGGCAGCAAAGGAAGTAAGCAAACCCTTAGCCATAATTATGAGAACTTCCTTAGACTCAGGGGAGGTACACATTGACTGAAGATGTGCAAATGTGACGTCAATTCACAAAGGAGGGTCAAAGGGTGACACAAATAATTATTGACCTATTAGTTCAATTACAGTGTCTGGAGACTACACACCTGCGAGGTGATCTGACTGAGGTGTATAAGGCCTTGAATGGTTTGAGCAAACTCAATGCTGATGGGATTCTTTCTCTTGCCCAGATTAATCGCTTGAGGGGACAACTTCAAATCAAGGAAAGACAGTTGCAGAATAGATTTGCGGAAATTTGCCTTTAGCCAGTGGGTGGTTGATTTCTGGAACACTTCCATCTGTCATTGTAGAAGTGGACAGCTTAAATAAATTCAACGCTGAGCAGAAACATTTGGAGCAAATGGATGGGTGAAATGGGAAGGTTGTTTTTTGGCTGATGCTGTATAGGCCTGCTTTCTTGCCTCTACTAATGGTAACAGTCAGCAACTGCTTTTGCTAGGCAACTACACTGAAGAATGAAACTCCCCTTCTTTGTGTAAATTACATCTGTGACACTTTAAATATTTGTTTATCTGACTGTGTGATGATATTCAGTGAGTCCTTGTACTGGCAGATTCAGGATGCAATAGCTAAAATTACAATGGAGGAACACATTTTTGAATGTGCCAATGCAAATTAGGCTCTGGTGAAGATATATTGATGATGTGTTCACGGTAATTTCCTGTGGGTCAGAGGTGCTGTTTCTCCAATATCTCAATTCCTTATCCTCTTACATCTCTTTTACTTTGGAGTCAGAGGTAGCTCATTCTCTTCCTTTTCTAGATATCTTAGTTCGGCCTATGGGTTCCTGTTTGGTGATCTCAGTATATAGAAAATCAGTGTGTCAAGGACAGTTCACCAATTATAAGATGGCACATATCCCAGAACATCTGCATAGTACAGTGCAAGTCTTATTTATTCCAGCATGGTCCCACTGCATTTATACTGATGAGATGACAAAATCTCTAAGATTAGGGAAAATTTATTTAGGTATGGATATCTCCTCAAAAAAATGTTTTGGATAAATTTCAATTACATGGGAATAATTCTTATTCCCATTTGGATTGCAATCCAGATGTATTTGCATTTCTTGTAGGGTATTACAATATTACCAGATTGGTTTTGTGCAGCTCCCTGGCATGAAGTTGCAGTCAATGGTTTCAAGTTAAATCTGCCGTTCCCTTGCTATTATGTGCAGATTCTGTCTACTGGATCACTTTCTCGGATTGTGGGGTGTGTTATATTGCTGAATCAGACAGGAGGCTTTGCAATCGTATCTCAGAGCATGAGGGGCTTTGTCGGGCCAACTTCGCCTGCTCTGCTGTTTGCCGAGCAGCATGTTAATTGTAATCAAATTCTGCTCCATATAGCTGTGGCAGGTTCCAACATTAATTGAAAATGTGGAACCTGCATAAACTTTATTATGGAAGTGGTTATTTTTACAGCATGATGAAAGCTGGGGAGCTTATAACATGGCAAATGTACATTGCCCTACTTCTACTGAGTCTGATGTTTTGTTGCTCACTCTGATTTCACCTTTCATGATTTACATGGGCTTGTTGTAGTGCATGCATATATGTTGCTCCTTGCGGAACATAATGGTGTTACATCACACTGCTTGTCTTCTAAATTGATACAAGGGCACATTGCCCCAAAAGCTTCTTAATATATATTTTGTTTTTGTTCTTATTGCTTTTAGTACTTTTAACACATTAGCATTTGTATGTACAGCCAGGCCTCGCATAACGAGTTCGATTAGCACGATTTTCAGTTAACGCTATTTGAAAATTTATACCACTTTTCACTTTACACGATGCAAATTTCCAGTTAACGCGATCTTTTTTTTTTTTTTTTATGCGATTGTTGAAAAGATTTGAATCGCGCGTTAAGCTTACCGCGAGTCGTACGGTCAATAAACAAACGTTTGCCTGCTGCCCACCTCGGTGTGTTCCATCAACCATCGGAAGAAGACGTGTTACTCGTTTGTCTACCGCCAATAAAGTCAATGCAGACTTGCATTTAAAAATTCAAATTTTTAAATGAGCCAGATGAAAAATGTTTAAATGAAAATGCCAGATGAAAATGATAAATATCGCAGAGAACCTCAAACAAAAGGTTTGAGGTTCTCTGCGATATTTATTTCGCCAGAGCCCAGAGAAAAAGATTGTTGTCGGCTATCAGAAATTGATTGATGAAAAGAGAAAGTCAACACTGTTCAAATATTTCTGCAACAGTCATTTCTTCATTGTGTATTTTATGTCAGAGGTTCCCAAACTTTCTCGGTTCCCGGCACCCTTAGTGTCTCAGTAATTTTTTCAAGGTGCACCGAGACCAAAAGAAATACCTAACAGTTCCATTTAGTAGTTATGTCCAAACAACTTAATAAGAAATGCTGAAACTGTGAACTACCTCGAGCTAGTAGTTCACACGGTGTCCGACAGATGTCGAGTATCGCTGTGTTTCCCTCGAAAATTTAAAATATTCCGCGGCGCAGTTTGGGAACCGCTGTTTTATGCAATAAACATTTAATTCCATAATTATTTTCATTATCTTTTACATTGTATACAGTTAAAAAGTTATTTAAAAGATATTTTTAAAATTCTTTATGGACATTCCAGAAGGTCAAGGACCAATTATATTTTTCCTATTGATTGTTATATTCGATTAACACGTTTCTGTTTTGCGCGATGCACTCGCGGGACGAATTAATCGCATTAATCAAGGCAAGCCTGTATTTTATTGCTATTCTTAATAAATTTCCTTATATCGTACTTTATCTTACTGTATATTTTTAATTTAAGAATTCTTTCAGTATGCTTATTAATGATGCATAGGGTCTTTTTGATAATATAAAGGTTTATTTGTGGTGATAACTTAAACCTGTACTTTTGCCTCTTGGTATGAAATACTTTGTTTTTTGATGTTGCTTGCCCTTTTCTGGTTTCCACTGTTGGCTTGTTCTGGAAAAACTTAGGTGTTCACAGAGGCAGTTTGGATATCGTGGCCATTAGCATTAGTAAATGCTAATGGCATTATAAAGCAATGTATAAGAAAGCAAGCTTTATACACCATCAACAAAAAAAAAAAATTCCAATTTCACCCATCTATTCACTCCAAATGGTTGTCTGTTCAGCCTTGATTTTATTTAAGCTGTCCACTTCTATAACAACAGATGGAAGTTTGTTCCAGCAATCAAATACCCGCTGGCTAAAGGCAAATTTCCGCACAGCTATCCTACAACTGTCTTCCCTCAATTTGAATTTATGCCCTCTCATGTGATTATTCTGAGCAAGAGGAAGAATCTCATTAGCATTGAGCATACTCAAACCATTTAAAGCCTTATACACCTCAATCAGATTGCGTTGCAGGTGTCTAGTCTCTGGACACAGTAATTGCGAAACTTAGGCCTTTCTTCATAAGAGAAACCATTTTGTTCCATTCACTAATCTTGTTGCCCTTCTCTGTACTCGTTCCAGCAAATCTACATCCTTAAAATGAGGCCTCCAGACCTGTATACAGTACTCAAGGTGGGGTCTGACCACTGCCTTATACAAGAGGATAATCAATTCCTTATTTCTGCTAGAAAAATTCCTGTATATCATTGATAAGACACCATGAGCTACTATTGCAGACTGTCTGCACTGCTCAGAAAACTTCATATCTGAATGCACAATTACCCTAAGGTCCTTTTCGTTCTCTAACACTGTCAGTGTGGTACCACAGAATTAATACATTACTCTGGGATTACTGCTTCCCATATGCTGTACTTTACATATGTTGATGTTAAACTTCATTTGCCACCTCTCAGCCCATCTGCTCAACTTTCTAGATCTTGTTGCAGTAGCCTACTGTCATTAGTGTCATTAACAACCCTGCCAACCTTCATATCATCTGCAAACTTGGACATTAAGCCTGATATACCATCATTAATATCATTAATAAATACCGAAAACAACAATGGACCCAATGCTGAACCCTGGGGGACTACACAAATAACAATAGTTAACGAAGAGCACTGTCCATTGATATCACTCTTTGTCTTCTCCCACTCAACCACTCCTTTATCCATACCATACCATTTGGTCCTTGAGGTTGTCATAGGCATTCTCTCAGATATGCCAGACAAGCTGGAGTCTAAAACGCTGATGGAACTGATATTTGGGTGAAACTCAAGTCAGGGGACTCAATTTCGGCGAAGTCTGGACGGTCTGTGACAGCCAAATTCTCTGCTAGCACCTTCACGATGGTGGGTAATCACCCAGGTGTGAACCAACGTAAGCAGGGGTCGAGGTGTGGGCGCCCACACCACATGGAGGAATGCCGCCCCTCTATGTTACCAGGCAGTACTAGGTGGTAGATGACTCTCATCAACCAGTGCAATACCACCACTTTGCTTATTGGAGGCTTGAAGTGGTGGAACCCATGTTTAGTCTCTAGAGCTAAGTTCCGGTCAACCCTTCCCTATCTCTTCCATCATGCAGTATGATTGATGTCTTTTGAGGTTATGATGATTGTTGTAGCGAGATGCATTATTCCTTACATTTCGAGGGTACAGCTCTAAAATGGTGCTCGCAGGCCAGCCGCTAGTTAGTACACCGGACCGAACTTATTGGTAACTCTCTAGGAGGCTTCCTGATCAGCTATAATCTTGCTACCTCTACTCTGCCAGACAGTGACTGGAGGGAGTCCGAGTAGTGTGTATGCAGGGAGCATTGTTGAGGCCACGTCATGTCAAGGAACTGGGTATATTCTTACCACATGTACCACCCACTTTTTCTTACTATTGAATAAAACATGAATTGTCAAACAAATATAGCAAGCTTATCTGCGAAAAGATCTAAACCTCCTAAGCACTTCCTAATTCATTTCACAAATATACATGGTCTCAATTCTAATATCAACGATGTCCATTTCCACTTGCAGTCTGCCAAACCCCATGTACTGAGATTCTGACAGAATCTCAGTTATCGGTTTATTCGCTGTATTATTCCTTTCGCCTCAGAGGTGGTATTTGTACATATGTCCGTTCTGATATTCCCTGTCAGAGACTTGGCAATTTGGAATCTCCTCTCTTTGATCTTCTCTGGCTTAAAATCTCTCTACCTGATTGTGTCAAATTCATCTCTTGTCTCTACCGTTCTCCCAATTCCACTAATCACTTGGAACTCTTTGACTTCCTCTCTTTGCAACTCAACTTTCTCCAGTCCAACTTTCCTAACAGTGAGGTAATTTTCCTTGGTGATTTTAATGTTCACAACCCCAGCTGGTTTTCGTTTTCTAGTCACACCGACCCAGCTGGTCGAGATGCTGAGGCTTTTGCAATTACTAATGACCTTGCACAGATTGTTCATTTAGCTACAAGAATACCGGGCAATCCTAATCATACAGCCAATACGCTTGATCTTTTTCTCACAAACAACCCTTCTAAGTACACGGTCGAAGTGAGAGGTCCTTTAGGCACTTCAGATCACAATTTGGTGATTGTGTCTTCTCCAATGGAACTTTTATCTCATGGCTATTCCCAACCTCATGTTGTTTGGCATTACAAGAATGCAAAATGGGATGACCTGCGAGACTTCTTTTCTTCTTTTCCTTGGTCGGATTACTGTTTCAAAACTTCTGATGTCAACGTTTGCTCAGATCGTGTCAGTGAAATTATTCTTGCAGGAATGGAATCCTTTATTCCACACTCCACTTTAAAATCTCGTCCTTTATCTAAACCTTGGTTTTCCAATAAATGTGCTAAGGCTGTTCAAGAGAAGAATGTATCTTCATATCGTATCATATCAGCATATCGTAATTTGCTTGTTTCTAATTCTCCAGTTTCATTTTCTGCCTACACCAAAGCTCGCAACAATTGTAAAGCAGTTATTAATCAGTCCAAACTAGAGTTTGAACAGGCTAAGAGTCGAAAACTTGCTTCTTGCCGTAATGGTAGCCAAGCATTCTGGTCTCTTGCCAAAGCTATTGGCTGCAACTTTTGCCCATCTCTGCTTCCACCTCTGTCCAAACCAGATGGCTCTGTTGTCATTTAAGTCAAGGATAAAGCTGACCTGCTAGCATCCCATTTTTAGGCCAACTCATGTATTAATGATCTTGGTAAAACACCTCCCACCATTCCCAACACGCTCCATTTAATGCCTCCTGTGGTCTTCCGTCAAAAGGATGTCAGAAGGATTTTGACGAATCTTGGTGCTAAGAAAGTTCCAGGTCCCGATGGTATTTCTCCACTTGTTCTCAAAACCTGTGCTCCTGAACTTACTCCTATTCTTTGCCGCCTTTTTTCACTTTCTTATTCCAAAAGTGTTTTTCCTTCTGCTTGGAAATTTGCTCATATCCAGCCAGTTCCTAAAAAGGGTGACAAATCCCTCCCATCCAATTATCGTCCCATTGCAATTACTTTTACTCTTTCTAAAGTAATGGAGAAATCAATTAACCCCCAACTCTTAAACTACCTAGAATCCTTCCGTCTGATCAACGATCGCCAGTATGGATTCCGTCAGTGTCAATCCACTGGTGATATTCTGGCTTATGTTACCCATTTATGGACTAATTCAATGGAAAGGTTTGGGGAAACACAAGTAGTTTTTCTTGGTGATTTTAATGTTCCACTAATGCCGGTGTCCCCCAAGGTTCAGTTCTTTCCCCCACTTTTTCCTCTTGTATATTAATGAATTTCTTTCATTGACTGGAAATCCTATTCATAGTTTTGCCGATGATAGCACATTGAATTCCACTTTCCATTTTGAGAAACCTTGTCCTGCTCAATCAGCTTGAACTTCTCGAAAATCTGCTACCAATTCCTTAAATGCCGATCTTCAGGATAATTCTCCAGTGGGGCAAAGACAACTTAGTTGATTTCATTCCTTCTAAAACTCAGTCTCGTCTTTTATCTTGCAAAAAGGATTCTTCTGCTCCTATGCTTATCTTTAGTGACACTCCGATTTCTAGGCAAAATGATATATCTCTTTTGGGGATTACCCTGACTTCTAATCTCTCTTGGCATAAGCACATTACAAATGTTGCTTCCTCTGCATCTAAAAAACTTGGTTTTTTCTTTCGCTCTCGGCATTACTTTTCTTCCAAACAGCTGCACACTCTGTATAAATCGCAAATCCACCCTGCCATGGAATATTGTTCCCACATCTGGTGTGGTGCCCACAAAACGTTTCAGGCTTCTTGATTCCATTCAGAAGAGGGCAGTTAGGTTAATTAATGATTCATTTCTAACAGTGTCTCTCCACTCGCTCTCTCTCATAGACGTACTGTTTCTGCTGCATGCCACTTCTATAGATACTTCCATGGGCACTGTTCTTCTGAATTGGCTTCTATAATTCCCACTCTCTCTTTCAAAACAGTCCGAACACGTGCCGCCACCAGCCAACATCCATTTACTGTCCAACTTCAAACTCACAGAACTTTTCATCTTCCTTGTTTATTCATTCAACTGCCGTTTTCTGGAACAACCTTCCTTCATATGTATTTCCTGAAAATTACAGTCTACAGAAGTTCAAGTCCAATGTCAACAAATATCTTCTTTCGTCTTCTCAACCTCCAACCCAAGTACAGTACAGTCTGTCCTCGTATAGCACGATAGTTGCGTTCCTAGAAATCCTCGTGCAATGCAAAATCGTGCAATATAAACAACAGGCCCTATGGGAAAAGTATGGTTAGGTGGAGACCACCCAAGATTGAACACACATTTGGAACCAAAACATTACCAAACACAATAAATAATCGGGTAATTTTAATCGTTATAAAATACTTACGTATTTTATAACGATTAAAATACGTAATAAAAATAATATTATATTATAATAAAGTATTTTTAATATTTTTTAATACTAAAAAAGTATTTTTTACGAATAAAATACGTATTTTATTCGTAAAAAATTTATTATATTAAATAAAATAGTCGTTTGTTGTTTGTTATTTGGTTTTTAGGAGCATTAGCAACTAAGGCCATATTGCTCCGGGATATGCGGTGGTCATTCCCTGACCTTTCCGCATTCTCCGTATTTGGTGGTGACGGGCTCGAACCCCGGTCTAATCAAGAAGCGTGTGCTATGCACTGCTGCTCCTTCCCACCTGGCTACGGAGGCGCCATAAAATAGTCGTAATAAAATACTTACGTATTTTATAATACATAAGTATAAATTATAATACGTAAGTCGTAATAAAATATTGCTAATGCTTTTGCTTCTATCGTAAGCAAACTTGCTTTTTGTTTGATTTTCTATCCAAAGAGATGACAGCCGTTCCATCTCTTCCAATTCTTTGTGTCTTAATCTAATGGATTTTAATTACACTTTGAGTTGTTCCCGCTATGAAAGTTGTTTTTATTTTCTCCGCATTCTTTGTAATTCTCGGCGTTGCCTCATTTAAGTCTGTAGCACGTGCAATATCACATGGTCTTTCATTTCGCTCAAAGCGTTTCACAATTTCGTATTTTTTCTCTATCGACAGAGCGGACTGGCCATAAGCCTTACGGGGGGAAACCACGGTGGGCCGGAGGCCGGTGTGATTTTGGCCATAAACCGTAGTGTGAGGCCACTATAAATTTTCCCAGGTAAGAATTTTTGACCCAGTCCGCCTCTGTTTATCGTTATTGCTTTTTTTTTTTCTCTATGAATCTGCAGTGTCTTAGCCAGGACGCTTCCTTTTCACACCTTTTAAGTATTTTACTAATTTTTAGGGATAAAGCACAATTACAAAACGAGGAGGCACGCTTGATACACATAAACAAAGCTGCGCGCGTGTAGCAACTGAATAAATAACACCGTAAAGGCCGAGATACACTATTAACACCTCACATTTTACTAAAGCACATTTTTGGAGGTTACTACCATAAAACAATAAAAACAATTTCCAGTTGCTTTTATGCTAGTGGAACCTGTTATAAACTGGTAGTAAACTCCATCTAATTGCATTTGCGATTACATATGTATATCGATAGCTGGAATTGTGTTGGTTTTTACATCATTATGGTGAAATGTGTTTCCCCTTCACTGATATAAAACTCATAAATACATTTTCAGAATCTTCTTCGTTCCTATCGTGTTGCGTTCAGTTGGGGTGATTCCGCATTCGACTGCCATTTCTTGTAAACACAAAGGCGAATCGTGTATAAGTGAATTCGGTTCGTGTTATATAAGATAACGTTCCCCTATTTATAAATCGTGTATGATCGAATTCGTGTAATGCAAACACGTGTTATACGAGGACCGACTGTACTAAGTACTATAGGTTCTAATACCTCTCGTGTTTGGGGTTTACATAAAAAAAAAAAAAAATACCAGCAATTTGCCTCCAATGGCACACTGCTCCAATTTGTGCAGCAGTCTTCCATGTGCAACGGAATCAAAAGATCCAAATATATGATATCAAAATTATCATTTGCATCCAGTTCTTTTGTGACTCAATCATAGTATCCAATCAACCTGGTCAGACAAGACTTCCTCTTAATAAACCATGCTGTGTCAGCTATAACTGAAGTCTTGTGTCTAGATGATACTGTAGTGTTTCTTTAACCCATGCTTCCATTAATTTCCCTGGAACAGAAGTTAAACTAACAGATCTGTAATTACTTGTGTCGCCCTTTGATCCTCCTTTGTGAATTGGGATTACATTTGCACATCTCCAGTCCATGGGTATCTCCCCTGAGTCCAAGGAAGCTCTCATAATTATGGATAACGGTTTGCTTACTTCCTTTGCTGCATCCTTTAATATAACTGGATAGATCCCATCCACCCGAGGTTCCTTTCTTATGTTTATCTTCAACAATTTCTCCTCCACTTTTCTCTCAGTTATTACAAAATAATCTAGCTCACTGCCAGTGTTTAATGCACCTCTAGCATTCCCTGAATAACTCCTCATGTGTGAATGTTGTTGTTGTTGTTGTTTGGTTTTTAGGAGCATTAGCAACTAAGGCCATATTGCTCCGGAATATGTGGTGGTCATTCCCTGACCTTTCCGCATCCTCCGTATTTGGTTGTGACGGGCTTGAACCCCGGTCTAATCAAGAAGCATGGGGTATACACTGCTGCTCCTTCCCATCTGGCTACGGAGGCGCCTCATGTGTGAATGTAGATGAATCATTTAATTTGTTAGCTACTTATTTAGTTTGTTGAAGAGTGACAATAAAAATGTAATTGGCTTTGCATTTACATTTATATTGTCGCTCTGTAACTGTAAGTCTGCACAAATGGTAAAAAAGGGCACTTCTCTGCTTTAGTTGATTTTGGACAATTAAATGGACATTAAAGATATATCAAGTCACCCTTATTTTTCCAGATAAATCTTACAAAATAAATCAGTTTATTTAACACAAAGAAATATACTTTTTACTAATTGTAGATTGCTCCTGCATTTGAAACTGGTTGTTCAAGTTATATTCTGATTACATTACATTCATGCAGTATTTTGTTTCTTCCATTATTAAGTATTAATAATGTCTTAGTAAAAAAAAAAAAATCCAAAATAGTATATTGTGTACACAGTTTGGATAATCAAGGTTGGACACTACTAGGCTTTTTCTTCCAATTAAGAAATCAACTAATAACAAAACTGGCTTATCAAAGTTATTTTTATGTTATAAATCTGGAAATCACAATTCTGAAAGTCACAAATAAAGAAATCAACTAAAGAATGCTATGAATCAGAGTTGCAAACTGAACCAAACCACTGAACAGATTTTTTCTGAACCACGAACCGAACCAACATATTTTGGATAAGGGGTTTAGATTTTGGTTCAAACATTGACTATGGCCGGAGTTCTTAACCTTTTGCTTTAATCGAGCAAGATTTTGAAGCTTACAATATGTGCAAGCACCATATATATTAAAATATAATTTTTTTTGCTTAAAGATTAAGAATACATTTTTTAAATTAATTTTTTAGGTGCTAAAATTTATTACCTTATCAGTGTGAACCTTGACTTTGAAAAGATGATGCAAAACCTTTGAAATTAATTTCTCCATTATGAAGAAATAATTGCAAATTTTCTTCCAAATGTGATGTCGATGATCTTGTCCTTTTTTTGTTTTTGATATTTTTCATTAATGAAAAAGCACTTGAATGCTTCTCTTTGTAATAAAGGAAATTTTTTGCAGTTGGGAGAACCCCAGAATTTTAAAATAGTTTTTTGTGCTGGAAAAGACATTTCAGAACTAAAGATGACTACATATCAACAAGTTCTAACTTGGCAGCTGCTACTTCATTTTGATTGAAAATTTGTTCCAAGTTACTGATTTCAAAATTTCTGTAATTTATGATCAATTCAAATTTTGGGAGGTACTCTTTCAAACTAAGGTCTTTGATTACATTCATTAAAAACGATGCACACTCCCCAACCGTTTCCTCCAGACATTTTTTATGAGTAGGAAAATGAATAAAATTTCCTTTTAAAACATGATTCTGAAAAACTTGAAGTTTTTTCTCAAATGCAATAATCTCCTCGTATAAAACTACCACAAATTTATTTTTTTCCTGTAGCCTCAAATTTAACTCATTTAAATGGCTGAAGATTTCAACAATGAATGAAAGTGTAATCTTGAAATCTTCAGTAAAAATTTCATTAAAAAGGTTTTCTTTATTGCTTTCTATTAGAAAAGCTTTTAATTCTTCAAACACCTCCCAAATTCTGGAAAGCGCCTTTCCACAACTGAGCCAACATCTGTATGAGTAATAAGATCAGAATGTGGTACTTGAAGATTTTCCAAAAAAAATGGAGGACTTTAGCAATGATTTCAAGACATCCTATAATTTCTTTTTGATCTTTCATTCGTGAACACAATGCCTCAATATGAACCAAACAGTGATAATGCACAAAATCAGGTATCCTTTCATTTTTATTAAGATAAGCAATAAGGCCTTTGTTTTTACCTCTCATGGACAGCACACCATCGGTAACAATTGATACAAGTTTACTCAGATCAATTTTGTACACTGTGAGGAAATTCGTAAGTACATCATATACGTCTTTTTCAATTGTATGACCAATAAGTGGCAAAATGGCCAAAAAATCTTCTTCACAGCTGCCATTATAGTTGAATCAAATGAACACAGCACATGAGTTGTGATATGCCCGAAACATTGGTCAACTCATCAAGTGCCAGTGAAAAAATACACAACTTTTGATTCTACCTAATAATTCATTGAATATTACATCTGCCATTTTATGAACTCGATTTGAAACTGTATCATTACTCAAAGGAATATTTTTGGTGGAGCTAATCAAAGTAGCTTTCTGTTTTTCTGGTAAGACGCTAGCAAGCACTTCTAATGATGACAATTGCACAATATTTTATTATTTCACAACCACTGAAGGCAATGAACTGTTTGAATTTATATTTGATAAAATAAATGAAACTTCATTTGCTAACACTTTACTACTATTAGCTTGAGATAAATTTAAAATATTTTTCTGTCTTTCGAGTTTATTTTTTTCTTCTTAAAGGTTAGCATTTCTAATATCACTAAATTTGGGAAAAGCTTCATGAAAATTCCTATGACATGTTTGGTAATGTCTTTCACAATTTGACTTTTGATAGCCAGCCAAATATGCCTGATGTAATAAGCAAGTTACATCAGTTCCACTACTATTATCTATTACCAAATAATCATATTCCCAAGAGGACTGAAATGCATAATGTTTTCTTTCTTTGTATTTGAAATGTGTAGGTCTAAATCAGACGACTGTGAAGATATTGTTAATGCAGCATTTTTTACATCATGCAGGCGCCTCCGTAGCCAGGTGGGAAGGAGCAACAGCGCATAGCACACGCTTCTTGATTAGACTGGGTTCGAGCCCGTCACCACCAAATACGGAGGATGCGGAAAGGTCAGGGAATGACCACCGCATATTCCCGGAGCAATATGGCCTTAGTTGCTAATGCTCCTAAAAAAAAAAAAAAACCCAAAATGACATCATGTTCCTTTCGGTTTCTTTTTAAAACTAATCCATTTTGAAAGGGTTTAGTAACTTAAGTCAAATCTGTTAAAAGAAAATACATTTAAGCATTTGAACACAAAATCAAAATATTTCTTACTATAACACTATACATACACGGTACCTATTGCAGCAGCACAACTGAGCGAAACCCAGCAGAAACTTGTTCTAACCTGTTAAAACCAGAAACTGAGAATCTCATGAGGCAGTATCCCCAGTCTGTAGCAACACTACAGCAACAATGATCGCACTCTCAACGAAGTATTTTGTAAAAATTTTTCTTACTAAATAAATGTCAAATTAACAATAATTAATAAGAAAAATTTTAACAATATTGTCAATGTGTCAAACCTTGGACATTTTTGAGATTAAAATGTCACAAAATATATAATTTTCCTCCAATCACTAAAAAAAGAAAGGATTTCCTAGTGAAAATTAGCATGGATTTTTGTAGAATATTGCAGAAAGTTGAGAAATAGAAAGCACCCTTTTTAAATACAAAGATTTATATATAAATTTTTTAGCTTGAGCGAAGGTGTTCATGAGCACCCATTTTAGGATCGGTCGTGAGCAA
Organism: Mastigoproctus giganteus; assembly: GCF_048544385.1. Taxonomy (NCBI): domain Eukaryota; kingdom Metazoa; phylum Arthropoda; class Arachnida; order Uropygi; family Thelyphonidae; genus Mastigoproctus; species Mastigoproctus giganteus. The sequence goes on from NC_143580.1 coordinate 142,736,921, forward strand.
AATTGTTTTTTAAAGAGCACAATGGTGCTCGCAAGCACCAGGTTAAGAACTTCTGGACTATGGCTTACAGATCAACGAAAGTTTGGAAAATTTTCATGTGGGAAATCCAGTGAGTAGGAAACATACTCTCCTTCCTCTTTCTTTTTCCATTGTTCATGGCTAGGCTTCTAGAATGGTTACTGAGAAGACATGAAAAGCACTGCATTAGATTAGGAGCCCATCTCAGTGGTAGGGAAAGAGTTTTTTCACTTTGACCAAGAAATGAGTTGCAGAGGGACCCTGTGGGTCGCAGTGTCCCTGCTGAGCTATTTGAATAGAAGCTCTGCAGTGAAGCATGTGGGAAGGGACACTTTCAATGAAGCAGAACACTTACACCGATCAAATCAGTGATAAGGAAGTGAAAGGACATAGTACTGAGAATCACTCATTAGTCTTTTTCTTTGAAAAGATTCGCATGTTTCTTTTCTGAGGTTTTGTTCTGAGGGTTCATCATTCCTGTTTCTGATCTGGCAGAGTGCACTTTGGCTGTGATATTGGTTTAAGTGTGGACATCTTGGAGGAAGGATTCTCAAAAGAAGCATCTTCGGTAAGTGTATAAGTATTATTTTATTGTAACCTTTACTTATTAAATAAATTATAATACCGCCTGGAAATTCTCAATTGTATTGGATAAATTTTTATTTTATATCTTCAGTATATCTAAACATGCTTAATTATTATTATTATTATCATCATTAGCCATATTGTACAAGGAAGCCTGAGGCTTATGCTGCACCAGCCAAAAAAAAAAAAAAATCTCAAGTTAGCCCCTGTGTGTGGTTGTGAGAGAGAGAGAGAGAGAGAGAGAGAGAGAGAGAGAGAGAGAGAGAGAAAAGTAGAAAGGCATCACTAAGAAAGAGAAGAATGATGAGATCCAGCTCAGGACCCTGGGTTTGCCAAGCCCATACTCACCAGATGTGAGTCCCCAGGGTTAATATTAATATAGTTCTAATAATTATGTGCATAAGTGGAAACCTTCTCTGCAGTATTTTTATTTATTATTATTTTTAATATATTTTTTATTTATTATTATTTTTTTTAATTTTAGAGAAAAATGGTAGGTGTGAAGGAATCTGTGTACAGTCATTCCTCGTATAGCACGATAGTTGTTTTCCTAGAAACCCACATGCAGTGAAAAATCGTGCAATATAAACAACAGGCCCTATGGGAAAAATAGGGCTAGGTGCCAACCACCCAAGATTGAACTCACATTTGTAACCAAAACATTACCAAACACAATAAATTATCGTAATAAAATACGTAAGTATTTTATTACAACTATTACATAATAAAATATTGCTAATGCTTTTGCTTCTATTGTAAGCAAACTTGTTTTTTGTTTGATTTTCTATCCAAACAGATGAAAGCCATTCCATTTCTTCCAATTCTTTGTGTCTTGGTCTAATGGATTTTAAATTATACTTTGAGTTGTTCCTGCTATGAAAGTTTTTATTTTCTCTGCATTCTTTGTAATTCTGGTGTTGCTTCATTTAGGCCTGTAGCATGTGCAATATCACGTGGTCTTTCATTTCGAATTTCATATTTTTTCTCTATCCACAGAGGCGGACTGGCCATAAGCCTTACCGGGGAAACCCTGGTGGGCCGGAGTCCAGTGTGATTTTGGCCATAAACGCTAGTACGAGGCCACTACAAATTTTCCTGGGCAAGAATTTTTGACCCAGTCTGCCTCTGTTTATCGATATTGCTTTTCTTTTTCTCTCTGAATCTGTAGTGTCTTCACCAGGACGCTTCCTTTTCACACATTTTAAGCATTTTACTCATTTTTAGGGAATAAAGCATAATTACAAAATGAGGAGGCACACTTGATACACATAAACAAAGCTGGGCGCGTGTAGCAAAAAATAAACAACACCGTAAAGGCAGAGATACACTATTAACACCTCACATTTTACTAAAGCACATTTCTGGGGGTTACTACCATAAAACAATAAAAACAATTTCCAGTTGCGTTTCTGTAGTGGAATCTGTTATAAACTGGTAGTAAACTCGATCTAATGGCATTTGTGATAATACCGATAGCTGGAATTGTGTGGGTTTTTACCTTATTATGGTGAAATGTGTTTCCCCTTCACTGATATAAAAAAAACATAAATACGTTTTCAGAATCTTCTCTTCATTCCTATCGTGTTGCGTTCAGTTGGGCTGATTCTGCGTTTGACTGCCATTTCTTGTAAACACAAAGGCGAATCGTGCATAAGCAAATTCGGTTCGTGTTATATACGATATCGTTCTCTTATTTATAAATCATGTATGATCGAATTTGTGTAGTGTAAACACGTGTTATACGAGGACTGACTGTATTTATCACTTTTTTGTGGCAGGTAAGCTCAGAAAAGATCACCAATTTAGCCCCGCTGCTAATCAAAGATTATGCATTCTTATTTACTGTTAAGTGCTGCATAATATTTAAGAAATAAAGGATATTCTAAGTAATTTAATGATAACATTTGGCATACTTCAACTTTATTGAGTTGTTGGTTGCATATGTCTCTTAAATATTATTTTGTAACAATTTAAAAATAAATATTTATTTCTGTTTCCCCACCACCCCCTCAGATAACAATGAATGGCAATGGAAAAGGGCATCCTGTCCATGAAAAATTTCATTTTAATAGCAGCTGCCACTGCTGCTGAAAGATCCTGTTTTAGTTGTTTTTAGTGATTTTAAACATCTTTTTAGTACTTTTAATTTTATATATTATCGCATTTTATTCTTGTTATATACCATCTTATTTTATTATTATTTTAATATACAGTTTATACAGTCAGTACACGTATTTTTGTTTTTTTGTTTAATAAAGGCATTTTATTGATTTGAGTCAGTGTTTTAGTAGCATCATAGATGAATCAGAGTTCCTGACTCCAGAGGCCTCTTCAATGAAATAGTGACATGGACAAGAGTAAATGTACTGTTTGTAAAATGGACTTGAAGGGAAAACATTCAGAAAATTTACTGAGACATTTAAAAAGAAAACATGTTACCGATTATGAGGATGTTTTAAAAAAGAAAGCAAAAATAGAGTCCTACAGCTCCCTACTATTACGAAATTTGTTACATCTAGTGTTAGAAAAATCGTATTGGTTGAAATATCTGCAGAAATAGTTAAAGATGCACGCATGAATTACTGACTGTAAATGGTAGCCCATTTTCTCTGCTTGAAGACTCAGAATTTCGAAAATTATTGGATCCAATTGTTCTGAGACTTGGTAGTAAACTTCTGACAAATTGTCAAAATATTCAAGACGAGATAATTAGACGAGCTAATCGTTCATGTAAAGATCTTATACACAAACTTATAGCTGTTTTGAAGGGCAGATTAATTTCTTTGAAAATAGATACTGCAACTCGATTTGAGAGGTCAATTTTGGGAATAAATATACAATTTTTTGATTGTGACAAGACTGTTCTAAAAACGCTTGTTATGTGAGAATTGAATGATCAGACTACAAGCAGTAATTCATGCAAAATAGTTAAGTGTCTTGAAAGAATTCAAAATTAAATTAGAACAAATGTATTCTTTAACAATGGGATTAATATGATAAGGTCATTCAAATTATTTGCTCAGGAAAATCTGGAAAACTCAATAAGGAAAATAATGATAATGAAGATATCGGAGAATCTGAGACTATAGACTCTAGTGATACACATATACGTAAGGAAAATTTCCATGATCTACGTGTTCAGGATATTATGGTTTCTGTTCGTTGTGCTGCACATTCTCTGCAGTTGGCTGTTAAAGCCGACTGCAGAGAATGTGCAGCACAATACACAATTATGAAATGTGATGAATTGAAACTTCCCTTGGCTAAAGCACGAGCAGTGGTGAAAAAGCTGTGAACCCCTTCTATCCTTATACACATTAAAAGAGAAAAGTGTAGGAAACCAATACTAGACTGCGAAACCAAATGGAATTCCATTGTTAATATGTTACTTGTGGAGTAACATATTAACAGTGGAACTAAAACAATTTCCCATCAATTTATCCGTGTCCATAAAGGAATTGCATTTATGTGGCAAAAGATTGAAAATATTGTAGAGGTTTTGGAACCCATTAGGGTGGCATGTGAAGTGCTGCAGTCAGAGCAGCTTATGATGACTGATTTTTACTACACATGGATGAAATGTAAAATGGAAGTTAGAAAAACTGAAAATGAATTGTCATCTTTTTCGGTAACCTCTCTTATGCTATGAGAAGTAAATATGATGGAAAGAGAGACTTTTTAGCTTGTATCTATCTGGACCCCTGGTACCAAATATCTATATATTTAATATATAGATATTTGGTACCAGGGGTACCAAATATCTATATATGGTACTATTTGGTACTATTTCCTTTACTCTGTCAGTATGAATGATGGGCTTAGCCGATCGGGCTGGAAACAGTCTCAAATGGAAACTATTTCTTCATAGGTGTGCACAAAGTTGTTAGAATTTAAAAATTGTGAATAGTTTTATTTTACACAATGGGCCAGTTTTGTAGTACAAACAAGAATAGTTTGACATTCACTTCATAGATGGAGCTACAGGAAGATGTTAACTGTTAAACAAACAGTTGTCTAAGTTGATAAGGCATTTTTTTCTGATTAACAATTCGCACTTTAACTATTTAACTGATTAACAATTTGCACATTCGCACAATTGTGTCTTTTGTTCCAAATTAAAAAAAATAATAAATAATAATACTTTGCTGCCAATTGTGAAATTGTCTACCTTAAAAGAAAGAACTAACTGTTAGGATTCCATTGCACTGCTTGCTCACTATATGTCCCCCATGTTTGCACGCGAGCTCATACACTCATTGCCATTCATTACATTTAATATGTTTAAAACGTTCAGAACTCATTATCGTTATCAACTTCGAGTTAATTTGTTTTTTTAAGGTGAGTAATAATTTAAGGATTGACAATTATGTCATGGTCAGGAAGACATGTCACCATCCTACTCTAACTGGTTGTGTTGGACATGCCTTATGGTGAAGAAGATACACGACTTTTCGTGTTTCTGCAAATGTATTCAGGATCAGTCTGAAATGTGCTTTTAAGGATCTGAAAGATTTAATAAGTCACAGCATTGGGTTTCTTAGTGAAAGGTGTGTTCGTTGTTAATGTTAATTTCACACATTTTAAGTATGAAAAGGTTGGGGATCATTTTTTTTCTACATGTTGTCAAAACGGTAAAGTTTCATTGTCGGCAATCGAAATGCTTGCTTACATAAGTTCCTTATATACAGATGACAATGAACTGTCCAAATTGAATTAAGATCATAATCTAATAGTTCATGACAGTTTGATTCCTTTTGTTTTTGGCCACAAATTTACTTATGTAAATACTGTTTTATTGGGTGCTATTCTTGCCGCAAAAACTGATGAGTGTGAAAGAATCAATTTAGAAAGTTAACAAATAATGCCTGGCGATTCATTACAATATAAGAGTGTTAAAATAATTATATCTGAAAATACTGAAGAACTTTTGTGATATCCAACTGAATTCCTGGACAGCCTCAATTTAAATGGTTTGCCACCCAACATTTTAGAGTTGAAGGTAGGAGCAGTTGTTATTTTACTGCAGAATATGGCAATTTCAAAAGGATTGATCAATGGTACGAGACTTATAATCCAAGTTATCGATTATAAAAATTGTTTGGATCTAGAAATAATAGCAGTATAAGTTAAATGAAAATGGGTGCTCTTACCGCGTGTAAATTCGATTCCATCCGATTCGACTTTGCCATTCTTATTATTTAAGAGACAGCAGTTTCCTATTCAGCTGGCTTCTGCGATGGCAAATAAAAGTCAAGGGCAAACATTTGATAGTCAGAATTTCACTTACTAACCCTGTATTTAGTCACAGCCAATTGTATGTAGCAATGTCTCGGGTCAGATATACACTGGTGTTCAAAGAAAGTGCATCACCCCTTAAAACTGTAATTGTTGTCCGAATAACTTAAGTATATGGCAATATTTCTTACAGATTGCAGCTTTGTTTGTTTGTTTGTTTTGTTGGTTTTTAGGAGCATTAGCAACTAAGGCCATATTGCTCCGGGATATGCGGTGGTCATTCCTTGACCTTTCCGCATCCTCCGTATTTGGTGGTGACGGGCTCGAACCCCTGTCTAATCAAGAAGCGTGTGCTGTGCACTGCTGCTCCTTCCCACCTGGCTACGGAGGCGCCTACAGATTGCAGCAGCTGTTACTTTCAGCTATATAAGCATGCTCTGCAAGAGTTGCAGTCATTCCTTGCTTGCTTGTATCAGGATGCCGAGTTATGTGTAGTTGATGCCACGAAGAAAGAGTGCTATTGTTGCTTTACGTGAGGAAGGATGTTTTTCCCTTCATATTACTTATAGAGTGTCTTGTAATCAGTCGACAGTGAGTAGATTTCTTTCCAAACTCAAGAATACTGGTTCTGCTGATAGGATAAAAAGGAACCGGATGCAAACGATCACTACGTCAAAACAGGACGGCATTTTGTAGTGCTTATGCCTTAAAAACCATAAAGCTTCTTCGTCTGAGCTGAAAAGAGAATGGGAAGAACAAAGTGCAGTAACATCAGAAGATGCTCTTCAAAAATGGACAAGAAGAAGCCCATCCTCACACAAAAAATGAAAAAGGCCCGATTAATTTGGTGTAAGGAGCATGTCAAATAGACCCCCGGGCAGTGGAAGTCAGTTATTTTCTTGGATGAGAAGAAATTCAATCTGCATGGCAGTGCGTAGCCATCATACAGTGGTAAAATACATGATGTCACTGTATTCAGAATATAATTCGCTCACGAATTCCTTGAACTGGCGATGTCAAAGTGCATGTGATCAAAATGTAGTTTACTGTTTTTATAACCATATCCATGATGTGGTTCATAGAAAACACCCGAGCGCATAAATTTTGCTGATGCAAAACAGTGCATGAAAAATACATCACTGGTTTTAATGGTTCTCGCCTTCAACTCATTTATAAACAACAGTTTATAAACAGCTCCTTTATTTTTCCCTATCATAGCTGGTGCTCCATCTGTTGTTAATCCGGAAATCTCCTCTAAATGCAAACTATTGTTGGACACTTTTTTATGGCTTGGAAAACACCTTCACCTTTAGTGGTGTTTTTCAAGCTTAAAAGGTTTAGCATTTTTTCTGTCACTTGGAAAGAATCATTAACTCCACGAATAAATACTGCAGGTTGAGATGCGTCTCAAATATCCATACTTTTGTTGAACACTAAAGAATAAGCTTTGAATTCTGGAATCAGATCTCACAAAGTCACCACTATTTCAGTGAAATATCATTAATGCGATAACGTAGATTGACACGACAGACTTATGCTTCAAAATATTTTACTTTTATTGTGCAAAACATCTTTTATAATGGCTTTCATACACTATCATCAATTCCCCATCCAAAAATGGCTTAATTTCTTTACAATTAACAGTGCAACAGAATAGCTTGCTTTGATAATGTTAGATTGCTGTTGTAACGATGAACTAAACATGTTTGCTGAGCCTTTAATTCAGATTAAACGCAGCCAACTTACGTTTCTTCAATTCTTTATTGAATTTCACATACTCACAATGGTTCGTTTCACAGTCTTAACACTGCACCTTGAGTTCTGTGCTATGAAGAAGTAATCATCTTCCCAATGGTCGCTGAATTGTCTGTTTTCTGCTGAAACTTTTTTTTTTTTTTTTTAATTCATTCTGACAGGTCAAAAACAAATCTAATTAATTAATATTTTATAGATATATTTAATGACAAGTGCATCTGCACTACTTATTTATTTAAAATTTTACGCTCGAAATACTTTTATAAAAAACGTTTTATTCTTTTTGAGACGTCCAGTCTTCTCTCCACTTGTACCTATGGAGTATCTCACTCATCTGGCATTAAAAGATAGGAATACTGTTTGGGACCGCGTTCTCCCTCCCTGCCGTTTCCGTGACGCAACGTGGTTCGAAGAAGGGAAGGAGTGGTGAGGATTTGGGGGAGTACAGCTGGTCTAGTATTATATTTCTCATTATTTATTGTGCCTAGTGCAGCTAGTGAATGATTTTCCACTGATGTAGTCAGTAGCATAAAAATCATCTGGCCGGCAGCAAAAAATAATGTATCAGGCTGCAGATTGGCCAGGCCTGCTGTCTAAGCTTGCTTTCTTAATGGTTCTACTAATGCTAATATCTTTAACACAAATTTTTATGTCAGATAGTTTTATATCTGCAATTCTGCCCAGACACGATAGGAGGGAGTATATGATGAGAGCCTTGTCGATCAATTCGGCCCTGGAAAGATTGTGCAAGGCTCAAGGGGTAGAATTTTTTTCAGCCTGGACTGTACTTGTTAACAGGAGAGATTGCTTCTACAGGGATGGGATACACTTAAATAGAAAGGGTGCAACAATATTTGCTGATGCTATCGAGGCAGTGTTAGGTGGGTCGGAAAACTGCTAGCTTGGGGGGAGACAAAGACTAATAGATTGACAGTAGCCACTGGCAGAGGTGAAAGGGATTCTTGCACTGCTTCTATTAGAATGAGCAGAAGCCTGAAAAACAAGATGCATGATATTTCAGAGACTGCTGGGAGCCATTGCGGTACAAGTAAACACATGGGTTGTGTTAGGGTAGCTAAGAATAGAAACAGGTGCAGGTATACTTGCGTGTACACCAATGCTAGGAGTTTAGTAAATAAATTTGATGAATTTGAGGTATTGCTCAAAACATCAAAGGCAGATATTGTTGGGATATCAGAGACATGGTGTCACACAGATATAAGGGATGCAGAACTGGAATTTGGGGAGTACAACGTCTACAGAAAGGATAGACAGGATAGGAAGGGGGGAGGGGTTATGCTATTAGTTAAGAAACACATAAAAACCAAGGAAGTGAAGCCAGTCGACATCGCTGGACAGTGCAGTGTTGAGTCAGTTTGGTGTGACATTGGGAGATCAAAATTGAGAGTAGGAGTGTGCTATAGGCCTAATGACTCTGATGAGTATAATAAGAAACTGTACAGGGAAATAGAGTGGGCCAGTAAATCAGAGAGTCTTATAATGGGAGATTTTAATTTCCCAGATATTGACTGGAATTTGGGGGCTGGTCACTCACACACTAGCAGGGCTTTTGTGGATTTATTGGATGATTGTTTTCTACATCAGCATGTTCGGGAGGCAACTAGAGGGAGTAATACTCTTGATTTGATTATCAGCAGTGATTCTTCATGCATTAAGAATCTGCAGATAAATGAACCACTAGGTGGCAGTGATCACAGTGTGCTGAAGTGGGATTTACTCAAAGAGGTAACTACCATTAGGGGTAAAGGGAAGGGTTATTGCTTCCGTAAAGGCGACTACGATGGACTGAGACAGTATTTAAATTCTATACAGTGGGACCAACTGATGATGTTACCAACAGCAAATTCAAAATGGGAAGCATTCAAAGAATTAATCTTGGAAGGTACTAGGCTTTACATACCAACTAAGAAATATTGTTCAAGGTTTAGGCCAAAATGGATGTCAGATGAACTAATGAGGCATATGGCAGAGAAGAAAAATGCATGGGATACTTACAAATTAACACATGACACAGAAGCCTATGATAGATACAAGTTGATATGCAACCAAGTTACTAAGGAGGTTAGGCAGGCGAAGGCAGATTACGAGAAATCCTTGGCAAGGGATGCAAAGAAAAACAGCAAAGAGTTCTTTACTTATGTAAACTCTAGAAGGAAGGGGATGAATCAGATTGGTCCACTTGATATTGATGGGTCAACTGTTGATGACCCTGCTCAGGTAGCTAACAAACTAAATGAATATTTTGCATCGACATTCACACATGAGGAGTTATTCAGCGAGGGGAATGCCAGGGGTGTATTCAACTCTAGCAGTAAGCTACAGAATCTTGAAATAACTGGGAGTAAAGTGGAGGAGAAACTGTTGAAGATAAACACAAGAAAGGCACCCGGGGTGGATGGGATCTATCCAGTTATATTAAAGGAGGCAGCAAAGGAAGTAAGCAAACCCTTAGCCATAATTATGAGAGCTTCCTTGGACTCAGGGGAGGTACCCATAGACTGGAAATGTGCAAATGTGACCCCAATTCACAAAGGAGGATCAAAGACTGACACAAGTAATTATAGACCTGTGAGCTTAACTTCTGTTCCAGGAAAATTAATGGAGGCACTAGTTAAAGAAGCACTGCAGGATCATTTAGACAAGACTTCAGTTATAGCTCGGACACAGCATGGTTTTTTTAAGGGGAAGTCTTGCCTGACCAATTTGATTGGATATTATGATGCAGTCACAAAAGAACTGGATGCAGGGAATAGCTTTGATATTATATACTTGGATCTTAGAAAGGCTTTTGATACTGTTGCATATGGAAGACTGCTACACAAATTGGAGCAGTGTGACATTGGAGGCAAATTGCTGCTATGGATAAAGGGGTGGTTGAGGGGGAGAAGACAGAGAGTGGTAATCAATGGACACTGCTCATCGTGGACTAATGTTATTAGTGGAGTCCCTCAGGGCTCAGTGTTGGGTCCATTATTGTTTTCTGTATTTATAAATGATATTGATGATGGTATATCGAGCTTAATGTCCAAGTTTGCAGACGATACAAAGGTTGGCAGGGTTGTCAAGGACACTACTGACACTATGCTGCTGCAACAGGATCTGGAAAGGTTGAGCAGATGGGCTGAGAGGTGGCAAATGAAGTTTAACATTGACAAATGTAAAGTACTACACATGGGAAACAGCAACCCCAGAGCAACGTATTAACTCTGTGATACTATACTGACAGTGGTAGAGAATGAAAGATACTTGGGGGTGGTTGTGCAGGCAGATATGAAGTTCTCTGAGCAGTGCAGACGGGCTGCAAGAGTAGCTCATGGAGTATTGTCAATGATATACAGGAATTTTTCCAGCAGGGATAAGGAGGTTGGTTGGTTGGTTGTTTTGGTTTTATTGGCGCATCAGCTACTAAGGCTATAATGCGCCAAGACCAGGTCATTTATAAAAAATTTTTAAACTTTCAGTGACCTAATTAGTTAGGTCACTATGTCAAAATATATAACAAATATATAAAAGAAAAATGTAAAAATTTTATATATGAGTAAAAATATTTATTGATTTTAAAAAGCTAAAAACAGCAGACACGTTGTCATTGTCAGATAAAATCTGACTGAGTGTATATGGCTCAGTCAGATGGTTAAAAGCGGTAAGACGGATATTGCTAAAATCTGAACATTCGATTAAAATGTGTCTAATTGATAAAACTGTGCCACAAGACTCACACATAGGAGGGTCATCAGCCCTCAGCAAAAAAGAATGTGTCAAATGATTATGTCCTATGCGGGTCCGGGCAAGAACAACTTCCTCCTTACGATTCCTGCGCAGACTAGACTGCCACGGTTCAATTACAGGCTTTATTTGATATAATTTATTCGCAGTCTGTCTATTCCACGAATCCTGCCATTGGGAATGTATTTTCTCGTGTATTATTTGCCTGTAGTCTGTATAGGGGACTAACAGGCAGCGATTATTATTGGGAACTGCTGATTTGGCTGCGGCGTCAGCCAAATCATTTCCCCTAATCCCAATGTGGCTGGGAATCCAGCAGAAGCGGATGTCATATTCGCATTCATGGAGAACGTGAATCTTCTGCTGATGCTAGACAGAACTGGATGAGGATTATATCTCACGGATATTAAAGCCTGTAACATGCTAAGAGAGTCAGAATATAAAATGAACCGTTGGTATTGGTATTTACTAATATGATCCAAGGCTAACTCTACAGCGTGCAGCTCTGCAGTAAATATGCTGCATTCAGAGGGAATCTGCTCTGATATAGTGCTGTCTGTAAAGACAGCAGCAGATCCCACATATGATTCCGACTTCGAACCGTCTGTGTAGACTGGCGCGAAGTCAGAATATTCAGTTCGGTGTGCTGAATGAAGCTGCAGGTAGACACATGATGGAGTGTCCGACTTTCCCCAGTTTCTAAGCGACAAGTCGCATGCCGTGACACGAGCATGCCAGGGTGGAAAGGGTTGCTTTGATGTTTGGGCAACCGTGTCTACCTTGATATTAAGTTCTTTGAGTAGCTCTTGGAAACGAATACCAAAAGGACGATTGGCAGTCTTTCGAGTATTGTATAAATTTTCCCATCGTGGCTCAAAAACGAATGGCCACGTAGGATGGTCTGGCAGGGATTTCAGTTTTAAGGCGTACTTTAGAGACAACTGCTTATGTCGAAGTGATAACGGTGGTTCGTTTGCTTCGACGTATAAGCTCTGGACAGGAGATGTTCGAAATGCTCCAGTAGCGATGCGTATAGCCTGATGATGGACGGGGTCCAGCCACCGCAGGACACTGTCTCGGGCTGAGGAATATACCTGGGACCCATAATCTAGTTTGGATCGCACTAGTGCATGGTAAAGCCAAAGAATGGTACATCGGTCTGCTCCCCAAGATGTAGAGGAGAGCGAGCGGAGAATATTAAGTCCACGGGTGCACTTGGTGCGGAGTTGACGAATGTGATCAAAAAAAGTTAGTTTTTTATCGAATATGAGTCCCAAGAATTTTGTGTTTGCTGCTACTGGAATAGCATTTTGTCCGAGCCTTAATTCGGGTTCAGGATGAAGATTACGCTTGCGACAAAAGTGTACGCAAACGGTCTTCTCCGGCGAGAACCTGAAGCCATTTGCAAGTGCCCAGGAATTCAGACTATCAATGGCTTTCTGCAGTTGTCTTTCAATAACCCTCATGTTGCACGACTGGCAAAAAATGCTAAAGTCATCAACATAGAGGGCACTGTTTACAGTTGGAGGAAGTTGTTCTGTGTTGGAATTTATTTTTATGGCAAAAAGCGTGACACTTAATACTGATCCTTGTGGTACTCCCTCCTCTTGGCTAAAGGAGCGAGAGAGTGAGGATCCCACACGAACTTGGAACGATCGATTGGCTAAAAAGTTTTGAATAAAAAAGGGCAGATGCCCTCTTAGGCCTAGGCTATGTAAGTCTTTTAAAATGCCAAATCTCCAAGTTGTGTCATACGCTTTCTCCATGTCAAAGAACACCGACACCAAGTGTTCCCGTTTTAGGAAAGCATCCCGGATGGACGCTTCCATTCTAATAAGATGGTCCAAAGTGGACCGGTTCCTTCGGAAGCCGCACTGGATGCTGGAGAGAAGGTCATTTGATTCTAAATACCATATTAAACGAGAATTGACCATTCTCTCCAGGATTTTGCACAGACAGCTAGTCAGAGCAATAGGACGATAGTTGGTGGTGACTTTTGGATCCTTTCCTGGCTTAGGGAAGGCAAGAACGATTGCCTTTCGCCGGGAGTCCGGAAACTGCCCTTCAGTAAAGATTCTGTTATACAGAAGGAGCAGACAATCCATAGATTTTGGGGAAAGATGTTTAATCATTTCATAATGGATGCCATCTGGTCCAACAGCACTTGCTTTGGAAAGAGTGAGGGCTCTTTTCAGTTCCTCTATAGTGAATGCCCCGTTGTAGGGATAGAGGCCCTTGGTCTTAAAATTAAGTGCTTCTTTTTCTAGTTTATGTTTCAGGACCAGGAACTCTGGGGAATACGAAGATGTTGCAGAGATGTTAGCGAATGTTTCCCCAAGAGAATTAGCTATTGCAGTTGGATCTGCAATAGCGCATCCATTATAATCTAGGATTGAAGAAGGGTGGGATGTATATTTCCCCTTCATTTTCCGGATTTTATCCCAGACTACCTTAGAGTTGGTAGACTGGTTAATAGATGATGTAAAACGGATCCACGATTCCTTTTGACTCTGACGACGGATGTAGCGTGCTTTGGCTCGTGCACGTTTAAAGGCTATAAGGTTGGTCGTGGTAGGATATCGGCGGAATATCCCCCACGCTTTGTTTTGAGCCTTTTTGGCTGCTGTGCATTGTGAATTCCACCAAGGTTTGGGATATGGTGGAAACCGGGCAGATGTTTTTGGAACAGCATTCGCAGCTGCTTGGACAATATGTTCTGTGATGTACTTAACTGCATCATTGATAGGCTCTTGACTGACTGTGCTAAGATCAAAATTTGCCTGATGTTGGAAGGCAGTCCAGTCAGCCTGATCAATCTTCCACCGTGGTAACCTGAAGGGAAGACATGGTCTCCCACTGTGTAACAAGGTTATCAGAGGGAAGTGATCGCTTCCGTATGGATTCTCCTCCACTTCCCAGGTGAGTGAAGGGAGTAGAGAAGGGGAGCAGATAGAGAGATCAATGGCAGAAAAAGTACGGGTAGGCATGTGGAAGAAGGTGTTCGTTCCAGTATTTAGAAGGGAAAGGTCATTGAGCATACGCTCAATGACTCGTCCCCTTCCGTTGATGTTAGCACTACCCCACAGGATGTTATGTCCATTCATATCCCCGAGAAGTAAGAAAGGGGGAGGCAACTGCGTTAGAAGATCATCAAGGTCTGCCTGGGAGATGTCAGTCCCAGGTGGCAAATAGATAGAGCACACAGTTAATAAAAATCCCACCGTAAGGCGAATTGCAACAGCCTCTATGTTAGTTGTAATTAGTAAGGGCTGCACTGGGGTCTGGTTACCCACAAGGATAGCCACTCCCCCATGTACAGAGCCATCCGCAATTCTATCCTTACGAAAAATTGTGGTGTTATGCACCGTGGGATCGTCATTTGCCTTTAGGTATGTCTCCTGCAAGCAAAAGCAAACTGGCTCGTGCTTTTGCAGGAGGGCCTTGATGTCATCTATATTTCGCCGGAATCCACGACAATTCCATTGTAGGAATTTAGCCATTATTTTGGCTTGGTGGGTCCATCAGGCGGCTTCCGAGGTGCTGAGGGCTTACTTTTATCAGTCTTGGATTTGTCCTTTTTGGGGAAGAATGGACGCTGTCCCGTGTCCATTTCCTCCTCCGCAAAGAGTTCCAAGACTGAATCTTCGGGTACCTCCTTCTGCTCCACATCCATCTTTTCTTGGGTTCTAGGGGGGACTTCCCCTTTTTTATTCTATTCTGTCATAGTTACCGTTCTTATTTGTGGAGCATTAGGAGGTACCGATATAGGAGTGGCAGCTGATTGGTCCTTCTGTGCAGGTTTTTGAGTACTTAAGAGATAACGCGCGATGGGAGTGAAAGACTCCTTTGGAGGAATGGTCATGTCCGTCTGAGTTCCGACGGAACATCTCCCTGCTACCTTCTGGGCGTAGGTAGGTTTGTTGATATTCAGGGGTTTGACCGATTTCCTTGCCTCCTGGTATGATATATTTAGCTCTGCCTTCAGCCGTTGAATCTCTTTTTCTTCTTTCCACCTCTGGCATGTTCGTGAGTAGGCCGGGTGTTCGCCTTCACAGTTAATACAGGTGGGTTTTGCGGCTGAGCATGCTGTTGTTTCGTCGTCCTTTGCACCGCATCGAGCGCATGCAAGGACTCCGCGGCAGGCCATTTGAGAATGTCCGTACTTCTGGCATTTAAAACACCGTAAAGGATTTGGAACGTACGGACGCACTGAACAGTTGATGTATCCAGCTTTAATCTCGTCAGGAGGTTTAGGAGAGTTAAAAGTCAGGATAACGCTCCTGGTTTTAACAATTTTTCCATCCCTTCGCGCAGTGATTCTCTTGACGGCAATGACTCCCTGTGGTTTTAATTCGGAGCAGATTTCCTCCTCGGTTACGTCGAGAAGGTCCCACTCCGAAATGACACCTCTCGATGAATTGAGTGTTCTGTGTGGTGTCACTGTTATAGGGATACCTCCGATTGATGTTACTCGGAGTAGATGTTCCGATTGCCTGTAATTTTTAGTTTCAATTAAGAAGTCTCCAGAACGGAGCCTCTTAACTGATTTGGGAGAACCTACTAACCCGTCTAACCCTTTTTGAATAAAAAAGGGCGACATTTTGCCAATCGGTTTTTCATTGGTGGAATGCATAATGAGAAATCTTGGGACAGGCCCTGATGATGATGTTTCAGTTCGCTGCCTCTTTGTCGCAATAATATTATCTGCCTCTCCGTCTATGTTTTCAGATAGGGACCGGGTTGGGGCCCCTGAAGGAATATGTTTATCAGGATTCATAGAGATTTTTAAATTTTTCAGTGCCCGGGCTCCCCACCCACCACGGAGCCCAAAGGGACGCCCACTACCCGGCATGCAATAAATGCGCTCGGGAGTGGGACGCCAGGGCTACCCAGACACTATACCCGCACCGCCGCCAGCCTGAATCCTGTCCCTCGGACCATGAGGGTAGGGGCGTGGCATTGACACGGTTGACCCTTGCAGGCGAACCTACTAGCCGATTGATCCTAGCCGGGCCTTCCAGGACCACCCGTCTTGTCGAAGCAGGGGCCAAAGTGGTGTATTGAAGCTGGGCCCCTCAACCACCAGGATCCCCCTTTCCGAATTTCCACGGGTCGCAGCGCACGGCAAACACGCCGGATTCCATTGATGTAAGCCCGGAACTTAGGCTGTGGGCGTTGGATCCCAGTGATGCTAGTCTGGAAGTCCAGCAGCGTCACTGGGAGGTCCCTCACCACGTACAGGTGCCCACGTCGAGGGGGGATAAGGAGGTGATTATTCCCTTGTATAAGGCAATGGTCAGACCACACCTAGAGTACTGTATACAGGTCTGGAGGCCTCATTTCAAGAAGGATGTAGAGCTGCTGGAACGAGTACAGAGAAGGGCAACAAGATTAGTGAATGGAACAAAGGGGTGCTCTTACGAAGAAAGGCTTAAGTTTTGCAAATTACAGTGTCTGGAGACTAGGCACCAGCGAGGTGATCTGATAGAGGTTTATAAAGCCTTGAATGGTTTGAGCATGCTCAATGCTGATGGGATTCTTCCTCTAGCTCAGAATAATCACCTGAGAGGGCATAAATTCAAATTGAGGAAAGACAGATGTAGGATAGACGTGTGGAAATTTGCCTTTAGCCAGCGGGTGGTTGGTTGGTGGAATAGACTTCCATCCCTTGTAGTGGAGGTTGATAGCCTAAATAAGTTTAAGGCTCAACTGGACAGGTATTTTGAACGAACAGAGGGGTGAAGTGGAAGTGGGTGTTTTTTTTTTTTTTTTTTGGCTGATGCTGCATAAGCTTGCTTTCTTGCATCAAATGCCTCTACTAATGCTAATGCTAATGCTAATGCTAATATATATTTTTTTTTTATGAGAAGCATTTTACCTCAAAATCTGGAAAAACTGGAAGAATATCCACAGGAACAACACCAGGTTTACTATAATGTTTTTCAATCTGAAAAAGAAGAATAAGATGCATCAAATAAAACAGTAGTCTGAAACATCAGATATGAATAAATAAATAAATTTATCTTTACTGTATTATTGTACACTATTACAATACCCATCACAATCAAAAGCCAAGGATTAATAACTAAAATAGAGTGTACATTGTAATGTAATGGATTACAAATGAATTGAACAAAATTAAATTAAAAATAAAACAAAATTATATACAACAAAATTGTAAGTTAGATAATGAAGTATATCTGTGCTATAAAGAAGAACAAGTTGAGGAAGCAATGGTTTTTTTCCCAATATGAAGTGCATTATTGCTGCCCTCAATTTAGGGCCATGATGTACATCTATCCAATCTGTTATGTTTATTCACTGGGCATGAGAGTACAGACAGCAAAGAGTTCTTTACTTATGTAAACTCTAGAAGAAGGGGGATGAATCAGATTGATCCACTTAACATAGATGGTTTGACTATTAATGATCCTGCTCAAATAGCTGATAAAATGAATGAGTATTTTGCATCTACATTCACACACGAGGAGTTATTCAAGGAGGGGAATGCCAAAAGTTTATCAAACTTTAACAGGGAACTAAGTGATTTTGTAATAACTGAGAGCAAAGTGGAGGAGAAATTGTTGAAGTTAACATAAAATTGGCACTTGGGGAAGATGGAATCTATCCAGTTATATTGAAGGAGGCAGCAAGGGAAGTAAACAAACCCTTAGCCATAATTATGGAAGCATCCTTAGAGTCAGGGGAAGTCCCCATGGACTGGAGATGTGCAAATGTATCCCTAATTCACAAAGGAAGTGCAAAGGGTGACACAAATAATTTAAATAATTGTTAGGGCATAAACACACGATTATCACTTCACGAGACCTCACTCATATACATATCTAACATCAAATGTGGGGGAGCTATATTTACCAATTATTTTATTGCTTCGAGAACACTGTTCTAATTAGTTGTATTCACAAGATAACAAGTCAGGCTTCAAGGCTGAATGACATTGTCAGGATCTCAGATTTTTCTGTTCGAACAGAAATTCCGTTAGGCGTGACAAGAGGAAATGCTAATATAACGTTAAATTAGAAGTAAATAATCTGTTTTCAGTGCAAAAGTAAGAATATCCGAAAACAAATACCAACTTCAAGGACATTGCTCCTGTGCCTATTCCGAAGCACCCTCCACTTCGACCAGCTACTCAGCATACTCACTGCAAATGTCCAGTCACAGGGATGCTCAAAAATGGGCAAAGGAGGAAAATAGACCAACAGAAATACAAATTGAGAGGACGAACAAGTCAATCATTTTGATTTGATAACTCATAACAATTTCTTACAAGTTCAATTTTAGGGCTGAGAAGTAGTTTTTTGTTGTTATTAAACAAATTAAAGCAAGGGCTATAATTCGAGTAATTTTATTTAAATTTGATTAATTTTGCATTCCACGAACTTGTAAAAATCAAAAAAATATAGAAATAAAATGGCTGTTGTTAAAACTGTTCGGTTTTCTTAAGATATAATGCGAGTACCCCTAAATGAGGAATGAATACTCCAAACATAAGCATGAGTACCTCGAGATCAAATTTTTAATCTGGCCACCCTACATTACAGTGATGACATTTCTTCTCCGACTGACTTCGCAGTTTACATTAAACAGGACCACAGAGTACTACTCTGTGATAGGGACATGACAAGATTCACGTGACGTGATAATAGTGTGTTTGTGCCCTTAGTTTAACTTCTGTTACAGGGAAAATAATGGAGTCACTGGCTAAAGAGGTGATACAGGATCACCTAGACAAGACTGCAGTAATAGTTCAGACACAGCATGGGTTTGTTAAGGGGAAGTCTTGTCTGACCAATGTGATTAGATACTATAATGTGGTCACAAAGGAACCAGATGCAAAAAATAATTTTGATATCATACACCTGGATTTCAGAAAAGCTTTTGATTCTGTTGCACATGGACGACTGCTGTACAAATTGGAGCGGTATGGCATTAAGGGCAAGTTGCTGCAATGGATAAAGGGATGGTTGAATGGGAGATGGCAGAGAGTGGTAATAAATGGACACTGCTCTATGTGGACTAACGTTGTTTTGTTGTTTTCTGTATTTATCAATGATATCAATGAAGGTATATCAGGCTCTATGTCCAAGTTTGAAGATGACACAAAGATTGGCAGGGTTGTTAATGACAGTAAAGACAGTATGCTACTGCAACAGGATCTAGAAAAGTTAGGCAGATGAGCTGAGAAGTGGCAACTGAAGTTTAACATTAACAAATGCAAAGTACTGCATATGGGTAGCAGTAACCCAAGAGAAATGTACCAATTGTGTGGTACTACACTCAGGGAAGTGAAGAATGAAAAAGACCTGGGGGCAATTGTGCAGTCAGATATAAAGTTCTCTGAGTAGTGCAGACAGGCTGCCAGAGCAGGTCATGGAGTTTTGTCAATGATTTTTGCTAGCAGAGACAAGGAGGTGATTATCCCTGTACAGGTCTGGAGGTCTTATTTTAGGAAGGATGTAGAGTTGCTAGAATGAGTACAGAGAAGGGCAACAAGATTGGTGAGAGGAACAAAGGGATGAGCTAACGAAGAAAGGTACCTGCAAGGGGATCTGGTTGAGGTGTATAAGACCTTGAATGGTTTGAGGCTTGAATGGTTTGACGGTATAGATTGTTCGCTTGTTCAGATTAAGAACCTGAGGGGGCATAGATTCAAACCGAGGAAAGACAGTTGTAGAATAGACATGTGGAAGTTTGCCCTTAGCCAGCAGATAGTTGATTGCTGGAACAGACTTCCATCTGTTGTTGTGGAAGTTGATAGCTTAAATAAATTTAAGGCTGAACTAGACAAACATTTGGAGTGACCGGATGGGTCAAATGGGAAGGGGTTTTTTTTTTTTTTTTTCTGGCTGATGCTGTATAAGCTTGTTTCTTACATCATATGCCTAACCTAATGCTAATGCTAAATCTTTATATACAAAGATTTTGTAGAAGGATAAGAGAAATTTACCTCAATATGATATGTAGAACACTTCCGTATGATACTCTCCAAAAATTAAAACAAATAAAAGATCAACACAAAATGATTACAGTAAAAAATCAAATGAACATAATTCAAAAATTAACTAAAATACAAAAAAACAAATAAAAAAAATTAATTAAAAGTCAATTAAAGTTAAATGGAAATTTTGAAAAAAATTTTTCCTTCCTGAAGCAGACAATGCTTTTCGACCGTTGTGATCACAAGAATGAAAATTACAGTGTTAGCTTGAATCTTAAACAGAGATTATTTGTTCTTATGCACACACCTGACATGCCACTATTATTTGTCTTCGTGCATGCGCGCAAAATACCACGAATCGGAGATCAGATATGGATGATGAACGTTATAGAACTCTCATGTAATTTAATTTCGACAGTTTCTGCAATTAATAGCCTTGTATAATTATGTTGGGCACTAAGTATTTTGGCCTAGTTAAATAAAAATGTGTTTTTTGTTAATGGCATGAAATTACAATTCTGACGCTGCTGAATGATAATCACGTACTGAGGACACAGACAATGAGATGAAATTGCGCAGAACCTTGATAAGACAAGTTGGAATCACTGCAAGAAATGTATACTGAGTCATTTACTTGTGTTGCAAAAGAGGAAAGAACTGAGCGATTGTTCAGTATAGCATGTAATTTCCGTATTGGTCTGGCCACAATCTTAAATTCAGTATCATCTTTAAAGAATCTGTTACGCTGCTTGTGCCACTGTTCAACGTATGGGACAGAAATAAAGTATTTTTTGAAGTTACTATTGCTAGTTGGTATAGTGTTTTGTATCCTATCCTTAGCTTGTATTTGTTTTATTGTAGCAAGGGGGTAACCCCTGTTTAAGAATCTGCTGGTTACTATCTGCATTTCTGAGTCTAAAGCAGATTCCGTAGTTGAATATTTATAGGCATTGAGAAACTGATTAAAGATAATAGCCCTTTTGTAAGTGAATGGGTGGTAGCTGTTGTTGTTGTTGTATGTTTTACGGCAACTAAAGGCTATTATGCACCAAACAATGGTAGGAGGTAACAGGCATTATTAAAAGTGAGATGTGCATTATGTGAGATTTAAGCATTATATTCTGTCATAGCATTTTATCCTTTTTAGGAAAGTGAAAACTGCATCAATATCAGATCTGTTGTCTAACATTTGTTGCAAAGTAGGTGTGATTTGGGCTGCATAGTTTGACAAGGAGGTGGTTTGCCGTACTCCTTTACAAAGAGGGCAGTCAACAATGATGAGTTGGGCTGTGATTTCAGTATGGCAGTTTGGACAAGAAGGCGGGGTCTGAGGAAGAAAGAAGATAAAGGTGAGTAAGGTGTGTATATCCTATTTGTAATCTTGCAAGTGTGACTTCTTCCTTTCAGTTCGAGCGGACACTAGGTGGCCAAGACTGGAGTTTTAATTTAATCCGAAGGAGCTTGTTGCCTTCTTGGTTTTGCCAGATGGTTTGCCAGTAATTCATACTTCACTTTATTATAAGACTTTTATAGTTGGTGAAAGGAATTTTGATACAGTCATCAATTGGTTGCACAGTAGATTTGGCTGCGTGGTCAGCACTCTCATTGCCAGGTATGTCAACATGGCTAGCGACCCAACAAAATTTTACTACTTTCGTGTTCTTAGCTAGATGAGCCAGCACGTTTTGAATATTACCAAGTAGGTAGTTAAGATGCTTTCTTGGTTGCTGTAAAGCGAGAAGGACACTGAGAGAGTCAGTAAATATAATACTATGGGTAAACTGATGCAATTCAGCAGTAAAGATACTGCATTCTAAAGGTAACTGATTAGAGATAATGGATGATGGAAAAACAACAGCAGCACTGACATGGTGATCAGTTTTGGAGATGTCAGTGCATATCCTGGTATAAGATTCATATTTCTCAAATAGAGATTTATGAAGCTGGTTTACATTCTGTGAAGAAAGAGCACTTTCCCCCCATTCTTGAAGAGACAGATCACAGATGGCAGGGCAAAAAGCCTATGGCAGAGTCGTGAAACTAGTGGTGGCTACTTTAGAAAGGTCAAGCTGCCAATTATCAAGTAGTGAGCAAAGACATATGCCAGTGGGTCAATTTATTGACGGATAAACGGCATACAAGTTCTCCCAGTCTGGTGTAAATAGATGTTTCCACGATGGATGCTTTTTATTTTGACAGCATAATTTAGCAGTAAAATTTGTCTTCGCAGAGAAAGAGTGGGGGATCGTGAGCTTCAACGTACAGGCTTTACACAGGAGATGTGCGGTAGGCTCCAAAAGCAATGCGTAGGCCACTATGGTGAATAGGGTCCAAAGCCCTCAAAATGCTAGGTCTAGCAGAGTTGTAAACTTGTGACGCATAGTCTAACCTTGATCTTACAATAGCATGATATAAATGAAGGAGTGTATGATGGTCAGCACCCCATGTTGTAGCTGATAATACTCTCAAAATGTTTAGTTTCTTGAAACAGGTGGTTCTAAGTTGTTTAATATGGTCAAGAAAGGTCAATTTTTTATCTAAGGTTAACCCAAGGAATTGAATGGTAGGCACAACAGGGATATCATGGTTCCCCAGCTTTAGAAGTGGGTCAGGGTGGAGATTACGTCTTCTGCAGAAATGAACTACTACAGTTTTTTCAGGTGATATGCGAAACCCGTTGTCTGTAGCCCACGTTGTAATCTTATTAAGAGCTCCTTGCAGTTGTCTCTCAATCATTCTCATGTTCTGTGAGTGACAAGATATACTAAAATCATCTGCATATAAAGTAGTAAATACAGTGCTGGAATGACCATGGTAATTGAGTTGATTTTTATAATGAATAGAGTGGCACTTAAAACTGAGCCCTGTGGAACACCTTCTTCTTGGATTAATTTTTGGGAAAGAGTGGATTGAATGCAGAGCTGAAAGGATCGCTGCTTCAAAAGGTTCTGTATAAATCTTGGCATATTACCCCTGAAGCCTAATGCATATAGATCATGGAGAATTCCGTATCGCCAAGTTGTGTCAAAAGCTTTCTCAATGTCTAAATAAACTGTAGTCAAATGTTCCTTCCTTAAGAAGGCATTGCAAATCTGGTTTTCCGTTTGTATCAAGAGGTCTAAAGTTGACCTGTATGAAATCCACACTGCGATGAATTGATGAGGTTGTATTTGTTCAGCACCCAGGTGAGACGAGAGTTTACCATTTTTTCCATTATTTTTCCCATACAGCTGATGAGGGCAATAGGTTGATAGTGATGTGGGTTGATTGGATCCTTGCCAGGTTTTAATAATGCTATGACATACAAGTGTCGCCAGCTATCAGGGAAAGTATTTTCTGTGAAAACCCGGTTATATAGCTGGAGTAAGACATGAAGCAACGTTTCGCTCAGCTCTTTTAACATGACATAGTGAATTCAGTCAGGTCCAGCAGCACTATGTTTTGAGCTGTTAAGAGCAAGCTGTAGTTCAATTATCGTAAAGGGATGGTTGTACATTTGATGGTGGTCTGTGTTAAAATTTAGAGTCTGCTTTTCAGCAAGGGACTTTAATTTCTGAAAGTTTGGCGAGTATGAGGATACGGCAGAGGTTTGAGCAAAGGATTCTCCGAGAGTGTTAGCTATGTCTTAAGGTAATGAAACATCATTCCCGTTTACATTCAGTATTGATAGATGCATAGGAGGATATGTATTATACATTTTTCTGATATTTTTTCAGATGGTTTGTGTTTTGGTGGACCGTGCAATAGTTGAAGCAAAGCGTTTCCACGACTCTCTTTTACTTGCACGCTGAATGCATCTAGCATTGGCTCTGGCTTTCTTAAAGTGTACTAGATTAGCAGCAGTAGGAATTTTGCAAAATTTATTTCAGGCTTTATTTGTCTCTCGTTTGGCTTGATTGCATTCATTGTTCCACCAGGGTTTTGATCTTATTCTATGACTTGTGGACACTCTTGGTATTGCTGCTTCGGTGGCCAGCAATATTTGATTTGTTACATAATCAACAGCATTCTTTATTGACACATTTGAAACAGATGTTTTTTGCAGGATGGCTAGTTGCCTATATTTTACCCAATCAGCTTTGGCAAAGTTCCATTTGGCTGTTTGATTATGACAAGATGGTGAAATTGATTCTATATGACAGACTATTGGATAATGGTCACTACCCAGTAGACTGTCATGAACAGACCAATCAAACAGCTGAAAAAGGACTGGTGAGCATATGGAGAGATCAATTGCTGAGCTTGACCCAGAAGGTAGATGAAAACAAGTGGGTAAACCAGTATTCAGTAGTGTCAGATTAAATTTATCTAAAAGCTTTTCTAGTATTTTTCCTTGTTTATCATGTATTTTATCACCCCATAGAGGATTGTGTCTGTTAAAATCTCCCATGATGCAAAAGGGAGGAGGAAGCTAAGATACAACAGTTTCAAGATCAATGTAAGAAATATCTTGGCTAAGGGAAGATATAAGGAGACAATGGTAAAAGAAAAACGAAAGGATATTCGAGCAGCTACTGCTTCTAGATTTGTTTGTAACATTAATGGTCGGGAATGGATATTGGAGCTGACTACAAGTGCAACCCCTCCATGAGCCGAATTGCTTACATGAGAAACTCGATCTTTTCTGTAGATAACATGATGTTTAAGTGAGGTTGCAACAGAAGGTGTTAAATTAGTTTCTTGGAGGCAGAGGGTAACTGGGTTATACTGGTTGTTGTTTGTTATTTGGTTTTTAGGAGCATTAGCAACTAAGGCCATATTGCTTCGGGGATATGCGGTGGTCATTCCCTGACCTTTCCGCATCCTCCGTATTTGGTGGTGACGGGCTTGAACCCCGGTCTAATCAAGAAGCGTGTGCTAAGCACTGCTGCTCCTTCCCACCTGGCTACGGAGGCACCTGGGTTATACTGGAGAAAGAGATTCCGAATGTCATCAAGGTTGGTGCGATACCCTCTACAATTCCATTGAAGAAAACTGGGCATTATTTGGGTGAAGTGTGGTCCTCAGTTTCTGTCCGAGGTACTGTTGGCTTATGCTGACCAGATTTTCTTTTCGGGAAGTACGGTCTTCCTGTTTCCATCTCTTCTTCTAGGAAGAGATCGAGAACAGATTCTTTGCGGTCAGTGTTTTCTTCCATTTCTATCAAATCAGTTTTAGTAGTATCACCACTTTTTGAGTACATTGGGTTATTGGTAGAATGCGGAACAGTGATTGGGTGTGTTTACAGCCTTGTTTGATTTATATGGTTTACCAGAAAGGGGCACAGCTTCCAAAATTGACCAAGCCCAATCTGGCATTGATCTGTCTAGAGGAAACGGTACCTCAATTTGAGTACCAGTTGTTATTGTTCTTTGCCCAGTACTGGTTACCGCAGTTGACTTTTGGACTACTTCAGCGAAGCTGGGTCAAGTGTTAAATTGAACCTGTACAGATTTTTTAGCTTCTTGGTATGAGATGTTTTTTTCGGCTTTGACCCGTTGAATGTTTTTTCCCTTTTTCCATAGGGGGCAATCTCTGGAGTAGGTAGTGTGTGGACCATTACAATTTGAGCATTTGTGCTGCTCTATTTTGCAGTCAGAGTGATTGTGCTTGCATGAACTGCAATTAGCACAAGTGGCTGAACCTCTACACACGTTTTGGGAATGCCCAAATTTTTGGCATTTAAAACAGCGTGTTGGGTTAGGAATGTACAATTTTATCTGACAATTCAGATAGCCTGCTTTGATGGATGGTGGAGGTTTGGGCTATCAAATGTTAGTATTATATTCCAAGTTGGAACTACAGCATTATCTCGTTTTGTGTATATGCGCTTTACATGCACAATTCCCTGGTCTTGCAATTCATTATTCAACTCTTCTTCTGAGACATTTATGAGATCCCACTCAGCTATCACACCCCTGGAGGTGTTTAGAGTAGCACAAAGGGAGACAGTAATTGATAATCCTCCAAAGGATATTAGTTTTTGGAGCCATTTTGATTGCTGTTCGTCTGAGACCTCAACGAGCAAGTCGCCTGATCTCAGAAGCTCAGTTGTTTTCGGAGATCCTATTAGATTTTCTAGGTATTTCTGAATTATAAAAGGCGAGAGACTACCTAGAGACTGTTCTTGAGTTGAATGCAATACACCTTCTTTGTACACTGTCAGTTTTTTTTGACGTTTAGCACTGCATGAGTTAGAGCTGTGATAGCTCTTAACGTAAAACATACATTTTTATTTAATGAGGCCAAAATACTAAGTGTCCAACGTAGTTATACGAGACTATTAAGTGCAGAAACCATTTAAATTAAATTACATGAGAATTCCATTAATGTTAGTCATCCATATCTAATCTCTGATCCATGGTCTTTTCCATGCATGCGCGAAGACAAATAATCTCTCTATTTAAGATTCAAGCTCTCACGCTCCGTAAATTTTCATTCCTCTGATCATGCCACACTGTCAAAAAGCATTGTCTGCTTCAAGAAGGAAAATCATTTTTTCAAAATTTATTTTTAACTTTAATTGACTTTTAATTTTTTTAATTGTTTTTTTGTATTTTAGTTAATTTTTCAATTGTGTTCAATTGATTTTTTACTGTATTCATTGTGTGTTAATCTTTAATTTGTTTTAATTTCTGGAGCCAACACTAAATGTTCTACGTGTCATACTGAGGTAGATTTCTCTTATCCTTCTACAAATATTGATATCAATGTAGAAAGTATTGAGCACCGTAGCTCTGTTACATACTAACAAAGATTTTGTCTGTTTTATCTTTGTATATCAAAATATAAATTTTACAATCTGTGCTTCTGTTATATATATGCTTTCAGTCTAGTCTCCTTAAACAAAAACCCAGATTATTTTGTTTAAGGAGTTATTACTCATGCATCCATATATCACATGGGCAGGTCAGGAGGAAATGGTAAATTCAGGTTGTCTAGGGCCCTTGAGGTGGGCAACACTAATTCAGTTATTCTGGGGTCACCTACTTCAACACTGGTGCCTCTGGAGTAACTCTACTACTGCAGCCTCAGCAAATCCACTTTGCTTGCATATACAGAGGGAGTCTATTTGTTTCAATTCTACAATTTCAATGATGCACTTGTCAATGATATATTATATTATTATTATTAATAGTGGTAGTGGCAAATGATGCAAGAAAGTAAGTTATATAGCATCTGCCAAAAAAAAAAAAAAAAAAAAAATCCATTTCACTTATCCATTCCCTCCAATAGTTTGTCTAGTTCTTACTTGAATTTTTCGAACTATCCACTCCCACAACAATGGATGAAAGCTTGATCCAACAATCAACCACCTGTTGGTTGAAGGCAAAACTCCCGCACATCTATTTTGCAACCATCCTTCCTCAATTTGAATTTATGCCCCCCTTTGTACAGGCGCCTCCGTAGCCAGGTGGGCAGGAGCAGCAGTGCATAGCACGCTTCTTGATTTGACCGGGGTTCGAGTCCGTGACCACCAAATACGGAGGATGCGGGAAAGGGTTAGGGAATTCTTCAACAGGCCTCTGAGGTTGGGTATGTTCATATTGTAGTTTTAAATGTTTTTCACCAACCTTATGTAGAAATAAAAACACAAAGAAAACAAAAACTAGAATCTTGATAACTGAATTTATAATAAGTTATATTTGTCTGTATTTACAATAAATTATATTTAACTTTACAACTAAAATATATACATATAAAATAATACATTAAAGTATACTTTATTGTATATTTTATATGTATATATTTTAGTTGTAAAGTTAAATATAATTTATTGTAAATACAGACAATATAACTTATTATAAATACAGTTATCAAGATTCCAGTTTTTGTTTTCTTTGTGTTTTATTTCTACATAAGGTTGGTGAAAACCATTTAAAACTACAATATAATAGGTTAGGGAATGACCACCGCATATCCCCGGAGCAATATGGCCTTAGTTGCTAATGCTCCTAAAAACCCCAACAACAACAACAACAAACAAACAAACCCTTTGTACATAGTCTGAGCAAGCAGAAGAATCCATCAGCAGAGCTTGCTCAAGCCATTCGAAGCCTTAAACCCCTCAATCAGATCACCTAGAAAGTGCTAGACTCCAGACACTGCAATTTGCAAAAACAAAGCCTTTCTTGGTAACAAGCACCTCATTATTCTCCTCGCTAATCTCATTGCCTTTCTCTGTGCCTGTTCCAGCAGCTCTACATCATTCATAAAATGAGGCCTCCAGACCTGTATGAGTATTCAAGATGTGGCTGACCATTGCCTTATACAATGGGATAATCATCTGTTTATCCCTTCTAGCAAAATTTCTGCATAAATTACTCTTTTTTTTTATTTTTTAACCTAAGAACCCCTTATGCACATCTGTCATCTACATCAATGAGAAAACCCCGCGAGTTGTCCTGGCAGCCCATCTCCACTGCTCAGAGAACTTCATATATGACTGCACAAATGCCCTAGGTCCTTTGGTCTTTTTTCATTTTCCACTACACCAAGTGCAGTACATTATTCTGGGTTACTGCTACCCATATATATGTTAGCACTAATCACATTAAGAGTAGGAGATTTCAGAACTTACTTAACAAGTACAGAGCGATATTGAGAAAAAGTTAGGGTTAAAACTGAAAGTGTCTGCAATTCTGTGCAGACACAGATAGCAGGGAGAGCCTTGTCAATAAATTCGGCCCTGGAGAGAGAGTGTGCAATGGGATTTGCTATATAAACTTAAAGAGAACTCCCCCCCCCCCCTTCCCATTTCAGACATTGTTAGTAGCTATTGCATTTTTAAACCTATGGAAGACATGTTTTGGAACATAAATGGTGGCTGGAGTAGATTTCCAATCAAAAACTTAAATTTTACAGCTAAGCTGTTCTTGAATATTTCTCATTAGGCCATTTTTTGCTAATTCTTTTAATTCCGTACACCCTTCATAAGAAAGATAACACGTGCCTAATATCAAGAGCCTTTTTTTTTTTTTTTTCTTTTTAAGGTTAAATCTTTATACAAAATTCACAGTGACTGATTTTAGTACCTTGACTTTTAGAAGAAAATAGCATTGATTACCATTAGATATTTTTCATTAATGTTTTCCTTAAGTAGATTATTTCCTTAGAAATAATACACAAATATCAAAAATAAAATATATTTAGGGCCTAAACAGTCTATATATAAAAGAATATTTTGCTTTTCACGTGCACACTTTTTGCTTTCTGCAAGGTGAGGCTAACTGCTATTGCATCATAATACAACTATAAAGTGATTGACATGTCTGTCTCAAAGACACTTTTACGTACTCTTCATTTTTACAGTCTTTAAATTTTTCTATATATAAAAGAATATTTATAAGCTTTTAATTTTTCAAATTTTTTCAAAAGTTTCTTCAGCTATTAGCAATGTTGTTAATAATGGCAGTAATATAAAAGAGAAAGATTGCATCAGAAAGGCTGAGAAGAAAGGAAAAGATCTTGAGTACGAAGCAGCACTTAAAAATCCTGATATCGAAGAAAACAAAGCAATTAATGAAAAATATGAACATAATAAGTTAAAGGCGTCACAATTAAGAAAGGAAACATATGAAAAACGAAAGACTACTTTTATATCACAAGACTACGTGTAGTGGAAATAAGGAAGAAACATTTGGTTTATGAACACATCACAGGTGACAGTGCTGAATCGAAAGCGCATATTCCACGGATTCATATGTATTCAAAAGAAGGGGAATATAACTTATTTTTCAACAAAGATTTTAGTATGACAATAAACAAAAGTCAAGGTCAAACATTATCTAAGGAAAAATACACCATTTTTTTAGAAATATTGGAAACTTAATCTTTATTAAAAATAGTAATAACTGAACAAACATCTTACAAACTGTAATACATGTATGTCAGATAATGTATGTTCATTTAATTTTTATCTAGTTAATCGCTGCTAAGCACAATCAAACGAGAAAGTTTTCTCAGTTGCAGAATACCTTCTGAACTTTCTTCTGCAGCATCTAGATTTCATGTATCTTCTGCTCTCTTTAAAAAATCAGTAATATAGGTTTGTTTGCTTTTGCTTGATAGATCTTTCTAAATTTCATTGTATGGAGCTAAGCATTTTTCGAAACTCCCTTTTGAACTTTGTGCTCCTTTCAGTCGAAGGATCTGCATTCAAAAAATAAGATTCTAATTGCTCCACTAAGTTTATGCCTTACCATATGCATTTTAGCATAAAATTTGGAATTTCAGAATTTTCATCTGCACTCTCATCCTCTGAATTGATTTGGTTTACCTCTGATGCAATTTCCACCAAATCTGTTTTACCAGCCTCTTTTTCTACCAGTAATTCTTGAACGTCTTCAGTAGACATATAAACCAAAACCTTCTCCTCTACCGACTTAGCAAGTTCCACTATCGCGCCAATTTAGTTTTCTGCCAATTCAACCATATTTTCTGAATGAAGTGACTCCAGCCATACATTTTTCCAACATGCATTTAATGTTGCCGGTTTTACCTCTTTGAGTGATAAAGCTATGATTCCGTTGCAGTCTACAACTGAAAAATGTTTCCGTGCTTCCATCAATTCAATAGATTCGGAATCAATTTTTTCCAAAATCCATTGTAACGATCTTCTGATGTAATGAGTTTTAAAGGTGGATATAATGCCTTGATCTAATGGCTGAATTACAGAAGTTGTATTAGGTGGTAGAAACATTATTTCAAAGTTAGGATGACAAATCTTTGGGATGGCCTGCATTATCAAATCAAACCAAATCGCATTATCTAATAGTAATAAAACTTTGAAATCTAGATTTTTCTGCTTTAAACAGTTTTCCACAGCTGGCACAAGACAATTGAGAAACCATTCTTTAAATAAATCGGCAGTTACCCCCAAGCTTTTTTATTGCTTTCCATTACACCAGTAACATCTTTTTATTTACACCTTTCATTGCCCAAGGATTACAGGAGCTATAAACTAGCATAGGTTTTTATCATGTAATCTCCTGATGTGTTACTACACATAAGTAACATTACACAACCTTTTGATGCCTTAAAACCTGATGCAGTTTTCTTCTTGTTTGAACTAAATGTTCTGCTGAGCAATTTTTTTCCACCAAACACCTGTCTCATCAGCATTGAAAATTATGTGGTATGCACTTCAATAATTCTTTGATATTCCTCTGCATACTTCTTGGCAACTTCAGGACCAGTGCTAGGGATGCACAAGTGAGACAATTGCCACAGGAGGTGCCTAAAACAGGCACTGCTAGATGCGCTACTATATATACAGGCAATCTCCGTATAACACGGTACTTCTACAACATGGTTTCGCTCTAACATGATTGATAAATTGCAGCAATCCTTACAACATGTTACTTAAATAACACCATTAGTGAATTGCGGCAAACCATACATAACACGTTTTTTTGAGCTTTTGTGTGAGGAAACCCTGCTATTATGTTGAATGTGAATTTTTCAATATTTCCATTCTTTTTTGCGAATCCCCGCTATTGACACGCTAGTCATATGGGTAAAAAATGCACTGTTTGCTTGATGTTTGCAGAGCAATCGGGTACGGGACATGATACTGCCAAGGGGGATGTCTTTGTGTGTGCGCAATGCAAGGAGTGTATCGATATCAGGCAACAACTCGGAGTTCTTGTGGGCCTATATGAGAGCTTGAAGGACAGGGTGGATGCCCTCGAAGAAACTAAATTGAGGGGCCCATCAAGCTCTCAGCTGCCCACATCAACGCCAGAGCTTGCACTTGGGCATCGCGTGACACAGAGACAACCCCCAAGGCAGAATGCGCTGGTCCCGAAGGAACTAGTAGTTGTTGGTGACTCTATTGTCAGGGAAACGGGGAACATGCTTTGTAAAAAAGATAGGTGGAACAGGACCAGGGTATGTCTGCCAGGGGCAAAGGTTGATGACGTTGTAGAGCGAATATCATCTTTTAAGGGCACAAAAGGTGATATAGTTGTACACGTTGCCACTAATAATATTAAGAGTAGGAGACCGGCAGAATTACTTAACAAGTACAGGTCACTGTTGAACAACAGCCGAGAATTAGGGTTGAATTTGAAAGTGTCTGCAATTCTGCCCAGACACGATAGGAGGGAGTATATGATGAGAGCCTTGTCGATCAATTCGGCCCTGGAAAGATTGTACAAGGCTCAAGGGGTAGAATTTTTTTCAGCCTGGACTGTACTTGTTAACAGGAGAGATTGCTTCTACAGGGATGGGATACACTTAAATAGAAAGGGTGCAAGAATATTTGCTGATGCTATCGAGGCAGTGTTAGGTGGGTCGGAAAACTGCTAGCTTGGGGGGAGACAAAGACCAATAGATTGACAGTAGCCACTGGCAGAGGTGAAAGAGATTCTTGCACTGCTTCTATTAGAATGAGCAGAAGCCTGAAAAACAAGATGCATGGTATTTCAGAGACTGCTGGGAGCCATTGCGGTACAAATAAACACATGGGTTGTGTTAGGGTAGCTAAGAATAGAAACAGGTGCAGGTATACTTGCGTGTACACCAATGCTACGAGTTTAGTAAATAAATTTGATGAATTTGAGGTATTGCTCAAAACATCAAAGGCAGATATTGTTGGGATATCAGAGACGTGGTGTCACACAGATATAAGGGATGCAGAACTGCAATTTGGGGAGTACGTCTACAGAAAGGATAGACAGGATAGGAAGGGGGGAGGGGTTATGCTATTAGTTAAGAAACACATAAAAACCAAGGAAGTGAAGCCAGTCGACATCGCTGGACAGTGCAGTGTTGAGTCAGTTTGGTGTGACATAAGCATTGGGAGATCAAAATTGAGAGTAGGCGTGTGCTATAGGCCTAATGACTCTGATGAGTATAATAAGGAACTGTACAGGGAAATAGAGTGGGCCAGTAAATCAGAGAGTCTTATAATGGGAGATTTTAATTTCCCAGATATTGACTGGAATTTGGGGGCTGGTTACTCACACACTAGCAGGGCTTTTGTGGATTTATTGGATGATTGTTTTCTACATCAGCATGTTCAGGAGGCAACTAGAGGGAGTAATACTCTTGATTTGATTATCAGCAGTGATTCTTCATGCATTAAGAATCTGCAGATAAATGAACCACTAGGTGGCAGTGATCACAGTGTGCTGAAGTGGGATTTACTCAAAGAGGTAACTACCATTAGGGGTAAAGGGAAGGGTTATTGCTTCCGTAAAGGTGACTACGATGGACTGAGACAGTATTTAAATTCTATACAGTGGGACCAACTGATGATGTTACCAACAGCAAATTCAAAATGGGAAGCATTCAAAGAACATATCTTGGAAGCTACTAGGCTTTACATACCAACTAAGAAATATTGTTCAAGGTTTAGGCCAAAATGGATGTCAGATGAACTAATGAGGCATATGGCAGAGAAGAAAAATGCATGGAATACATACAAATTAACACATGACACAGAAGCCTATGATAGATACAAGTTGATATGCAACCAAGTTACAAAGGAGGTTAGGCAGGCGAAGGCAGATTACGAGAAATCCTTGGCAAGGGATGCAAAGAAAAACAGCAAAGAGTTCTTTACTTATGTAAACTCTAGAAGGAAGGGGATGAATCAGATTGGTCCACTTGATATTGATGGGTCAACTGTTGATGATCCTGCTCAGGTAGCTAACAAACTAAATGAATATTTTGCATCGACATTCAAACATGAGGAGTTATTCAGCAAGGGGAATGCCAGAGGTGTATTCAACTCTAGCAGTAAGCTACAGAATCTTGAAATAACTGGGAGTAAAGTGGAGGAGAAACTGTTGAAGATAAACACAAGAAAGGCACCCGGGGTGGATGGGATCTATCCAGTTATATTAAAGGAGGCAGCAAAGGAAGTAAGCAAACCCTTAGCCATAATTATGAGAGCTTCCTTGGACTCAGGGGAGGTACCCATAGACTGGAAATGTGCAAATGTGACCCCAATTCACAAAGGAGGATCAAAGGCTGACACAAGTAACTATAGACCTGTGAGCTTAACTTCTGTTCCAGGAAAATTAATGGAGGCACTGGTTAAAGAAGCACTGCAGGATCATTTAGACAAGACTTCAGTTATAGCTCAGACACAGCATGGTTTTGTTAAGGGGAAGTCTTGCCTGACCAACTTGATTGGATACTATGATGCAGTCACAAAAGAACTGGATGCAGGGAATAACTTTGATATTATATACTTGGATCTTAGAAAGGCTTTTGATACTGTTGCACATGGAAGACTGCTACACAAATTGGAGCAGTGTGACATTGGAGGCAAATTGCTGCTATGGATAAAGGGGTGGTTGAGTGGGAGAAGACAGAGAGTGGTAATCAATGGACACTGCTCATCGTGGACTAATGTTATTAGTGGAGTCCCTCAGGGCTCAGTGTTGGGTCCATTATTGTTTTCTGTATTTATAAATGATATTGATGATGGTATATCAAGCTTAATGTCCAAGTTTGCAGATGATACAAAGGTTGGCAGGGTTGTCAAGGACACTACTGACACTACACTGCTGCAACAGGATCTGGAAAGGTTGAGCAGATGGGCTGAGAGGTGGCAAATGAAGTTTAACATTGACAAATGTAAAGTACTACACATGGGAAACAGCAACCCCAGGGCAACGTATCAACTCTGTGGTACTATACTGACAGTGGTAGAGAATGAAAGGGACTTGGGGGTGATTGTGCAGGCAGATATGAAGTTCTCTGAGCAGTGCAGACGGGCTGCAAGAGTAGCTCATGGAGTATTGTCAATGATATACAGGAATTTTTCCAGCAGGGATAAGGAGGTGATTATTCCATTGTACAAGGCAATGGTCAGGCCACACCTAGAGTACAGTATACAGGTCTGGAGGCCTCATTTCAAGAAGGATGTAGAGCTGCTGGAACGAGTACAGAGAAGGGCAACAAGATTAGTGAATGGAACAAAGGGGTGCTCTTACGAGGAAAGGCTTAAGTTTTGCAAATTACAGTGTCTGGAGACTAGGCACCAGCGAGGTGATCTGATAGAGGTGTATAAAGCCTTGAATGGTTTAAGCATGCTCAATGCTGATGGGATTCTTCCTCTAGCTCAGAAAAATCACCTGAGAGGGCATAAATTCAAATTGAGGAAAGACAGATGTAGGATAGACGTGCGGAAATTTGCCTTTAGCCAGCGGGTGGTTGGTTGGTGGAACAGACTGCCATCCCTTGTGGTGGAGGTTGATAGCCTAAATAAGTTTAAGGCTCAGCTGGACAGGTATTTTGAATGAACAGAGGGGTGAAGTGGAAGTGGGTTTTTTTTTTTTTTTGGCTGATGCTGCATAAGCTTGCTTTCTTGCATCAAATGCCTCTACTAATGCTAATGCTAATGCTAAAATAAATTATTAGGAAATCCTCATGTTAGGTTCTCAACATGAGGATTTATTCTCAAAATTACGCACAACATAATAGTAGGGTTTTCCGCACATAAAAGCTCAAAAATACCATTTTATGTGAGGTTTTCCACAATTCTCTAACCATGCTATGTAAGTACCATTTTGTGGGAGGATTGCCACAATTTATCAATCATGTTAGAATGAAACCATGTTATATGGGAGTTGCCTATATACTGATTTAAAATAAATACTTAATTAGTATTCCTAGTTTTGAAACTGGAATTGTAATTTTAACTGCAATTTACTGGAATTGATTGTAATTTATCATCTGGTAAATTTTGTTTCCTTTCTTAACTTTCGTCCAACTTATGTCTGATTATCTGATTCAGAATGAATCCTGAAACATCACCTGATGATAATTTATTATTAGAATTATACAGTCAGTCCTCGTATAACACGGTAGTTGTGTTCCCAGAAATCCTCATGCAATATAAATAACAAGCCTTATGGGAAAAATAGGGTTAGGTGCCGCCCACCAAAAGATTGAACAGACATTTGTAACCCAACTCAATAAATAATCATAATAAAATATTGCTAATGCTTTTGCTTTTATCGTAAGCAAACTTGTTCCTCATTTCTTCTTTGTTTGATCTTCTATCCAAAAATGATAGGTGGTAGATGACTTTCATCAACCAGTGAAATACCACCACTTTGCTTATTGGAGGCTTGAAGTGGTGAAACCCATGTTTAGTCTCTAGAGCAAAGTTTCCGGCATCCCCCTCCCCCATACTTCTCCTTCAACCCATGCACGGTACTAAGTACTATAGGTTTTGATACCTTTCGTGTTTGGGGTTTTCATAAAAAAAAAATAAAAAAAAAAAAAAAAAAATGGATAACAGATGTTCCATCTCTTCCAATTCTTTGTATTTTGATCTAATGTCTTTTGTTACACTTTGAGTTGTTCCTGCTATAAAAGTTGCTTTAATTTTTTCTGCATTCTTTCTAATTGTTCTCAACGGTTAGGTTATGTTATTTATTAACCTAAAATTAAAGGTTAAGTTAGGAAATAAGATTTCCTAACTTCGACTGTCACACCAACATGTCAATCAATATATCATTCTTGACTTCTACTGCCACTACCGATAACACGCACCGTCTGTTTACCAAGAATGCACTCCATTTATTTGTACAGACAATTATTTTATATATATATATATATATATATTGTATGTTATTGTTGGTTTTTAGGAGCATTAGCAACTAAGGCCATATTGCTCCGGGGATATGCGGCGGTTAGTTCTTGACCTTTCGGCATCCTCCGTATTTGGTGGTCACGGGCTCGAACCCTGGTCTAATTAAGAAGTGTGTGCTACGCACTGCTGCTACTGCCCACCTGGCTACGGAGGTGCCATTGTATGTATATATATATATATATATATAAACACACATTAACATTCTCGTTACATATATATAAGACATTATATTATGTTTGACCTCCTGGTGCACTGCGTACGTGTATCCCAGAGTCAAGGGTGCAGGGAGAAATGTGGTAGTGGCAAAACAGTTTGTCTGGCAAATTCCCATAGTTTGCTGTGAGTCTCGTGTTGGTTTTGTGTACCTTAGCCGCTTTTATTTTTCTCTCTGAACCTGCAGTATCTTCACCAGCATGCTTCCTTTTCACACCATTTTCAAGTAGTTCACTCATTTTTAGGGAATAAGGCACAATTAGAATATAAAATGAGGAGGCATGTTTTATACACACAAACAAAGCAGCGCATATGTAGCAACTGAGTAAACAACGCAGTAACTGTTGCATTCAGCTGTTGTGATTCTGTGCCATTCGACTGTCATTTCTTGTAAATGCAAAGCCAAATCATGCATAAGTAAACTTGGTTCGTGTGATATCATTTCCCTATTTATAAATTGCGTATGATCGAATTCGTGTAGTGTAAATGCATATTATGCAAGAACTGACTGTACTTGTAAATAATATAAATATCAATTGTTGTTGTTGATATGGAGGTTTGATGGCGCATAGGCTACTTTGGCCATAATGCGCCTATTCATTTATTATAAAAAAGAGATGAAAAAGTTTCATAAATTCAGAATTGATTAAAAAGTCCTGTTTGCTTTATGAAGTTGAAAAATTCGGAAATATCTGCATCATCTCCAATGAGATTCTCTAAAGTTATTGGTCTACGAAGATTAACCAGTGATAGCAGGGTTGAAGTTCTGTCTTGTTCATAGTAAGGGCAGTCAATGAGAATGTGTTTAATACTCAGATTTATATTACAAAGTGGACACTGTGGCAGGACATTCCCTGTGAGTAAATATAGGTGGGTCAGATAAGTATGGCCTATTCTTACCCTTGAAAGGACTACCTCTTCTCGTCTTGATGTGCGGACACTGGAGCGCCAAATTTTTGGATCATGTTTAAATTGAAAGAGTTTATTATTAATTTGAGAGTGCCATATTGCTGTCCATTTTGACAGGCTTGCAGCCTGAATGATTAATGCATAATCTGATGGCGGAACAGGAATATCAGTTAAGTCGAAGCTAGTTGGATTTTTTGCGGCTTTATCAGCCAGTTCGTTGCCCAAAATGCCAGAATGAGCTGGAATCCAGCAGAAGGTGACCAGTTGATTGCGTTCTTCAATTTGTAGTAATATGCTTTTTATTTCATCTAGAACAGGGTGTACTTTATCTAAGGGGTTACATAAAGCCAAAATTGAGCTGAGGGAATCAGTATAAATAACAGATTTTAAAGCACAGTCAGAAGAGAGATTCTGTAAAGCTAGTTTGATAGCATATAATTCAGCTGAGAAGATACTGAATTCAGATGGCAAGGATGCTGAAATAACGGTATTTGGAAACACTGCAGCTGCTCCAACGTTTGAATTAGATTTAGAGCCGTCTGTATAAATTGGAGAGAAGTCAAAGTATCTTTGAATGTGAGCTTCGTGAAGTTGTTTGATATTTGATGTTTGTAAAATGTTCTTACCCCATTGAGAGAGGTAGGTGTCACAGGTCGGTATAGGTGGTGGAACCCATGGTGGTTGAGGACAAGTTGTTGTCTGTTGCACAGAAAGGATGGGAACATTCCAAATTTGCATCAGTTCAAGAAGGCGAAGACCAGCTGGCTTTACTACGCTTGGTTTATTTCTGAAAAGGTTTTCTAATGGTGGATTGAACAGGTATGACTGAGTCGGATGCATGGCACAGCTTTGTATCTTGACAGCATAGTTCAATAACAGTGTTTTCCTACGTAAGGTTAGTGGGGGTTCATGGGCATCAATGTAGAGACTATGTGCTGGTGATGTTCTGAAAGCACCGAGTGAAAGTCTCAAGGCACTGTGTTGAATTGGATCAAGCCAACGCAATGCACTCAATCTGGCTGAATCATAGATGGGAGCTCCATAATCAAGACGGGATCTGATTAATGCCCGGTACAGCCGAAGCAGAGATGTACGATCTGCGCCCCATGTTTGGGAGGATAAAGCTCTGAGTATATTTAACTTTTTTAGACAGGAAGTACGTACATTTTTAATGTGGTCTATAAAATTTAACTTATTATCAAATGTTAATCCTAGAAATCTGATGCTATTAGTGACCGGGATGGAGACATTATAAATTTGAAGTTCAGGATCCAGATGAAGTTTGCGCTGTCTACAAAAATGGATGGCAACTGTTTTCTGCTGCGAGAGTCGATATCCGTTGAGGCTGGCCCACTGTTGAATTTTATTAAGTGATATCTGGAGCTGCCGTTCAATAGACCTCATATTTTGGGAATGGCAGGAGATGGAAAGATCATCTGCATAAAGGTAGGTCTCAACTGTATTTGGAAGCTGATTGGTGATGGAATCTATTCTAAGAGCAAACAAAGTGGCACTCAGTACTGATCCCTGTGGCACTCCTTCTTCCTGTATAAACGTTTTGGAAAGGGCATCTTGGTACTGAACTTGAAACGATCTAGTACGTAGGAAGTTCTGAACAAAAATAGGAAGGTTGCCTCGCAAACCAAGAGAGTAAAGATCACTAAGTATGCCATGCCGCCAGGTAGTGTCAAAAGCCTTCTCGATATCTATTGAAACCATTACAAGATGTTCCCGTTTAACAAAGGCATTTCGAATGGCGAATTCAGCCTTGACCATAAGATCTAAGCATGACCTATTTTTACGAAAGCCATATTGGTTATGGCTCATTAGATGTTGTGACTCAATGATCCATACGAGTCTTCTGTGGACAATTTTTTCAAGGATTTTGCTCAGGCAGCTTGAGAGAGAGATCGGTCTATAGCTATAGGGGTTAGTTGGATCTTTCCCAGGTTTTAGGAATGCCAAAACAGTAGAGTGGTGCCAAGAATTTGGAAAAACGTTTTCTAAAAATATACGATTGTAAAAAACCAGAAGCAGTCTTAAAGCTTTGTCATCGAGATGTTGAAGCATGACATAATAAATCCCATCTGGCCCGGCTGCACCATTGTGGGCTGTTCTAATGGCATGCAGAAGTTCAAAGTATTGCAGAGGTTTGTTATATGGAAGAGTACATGCGGGTTGAAATTTTATGGCATGCTTTTCTCTAGTGTTTTTAATTCGTTGGAATGATGTAGGATATGCTGATGCCGCTGATATTTCAGCAAAAGTATTGCCCAAAGCATTAGCAATGTCTAAGGAATTGGATAGATCTTGCCCTTTCCAGGAGAGGATTGGAGATGGTATAGTAGGAAACTTACCAGATAACTGTCTAATTTTCTTCCATATAGTTTTCGGATCAGTGTTTCTGTTAAAGGTCGATGCAAAACGGGTCCAGGATTCTTTCTTAGCTTGCTTTTGTACAAATCGTGCTTTTGCTCTTAGCTTCTTATAATTAATGAGATTGGTTGTGGTTGGACATCGCCGAAATAAATTCCAGGCTTTGATTTTTGCTTTCTTTGCTTTTGTGCACTCATCATTCCACCAATAATTATAATGCTTGCGATCAGGGGGGTTTGATAATGGTATTGTGTCCTTGGCCACTTTTAGGAGATGTGATGTGATGTAGTCTGTTACATTATCAATATTTTGGAGCTGGATTTTTTCCTCGTCAAGAGAGATTGATGATCGAAATTTTGCCCAGTTTGCGCGAACAAATTTCCATTTCCTGCGGAGCTTGTTTGATGGAGTCTGTGACATTAAAACATTGCATATGATTGGAAGGTGGTCACTGCCCATTGGATCATTTAAAACGTACCACTCTATGGTTGGAAAGAGTATTGGAGAACAAATTGAGAGATCTATTGCTGAGGTGTGTCCAGTTGGGAGTTGTATGTGAGTGTGCGTACCAGTATTGAGTAAGGTGAGGTTTTGTGACTCTAGAAAGCTTTCAACGAGTCGACCACGTGTGTCTAGTTTAGGATCGCCCCATAAGGGGTGGTGCCCATTAAAATCCCCTAATATACAGAGAGGTGGAGGTATCTGTAGGAATAGATCTTCAAGATCTTTTAAACAATAAGCATGGTTTGGTGGTAGGTATATTGAAACAACTGTTATTGAAATATTCAGAGTTATATGAACAGCAACAGCTTCTATTTCAGTTTGAAGTGGAATATGTTTAGTTGGGATCTTTGAGTTTATCAGGATTGCTACACCACCATGGGCAGCATTTGCTGTGTTACGATCTCTTCGATAAAGACAATAGTTTTTTATTGAAGGAGAAATTTGCGAGGTTAGGTAAGTTTCCTGAAGACAAAGGGCAACTGGAGAATATCGGCTAATTAGATCACGGATATCATCTGTGTTGCAACGAAAGCCTCTGCAGTTCCATTGTAAAATACAAGGCATTATTTGTGTTTTATTGAAGGAGCTGTATCTGACTGTTTTTTGAAGGTTACTGGCTTATGACGCTCTAATTTAGTTTTATCTTTTTTAGAGAAAACTGGTCGACCTGTGTCCATTTCTTCTTCTGCATGGATTTCTAGAGGGGGATCATCCTGTATGGATGTGCCATCTGTGTCCATGGTTGTGTCCTGAAAATTTTTTACTACATTTGCGTTTGAACTATGAGATATGGTATCTATGACCGGAGTAGGTGAGGCCGCTGGTATTGTCAGAGGAGTATTATTGGCTTGGTCAGAGAACTTGGATTGTTGCTTAGAAAGAACATTTCTAGCCCAATCAGAAATTGATTTGTTAGTGGGAACTGTTACATCAGTTTGAGTGGAGACGGTCTGATATTTTTTCACAGCATTGGCATAGGTCATATTTTTGGTTATAGTTGGAGCAACTAATTTTCTCGCTTCTGGGTAACTTACTTTGTTCTCAACCTTGTATTTTACTATTTTTTTCTCGGTTTTCCACTTTTCGCATGTCTTGGAATATGCAGGATGGTCACCTTTGCAATTTGGGCAGGTCATTTTTGTAGCTGTACAGTTACTTTGTATGTGATCTGCAGAACCACAATTAGGGCAGACAGGAACTCCTCTGCATACAGTTTGTGAGTGGCCATACTTCTGACATTTGTAACACCTTAAAGGGTTTGGAATGTAAGGCCGGATTCGGCAAAGTAAGTAACCTGCTTTTACAGAGGAGGGTAAGTTGGGTGTATTGAAGGTGAGAATAATGTTTCTTGTAGGTGTAAGTACATTATCTTTTTTGATCATTATTCGTCTTGCTTCAATTACGTGTTGTCCCTGCAGCTCTTGGGTTATTTCTTCCTCAGTAACGTTTAATAAGTCCCAACTGGATATCACACCCTTAGATGAATTTAAGGTTGTGTGCGGGGATATTTTAACTGGAATTCCAGCAAAACTTGTCAGTTGTAACAGCTTCTCAGAATGTCTGTGGTTGGTGGTTTCTACTAGTAAGTCTCCTGATTGCAGTCTCTTCACCATCTTGGGAGATCCTGCAATACCCTCCAGATGTTTTTGTATGACAAACGGAGACAATTTATTAATGGGCTGACTAGTAAGAGAGTGGATAATTAAGAACGATGGGCAAGGTTGCTCCATCCGATCAGTCTTTTGTCTCTTTGGATTTTCGTTCTCAATATCCTGCTGATGGTCTGTGTTTGCCATGTTTGCTCCTTTTAGCCCTTGGCAAGTGGACTTGCTTGCCAAGATTTCCGGCCCCGCCACGGGGAGGCAGGAGCAGTGCCGCTAGGAGGCCAAGCGGTTAAAGTGTTAGTTCGTTAGTGGAAATAGAAATATATGGATAAATAAAGAAAGGTGAGTTTCCTTTCTCTGTTCTAACTGGTGGCTTTTAAGTGTAGAACAATATAGAAATAAAGCTAATAGAAACGTAGGAAATTAGAAAAAACTTTAATCGCTTTTGATGAGCACTCTGTTTTCGCAGAAAAAATCGCTTGACCTCGAATTCGCTTGGCACCCGGGGCCATAAATATCAATAAAAACCTATTTTGTTATAAGAATATGTTAAACCATAAATGGTTTATTCATGTTGGACATTGGTGATCACTGATAAGATAGAGGATTTCAAGATAGTGTTAAAGGTCAAAGTTAAATTTTTTTTTATATTAATACAAACAATCAATAGGAAAAGGCTGTCCTATCTATATTAATTGAGTAATTAATATAGACAGGTCTCCTCTGGACTAAATATATTTTTCCACTTCATGCCTTCAGTAAGCAAAGTGGTAGTAGTGTACAGATAATGAGCATCATCAACTACCTAAAGTGACATGGGGGGGGATGATGATCATACATCATGCCACGACACCACCACAGCTTATGTTGGTTCACATGGAATATACCTACAGCTACTAATAGTTCCACTACTATGAAGGTGCAAACTGAGGTCCAGTCATTCTGTGTCACAGAATGACTGGACTTTTAATTCATCTCATTTGCTTCCTATGCAGGGCCTATCAGCTCCATTACTGTTATAGACTCACTGCCAAACAACATCCTTGTAGGCATCACTGGAAGAACA
Source organism: Mastigoproctus giganteus (assembly GCF_048544385.1). Classification (NCBI taxonomy): domain Eukaryota; kingdom Metazoa; phylum Arthropoda; class Arachnida; order Uropygi; family Thelyphonidae; genus Mastigoproctus; species Mastigoproctus giganteus. Next base: position 142,780,492 of record NC_143580.1, read on the forward strand.
TCTGCAACAAAGCTTAGGAACAAAATCCTTAACGTGTGTTCTCATCTATAGAGAACACAGGACATGCTCCTATACATTCAACATCATGTAAAGAGACTATTATTATAACAGTGTTCTGATGAATCTTCACAAAATATTAGAGGGGATGGACAGGTGATAGTGGGAAGAGTTTTTTTTTTTTTTTTAGCTGATGCTCCATGAGCTTGCTACCTTGTATCATTGGCACTACTGATACTAAAGAGAGGATGTAAGAATTGTAGAGGGTCATTTCCTGCAAATAACAAAATGAGAATAACCAATGAGCTCTGAACAAAACAGCTGGAACTTCTTAATGTCGCTAATTCCTTAAATGCTGACCTAGGAAATTCTTCAGTGAGAATTACCTAGATCAGCATTTAAGAAGAAAACTTAGTTAACTTCAAATCTTTCTGCAATTGCAGTCTGTTTTATTTCTCCCAAAAAGAAAAAGAAGACTGCTATTGCTCTCGTGTTCAGCAATACCCACACTTCTAGAAAAGCTTACATATTTTTGCTGTGGTAATCTTAGCTTCTAACTTTTAATAGCACAAGAATATCATAAATATTTGTGATAATCTATATATATAAAAAAATAGGTTTTCTTTTTGGTTCCTGGCATTACTTTTCTTCTGAACAGCTGCTGACTCTACAAATCACAAATCTGACTGACTATTGCTTGAGAAAAGTTTTTGGGTAACATCTGTAAACTAATCTCAAACTCCAAGACTCTATCCAAAAGAGAGCAGCTAGGTTGCTTAATGAACCATTACTCATTCTCTCTCTCTCTCTCTCTCTCTCTCTCTCTCTCTCTCTCTCTCTCTCATACATGGATGTGTGGATGTTCAGTTTCTGCTGCAGCCTTTTCTACAAATATTTCCATGGGCACTTTTCTTATAAGGAGTTTTTGTAATTCTGCCTCTTTTTTCTAAACCCGTCTGAACCCCATGTCTCAACAATCATCATCATCACTAACACCTACACTACTTGTATAATGTGCAATTTGAGCAACAGCTGATCTGTGCTTAAAATCTTTAATCTATAATTTTATCCTTAATTGATCCTTTGCCGTGCCACTCCCCCCCACCTGATGAGTCAAGTTCCAGGGACTTGACCCAGGAAGGCTGATCTCTACTAGCTATCAGTAAACTCTTGTTTAATGGCAAACATAAAAGCATTTTTATTATTGTTGTTGTTAGCCATATGGTGCAAGGAAGCCTGAGGCTTATCCTGCACCAACTGAAAAAATATTCCCGAGTTACCCTGAGAGAGAGAGAGAGAGAGAGAGAGAGAGAGAGAGAGAGAGAGAGAGAGAGAGAGAGAGAGAGAGAGAGAGAGAGAGAGAGAGAGAGAAGTAGAAAGGAATCACCAAGAAAGAGAAGAATGATGATATCTAGATCAGGACCCTGGGTGTGCCAAGCCCATACTCACCAGATGTGAGCTGTTGTTGTTATGTTGTTTAATGGCACAAGGGCTTCTAAGGCCATTTGTGCTTAATTCTATTAATACTACAGTTGAAATGTTTAAAATCTGTTTAATAATCGTGTCTGCTTCAAGAATGCAAAAAAACTCAGCTAAATTTTCATTGTCTCCAATCAGATGAGATAATGTTAAAGGTTCTTGCAGATGTGAAAGCGACGTAAAAATTGTGTTTCGAGCATTAATGTAATGGTTACAATTTAGTAGGATATGCCTCACAGTAAGTGCAGTCTGACAATACGTACAAATAGGCAGATCTTCCCCCCATGAGCAGATAAATATGGGTTAGATGCGTGTGCCCAATGCGCATCCTCTTGCCTATTTGATCTCAAGCTTGATGCTCACAACTGAGGTGCTTGTTTGAATTGCAGCAGCTTATTACCTCCCTGAGCCTGCCAGATCTGCAACCATTGTTCTTCACAGACATTTTTTATAACTGATTTGAGTCTGTATATGGCACTTGGTAGTTAGGAGAGCACGCAGCGATTGGATGTTTAGCAGCTAGATCTGCATGTTCATTTCCTTTGATGCCTACATGACCTGGTATCCAACAGCATGTAACACAATTATCTGTGATCAGATTAGCTTCAAGACAGGGTGGATTGGCTTGGATGAATTTTTAATGCTGTTTAATGAAGAGAGTCAGAAAAGATCGTTGTTTGCTTACAGGACAGATCAGTTATGTGATCTAGAGCTATCTTTATAGCAAAAGTTTGGCAGTATACACACTGCATTCCTTTGGAAGGGACACAGAACTAGAAAGATAGTGGAAACTGCCGCTGCACCTATTGTTGTACTTGTTTTTGAGCCATCGGTATATATATGAAAATACTGAGAATTTTTAGCTACATGAGCAGAATGGAGTTCCTTGATGGTGGGATCTGCTGTCTGTTTTTTCTCACATTGTTGGAAAGAAAGAGATCACAGACCAACTACACCATGGAGGTTCATAAGTGTTCGTGTCCTGAAAGATATTATCTTTATGTAAGTTCCAGCATTCTATTAACTGTAGTAGCCTTATTCCAATGGGCTTGTTTTCATTAGGTTTGTTGTTATAAAAAGTGGTCCACTGGGGCTCGAATAAGTATGTCCAGGTAGGATGAAAGGGAAGACTCCTTATTTTTGCTGCACAGTTCAGTAGCAACGTTTTCCTCTGAAGATCAAGTGGGGGTTTGTGCGCCTCTATATGCAGACTATGTACAGGGAATGTTCTGAATACTCCTAAAGCATTCCTTAGAGCACTGTGATGGATAGTGTTTAGCCGAAGTAGTGCATTTTTCCTGGCTGAGTCACAGATTGGAGCTCCGTAATCCAAGCGAGATCTAATTAGAACTCGGTATAATCGAAGCAAGGTATATCGGTCAGCACCCCACGTGGATAAAGATAGTACTCTGAATATATTCAATTTTTTTAAGCAAATGGTTCTCAGATATGTGATGTGCTGTATGAAGTTTAATTTATTGTCCAGGATTAGACCAAGAAATCTGATAATATTGGAAAGAAGTATGGTAAAATTTTTAGGTTTTAATTCAGGCTCAGAGTGGAACTTCGCTTTTACAGAAACGAATACAGTTTGATTTTTGTGCTGATAAGTGGTAGCCATTGCGAGACATCCACAGCTCTATTTCGTTAATTGAGATCTGAAGCTGTCTCTCAACAGAATTCATATTTTTCCCTAGGCATGAGATCATGAGGTCGTCTGCATAGTGATATAATTCAACTGTTCTTGGAATATCATGATGTTGTTTATTTTAATCAGAAATAGAGTAGGACTCAAAACAGATCCCCGAGGAACGCCTTCCTCCTGTATATGGATTTTAGAAAGAACATTTTGATAACGAACCTGAAAGGTTCTGCCCTGGAGAAAGCTTTGAATAAACAAGGGAAGCCTGACTCGTAGTCCAAAGGTGTGAAGGTCCCGTAGAATACCGAAATGCCATGTTGTATCAAAGGCCTTTTCTAAGTCCAAACTTACCATAACTAGGTGGTTATTTCTGACAAAAGCATTTCTGATGTTTGATTCTCCTTAAGTCATCATATCAAAAGCAGATTTGTTTTGCCGAAAGCTACACTGATTTTTATGCAGGATGTTGCTTTTTTTTTTTTTTTGGTAGTTGTTGGCGCATAGGCTTCTGTGGCCATAATGCACCTCCCAAGGTTTCTGCAGTACTTTGATCCAAGCCCGAGTCTGGAATCAAACCCGTGACCTTTGGGTTGCCAGGCAGGCACTTTACCCACCCGGCTAACCCGGTCGGCACAGGATGTTGCATGACTCTAAAAGCCAAGTGAGGCGTTTGAGAACCAATTTTTCCAGTGTTTTTCCTAAACAACTAGTTAAGGAAATTGGATGATAGCTAACCAGATTAGAGAGATCTTTTCCTGGTTTAGGGATGGCTAATACAAGTGAATGTCTCCAAGAGCGAGGATAAATATTTTCCTTAAAAATTCAGTTAAAAAATATTAGTAGAGTTTGTAAAGCTGTCATTCAAGTGTTTCAGCATAATATAAAATATACCATCCGGGCCAGCCGCACTATTGGGTGCTCTGTAAAGCGCTTCCTTTAACTCGGATATTGTAAAAGGTTGATTATATGGAAGAGAGATACCGGTGTTGAAATTTACCTTGAGTTTTTCTGCTGCCTCTAATTTTCTGGAATGGAACATCATATGAATGTGCTGCTGAAGTTTTAGCAAAAGCTTCAGCGAAAGCGTTTGCTATGTCTTTGGGGGAAGACAGTTCCTGTCCATTACAGATCAATATAGGAGAGGATGACAATAGATATTTGCCATTTAGAACAAAGGTTTCCAAACTTTCTCGGTTCATGCCGCCCTCAGTGTCCCAGTAATTTTTTCAAGGCACCCCTAGGCCGGAATATATACCCAACACAGTGGTTTTTGCCTTTTAATATATACCTATATAATAATTTTATTCTTTATATAGAGGTACTAAATAAAGATCAATTATAAATCACCACAAAATTAAAAAGATACAGTAGAATGGATACCGTACACCTTTTAATAATGAAATAAATGTATAAATTCCAAAAAAAAAAAAAATAAATAAATAATAATAATAACTTTAAGTAACTTAAATCCAAATTACACAGCACCCAGGTTGAAAACCACTGATTTAGATGTTGGATTTTCCTCCAAATTAATCTAGTATCGGTGTTTTTTGTGCTAGTGGATGTGAACTGTATCCAAGAATCTTGTTTGGCCTTTCTTCTTATTTGCTTTGCTTTAGCATTCAGTTTCTTATAGTTTATAAGATTAATAGTATATAAGGTATGTTCGTGTCAGAAGGCGCCTGGGATTTCTCCCATCTCTGCGTATGTTCGCTGTATCGAGGACAGTACACTGTCAAGCCAGAGACTTGAAAGTGTGTGGGCCATGTCTGTGCAGTGTGATCTGTTGTGCCCATTGTTTGTCCGGCTTATTGGCCGCCAGGCCCCTGGTGGGGCCCGACGTTGCCCATACCTTGCCACGTGGAGGCTAACCGGGTGTCCAGAATCATGACGAGTAGTGTAAAAAAAAAAAAAAAAAAAAATATATATATATATGTTTGACGTTAATTCTTAAGGAGATTGCTGTTAGGAAATCGCTGGTTGGGGTTGAACGCTAGAAAGATGTGTTAAAAGGCCTAATAGGTCGGGCAGAATTTTGTTGTTATTAAATTTAGACGTGTGGGCTATACGTTAGATGAAAGATAAAAGTGGGAGGGAGGGGAGGCTGAAGACTGGGGGGGTAGAAGTAGAAGTAAGGGGTCGATAGAGGAGATGACCCCTGCTAGACAATATGGCATGCGCATGCCACACCAGAGGGGAGTTTGGATGGCGGGTGGGGGAGACGAAGAAGAGTTATCTCCCCCTGCCATGGATAAGGTATACAGTAAGAGTGGGGGAAGAGACTGAAGACTGGGGGGAAAGGCAGAAGCATGGGGACGATAGAGAAGGCGACCTCAGGTGGTCAGTGAGGCAGGTGCATGCCTCACCAGGTGAAGAGATGGGTTGGCAGGGGAGGGAGGAAACAGAGCATGTCTTCTCTCCCTCCTGCCGGGGATAGGGAATTTAAGATGAATAGGGTAAGGGTAACCCCATTCAGCTCGCCATATAGCATTTGGCAGCGGAGCTGCTAGTGGTTCTAGTCCGTGGGGTGGTTCCCGTCCGTTCTGCAGTCTTTACCGTCAAAAGGTCCGGGTTTGCTTGTCGGCGTTTGTGGAGTCTTTCTTGTGACATTTCTCATCCATGTGGTGTTTGCGTCAAAGTTGTTTATAGAGTCATTTCTCATTTATTCAACTTTAGGTCCACTTCAGGGTTTAGTGCCTTGATGATCGGAAACCATTGGGTTCAGGCGTCTTCCGCGGGATGATTTCCTTCGAGGTTTGTTCTTTTCTTATTTTGTCAGTGGTTGATTGCGATTCGCTGCGATAAGAGCTCTCCGTCTTGTGAACAGGGCCAGTGCATAGCTGGAGAAAGCCTGATATTCTTCCCTGGTGTCCAAGATGTGGTGCTCCTGGCCGTATGGTAGATACTGTATTTTGGTGATGAATGCACTGCAGAGGTCGTCATACAGCTGGCAATCATGCATGAGGTGCTGCCAGCTCTCCAGCTCCCCGCAGGTGCAGGTGGGATCTTCTTGTATTCCGAGTAGGGATAGCTTTGCATTCAGAGCTCCATGTCCTGTCAGTAGGTATGTGACTTGTAGGCCCGGGGAAAACCAGGGTGGGAAGTTCGGAAAAACCCGGCCAATGTTGGGCAGAAACTTTCTGGTGATTTCGCCTTTTTGCGAGGTGGCCCATCTATCCTGCCACACCTGCAGCAGGTGAGCATGCAGCTTTTTCTTTTCCATAGTCTTGCTATTGATGATGTCAGTGGTGAATCCTAAACATGTCTGTGGGATACCCTTGTCTAGGTGGTGTGTGAGGCCCCGTCGAATGATCTCTAAGTCCAGTGGAAGGACACCAGCAAGGACTTGCAGGGCATGCGTGCTCACTGTGCTGCAAGCTCGAGTAATGGTCAGAAGGATTGATCGGTGAATCGAGTCAATGATTCGTTTATTGACAACAGTTGTGGCTTTTTGATACCATGCGCCAGATGCATACGTGACAATTGGGGTGAAGATGGTTTTATAGAAAAGACGTAGCACCCATCTGTCTAGGCCCCAGTCTCTGCGAGTGACCCTGGCAACCAATGCAGTGTATCGTCTGACTTTTGTACGCAAATATTTCAGGTGGTCCTGAAATGATAGATTCGGATCTAGAATCATGCCTAAGTACTTTAGCTGCTTTGAGAATTTAATTGTTTTCTGGTCGATCTTGATTTGTGGAGGCCGCCTGAGGTTGAGGCACCCCTTGAGCAGGATGGAGTTTGTCTTTGCAGGGGATATTCTAAGTTGATTTTTCTTTGCCCATTCCTGAAGGGTGGACAGAGCCCAGTTTGCCAGTGTCCTTGAGTCCGCTGTCACTGTCAGTAAGAGGTCATCAGCAAAGGCCTGCGATTTTACCTCGTCAAGGTCCATAGCTAGGAAGGAGTCCATTACTATGTTCCACAGTAGTGGTCCAAGGACCGAACCCTGAGGACAGCCGCGAAATGTATTCTTGGAGAGGGTCCCATAGGGAGCAACAATCCTGATGGATCTGTTTGTGAGGTAAATCTTGATAACCCTGTAGAGGTTGCCTGGGATCCCAGCAACCCGAAGCCTTGCCAAGATGCTTGGCCACCAAAGTGCATCGAAGGCCCCAGCAAAGTCCACGGCAATCACGAGGAAATACTTCTTGGTGCATCTTGTTACTTGTTCTTGTAGGTGTATTAAGGCACCCACGGCTGAGCGCCTCCGCCTGAAGCCAAACTGGTTGGGTGAGGCCAGGCCAGCCCTGTCATAATATTGCTCTATTCGTTTATAGAGAAGGCGTTCAAGTAGTTTACTTGCGACTGTGAGAAGTGCGATCGGTCTGTACAATTCTGGGAGGTGTGGTGGTTTGGTCGGATTTTTCAGGATTAGTTTGACGTTTACTTTCTTCCACGAAGTCGGGAGGTGCCCCAGTGAAGACAGAGGTTGAAGAGGTTGAGCAACAGGTTCGGAGAACACTCTGTCTTTTTGATGATTTCGGGCTCCAAGAGGTCTGGTCCAGGGCATTTATTTCCCCTAATGAGGGTGGCAGCACTCTTGAGCTCCTCCACAGTGAAGTGAGTTTCTGTCGTTGCTGTTTGATAGCTTTCATTTTCTAAGCAGAGTTGGATCTGCTCTGTTGTCTCCGGTTGTATAGCCAGGTGGAAGACTGTGTCCAGGATATTGGAAATGGTCTGCTCCCAGGTTGTGGACATGCCTCCTTGGGTCAATGTGGTGGCGGCAATAACTTCTCCTCGGGGGAGTTTATTCATGGTCAGTTTGTAGACGATTCCCCAGGGGTTCTCGTTTCCCATAGTGGAGACCATGCGCTCCCAAGATTGCTGTTTACAGCTTCTGATTTGGGCTGTGTAAGTGTTCCTTGCTTCTTTGTAGCGTTGTCGGAGTACTTCAACCTCTGCCGTCGGCCAGGAGCGCCTGGCCCGCTGAAAGGCCTTTCTTCTGGTTTGTGTTTCTTTCCAGAGTCGTTGCAGTTCTAGGTTCCACCAGGGCACAGCCCCAGGGGTTGGATTTTTCTTTTTAATAGCAATGTCGCTTGTGTGCGTTATGATCTCTGTTACCTTGCTTTGGAGGTGATCTGGGTCTTCGAGGCGCTCAAGCTCGCTCTGTCTCTGTTGTATGCTGGTTTTTAAGGTACTTTGGAAGAGATCCCAGTTTGCTTTGGATATGGAGTATCTGTGAGTGGTTTGTCTAGCTGCCGGTACCCTAGTCAGTGATCTGTTGAGTTGGAATGTAATGGCTCGATGATCAGATGTTGTCCAGGCCTCTTGGACGGACCAGTCAGTAGTATTATTAGCAATGTTCCTGGAAGCCAAGGAGACATCTATGGTGGCCTCCCACAGTGTATTACTAAATGTGGGCAGATTGTTTGGTTGGTTTAACACTGTCAACGTTGAATTTGCAAGGAACATTTCCAATATAGTTCCGTTTCTGGTGCCATGTCTGTCTGGCGTGTGACTATGCCACATTGGTAACCCGCAGTTCACGTCTGCACCTATTATAATTTTTGCGTTGGGAAGGGTGTCAGCAGCCAGTTGGAGGTATCTTGTGGCGAAAGTTATGTCTTCGCTGGTCGACAGTAGAGGGCAATAACATAAAATGCCCCCAGAGCTGTGGTGAGGTGGGCACATGGAGCCCAGGCTGTGCAAAGCTTTGTGATTTTGGTCACCGTAATATCCGGATTTCTGACCGCGACTGCAGCCCAGGGGGTGTCATCCTCGAATTGTACTATCTTGTAGGTCAAGGTGTATCCCCTGACTATCTTCATGGCTCTTGTATTATCATGACGGCTACATTCTCCTCTTCAGCCTTGATACGGATCTGATCCGCTACTGCTCTGGCCCTCTGTGCGTTGATCTGCAGAAATTTTACCTCTGTAGTATTGTATCCTCTAAGGCGTGTCCTCATAATCCAGACTGGATTGGAACAAGCTCTTAATCTTCAGGTAGGTGGGGCACTTGTTATCCCTGTTTATTGTTCGCGTTTCTCTGTCAGGTTTGGGCGTGTCCAGCTTCTTCCACTTCTTTTTCAGTCCAGCTTCAGACTCTTGCAGTTGGTGCAGATTGGGTCACTACTCTTGTTTGGGCAATCCTTGTAAGTGTGGCCTTTTGCCAAGCAGTGGCCACATGTGGGGTCAGTCTGGGTGCAGGTGTGCGTTGTATGCCCATATTTACAGCACCTGAAGCATTTGGGTACAGCCACATGTTCACGGAAGCGGTGGCTGCCCCAATTTACATATACTCTGTTCTGGGTGTTTAATACTTTCCATGCTGCAGGCACAAGTTCAATTATCCAGTTTCGTTGAGTGCCATTCTTGGACTTGGTTGAATATTTTGGTGTCAGCAGTTCGTCCCTTCTGTGTTCTGGGAGAGCGGACATCAAGTTTCTTTGATAAATTTCCTCTGTTAGTTGGTCCGGGGTCAGGTCTTTATCCAGGTCATAAATAACTATTGAGGGCCCTTTTCTTTTAGGGGTAGTCGCTGTGAGCCCCAGCTCAGTGATTTTGGTATTAGTGATAATTTTTTGTGCTTCTTCCCTTGTTTCTGTCTCTATCAGTACTCCGACATTTCTAGTTTTCCTGACCAACTTTATTCTGGTTGTCTTGAATTCTTCTTTTAGGCTGGTCATGATTTGCATCTTTAATTGTTCACTTGTTTGATTTTCCTCAATGGTTGTTGGTCGGAGTACCACCAGGTGTGGTTGTTTTGGCAAGGTCTTTTTTGTTGTAGCAGGTACACTGCTTTTTATTGCTGATTCACCGGCTGACGTCCTCAGCGCTTGTGCATAAGATGGGGCACGCTGTTGCATTTTGTTTGCCCCACCATCTAGGTATGCCTCCAGTTTCACAGCAGTTGTTTCATATTTTAGGTTTGTCTGGTAGAGAATTGTCTCCAACTTTGTCCAGAGGGAAACAATCTGTCCCCTAACTCCAGTGATTATCCAGTTGTTAGAGTCTTTCATCAGATCCTCAAGGGCGGTACGCAGGATTTGAGTTTTTTCCAACAATGTGCCCTCTGGCCAGGAGGGGGTCCAAGGGTGCAGAGGCCTCTGGTTGTTTTTTCTCCACAGTCTAATCAATTTGTGGGAGGGAATTCTTCTGGGTTTCCTTTAGCTGAGCACTCTGGCTTCGCGTTTCTCTGTCAGGTTTGGGCGTGTCCAGCTTCTTCCACTTCTTTTCATGGCTGGTACAGTCCTCATCTCATCAGTCGCTTCCTGCATGCTGGTGTTCTTTAATTCCATCGTGCTTCATGGAATGGAAACTAATCCACCACTTTAAAACTATGCAGTGCCCCCAGAATTGGATAATGGTGCCAAGATAATTTTTTGCAGCAGGATGAAATGTGAGGGATGAAAATCCACGGGATTTGGGCTTGCTGAGTTGCTTTGCTGCTGGGATGCAGTATTTAGTTCAGAGTCTCGGAGTTTTATGAGTGGGGGGGGGGAGTCTTAACCCCTAGATAGAAGAATACTGGATGATGAGCTTGGTTTATTGTTCGTCCTGGGGAGCCATTGGGAGCACGGCACTGCGCATATTATTATATACATATATGTTCTCAATATCTTAAATATAATGAAATTAATAACTTCGATTTGTTAAATTTTAAATGAAATAAATTTAGTACCAATAAATATTCTGGATATAGATCTTTAGGTACGTAGCTGCCAACTCACGCTAACGGTCACTCAAACAGGGCTTGACCGCGTGGTGTAAACTGAGAACAAAGGCCTTTGTTTATTAACCAGCATACTAAAGTCAAACAAGGAAAGCTAGCAAAATATCCAAAATTCATCATGAAAGTTACATGTGGTTGTAGAACTGTTCAATTACTGTTCCCGATAATTACTATCATCAATATTTAAGAATTATTTGTGGTACTATTCACTTTAACAAAATTGGCAATATAACAATATACAATGCAAAATCACGTTGTGACCCGGCGAGATCAACGCTAATAAAAATGACCATAACTTTCGATTACCTTGGCCGATCTTCACGAATTTGATGTCCATGGACACATCTTGAGAAGAGGAACTTAATAGATGCAAAATAAATGAAAATGTGACACTTGAAACCAATAAACGGCACAAAAATCTCTGATTAGATATGTGGGAACTTTGTGCATTAACTCAACACATCAGAAAATATGCCAAGATTAATAGTAGTGGGATGCTTGCGGAAAATATTCCAAGCTTTATTCCATGCCTTTTTTGCTCTATTGCATTCTTCATTCCACCAGCAATTTTTGCGCCTGCGTGGATGAATAGACGACTGAGAAATAGCTTTATCAGCTGCTGCTAGTATTTGTTTTGTGATATGGTCAGTAGCTTCATCCATTGATTGATTCTGTATGCAGTGTTGTACTTAAGGAGAATGTTATAAATAAATAAATAAATAAATAAATTTTCTGTTTATACTCCGGGACGACCAAACGATCAGAGGAGTTTACAAGATACACAGAATACAAGAAACAGCACCGTATTCAGCAGTCATGGGCTTGAACCCCGGTCACTCAAGGCACGTGTACTTATGCACCCGCGCGCCTGACCACTAGGCTACGGCGGCCTTCCAGTTTGCCTTTGAGAATTTCCACCTTCTACGAATTTCCGGATAGTTAGAGGTAGTTTGAAATTTGCAAGTAATTAGGAGATGATCACTATTATGTGGATTTTCCAATACTGCCCAATGTATACTTGGGTACAGAGTAGGGGAGCAGATAGATAGATCTATGGTATTTCCTGTGGGTAAATGTGTTCAGCAGAGTTAGAATGTGTGTGTCCAGTAATGTTTCTATTAGCTGCACTCTTTTATTTATATGAAGACTTGACCAAAAAGGGTGGTGCCCGTTAAAGTCACCCATCAAACAAATAGGAGGTGGTATCTGGGCAAGGAGATCATCAAATTCTCTGAGTATAAATGTTTGATTAGGTGGAAGATAAATAGAAACAAGTGATAAAATTATTCCAAGTTCTATGCATACGGCAACAACTTCTAGGTTAGTTTGCAAGGGGATTTGCCTACATGGAGTATTAATGAATACTAAAACTGCTACACCTCCATGCACTGCAGTTCCTGTCATGTCTGTACAAAGTACATTTTTTTTTTTTTATAGAGGGTGTCACTTGTGGAGTTAAAAAAATTTCCTGTAAGCAAATACCTGCAGGATTAAGATCTCGTATTAGGTCATAGAGCTCATCTGTATTTGTACGTAGTTCTTGACAATTCCTCTGTAAAATGCACGGCATTATTTAGTCTTAGTGGTAGGGTGATCTGGTCAATTTTTAGAGGCAGTAGCTTTATGGCGACCTTTTTTTGGAAAGTTAGGACGTCCAGTGTCCATATCTTCTTCAACATAAATTTGTAATATGGGTTCTTCTTGTGTTATGTCATCTAAACTAATACTGCAGTATTAGTTTGGTTCTTAGCAGAGGATTGAGCTTTTCACACCCTGGTCTCACTTTGTAGAGGGAATGGAAATGGGAGTATTGCATGTTTGATCTTTGTTTTGCTTAACAGACGGCCGAGGAACTCAAAGCATAGCTCTAGCCCATTTAGCAAGCAATTTGTCAGGTATAATTGAGTCGTTGGTTTGAGTTGCAATCGAGTGACAGTTCTTTATAACATTAGCATATGTACATGCTGGATTATCTTTCACTACTTGTCTGGCTTCTTGATAAGTTTATATTTCTATATTGTTTTTCCAAGTTTCCATAAATCACAGTTTTTCGAATATGCAGGATTTTCCCTCTTGCAATTTGGGCAAACTGGATATGTTGCAGTACAATCTGTTTGAGTGTGTTCTTGGGAACCACAATTTGCGCATATATTGTTTCCTCGACATGTTGTCTGAGTGTGTCCGAATTTTTGGCAATTATAATAGCGTATTGGATTTAGAATATAGGGGTGGATATGACAATTTAGATAACCAGCTTTAACAGTATTTGGCAAGTTTGGTGTATTAAAAGTGAGTATTATGCTGCGTGTTGGAATTAGATTGCCATCCCTACGAGTCAGAATTCTTTTGGCTTGAATGACCTTTTGATTTTGCAGTTCTTTCAAATGCTCCTCTTTCGTTACATTCAACAGATCCCACTCAGAGATAACACCTTTAGAACCATTTAGAATTGTGTGGGGAGAGATTTTAATGGGAATTCACAAAAAAGTTGTAACCTTTAACAACAATTCTCAGTGTTTGGACTGTGTTGTTTCGACAAGTAAATCCCCTGATTGTAATCTCTTCACGCAGCATTTTCTCGAAATCTCTGTATCATATATGGTGAGAGTTTGCTCACTGGATGACTACTGCTTAAGAAATGAATAATAAGGAAAGTTGGATACTCCGGTTGGTGATTGTCTTTTTTTGGTCACTTATGATTCAAATTATGTTAGCATTAGCATAGGCATATGTTGCAAGAAAGCAAGCTTATCCAGCATCAGCCAAAAAAAAAAAAAAAAAACGCTCCCGTTTCACCCCTCCATTCGTTCCAAAATACCTGTCCAGCTCAGCCTTAAATTTATTTAGGCTATCAACTTCCCCAACAAAGGATGGAAGTCTGTCCCATCAACCGACTACCCGCTGGCTAAAGGCAAACTTCCGCACATCTATCCTACATCTGTCTTTCCTCATTTTGAATTTATGCCCTCTCAGGTGATTATTATGAGCAAGAGGAAGAATCCCATCAGCATTGAGTATGCTCAAACCATTCAAGGCTTTATGCACCTCAATCAGATCACCTCGCAGGTGCCTAGTCTCCAGACACTGTAATTTGCAAAATTTAAGCCTTTCTTCGTAAGAGCAACCCTTTGTTCCATTCACTAATCTTGTTCCAACAGCTCTACATCCTTCTTAAAATGAGGCCTCCAGACCAGTATACAGTACTCAAGGTGTGGCCTGACCATTGCCTTATACAAGGGGATAATCACCTCCTTATCCCTGAATAACAGGAATTTTTCTGTATATCATTGACAAGACACTATGAGCTACTCTTGCAGCCACCTGCACTGCTCAAAAAACTTCATATCTGCCTGCACAATTACCCCCAGGTCCTTTTCATTCTCTACCACTGTCAGTGTAGTACCAGAGTTGATACGTTACTCTGGAGTTACTGCTTCCCATATGTAGTACTTTACATTTGTCAATGTTAAACTTCATTTGCCACCTCTCAGCCCATCTGCCCAAGTTTTCTAGATCCTGTTGCAGCAGCATACTGTCATTAGTGTCCTTAACAACCCTGCCAACCTTTGAATTCTCTGCAAACTTGGACATTAATCTTGATATAACACCATCATTTATAAATACAGAAAACAACAATGGACCCAACACTGAACCCTGAGGGACTTCACAAATAACATTAGTCCAAAAAGAGCAGTGTCCATTGATTACCACTCTGTCTTCTCACACTCAACCATCCCTTTATCCATAGCAGCAATTTTCCTCCAATGCCACACTGATCCAATTTGTTCAGCAGTCTTCAAAAGCCTTCCAAAGATCCAAATATATGATACCAAAGTTATTCCCTGCATCCAGATCCTTTGTGACGACATCATAGTATCCAATCAAATAGGTCAGATGGCTTCCCCTTAACAAAACCATGCTGTGTCCGAGCTATGACCGAAGTCTTGTCTAAATGATCCTGCAGTGCTTCTTTAACCAGTGCCTCCATTAATTTTCCTGGAATGGAAGTTAAACTAACAGGTCTATAATTACTTGTGTCGCCCTTTGATCCTCCTTTGTGAATTGGGGTCACATTTGCACATTTCCAGTACATGGGTACCTCCCTTGAGTCCAAAAAAGCTCTCATAATTTTGGCTAAGGGTTTGCTTACTTCCTTTGCTGCCTCCTTTAATATAACTGGATAGAACCCATCCACCCCGGGTGGCTTTTTTATATTTATCTTCAACAATTTCTCCTCCACTTTCCTCTCGGTTATTACAAAATCATCTAGCTCACTGCCAGAGTTTAATTTACCTTTGGCATTCCCCTCCCTAAATAATTCCTCATGAGTGAATGTAGATGCAAAATACTCATTTAGTTTGTTAGCCACCTGAGCAGGATCATCAAAAGTTGAACCATCAATATCCAGTGGACCAATCTGATTCATTCCTTTCCTTCTAGAGTTTACATAGGTAAAGAATTCTTTGTTGTTTTTCTTTGAATCCTTTGAAAAGGATTTCTCATAATCTGCCTTTGCCTGCCTAATCTCTTTTGTGACTTGGTGACAGACCACCTTATTGGTTTCATAAGCTTCCATGTCACCCATTAATTTATATGTATCCCATGCATATAAATTAATCCCATGCATATTTTCTTCTCTGCCATATGTCTCATTAGTTCATCTGACATCCATTTAGGCCTAAACCTTGAACAATATTTCTTAGTTGGTATGTAAAGCCTAGTAGCTTCCAAGATTAATTTTTTGAATGGTTCCCATTTTGAATTTGCTGTTGGTAACATCATCAGTTGGTCCCACCGTACAGAATTTAAAGACTGTCTCAGACCACCGTAGTGGCCTTTACGAAAGCAAAAACCCTTCCCTTTACCCCTGATGGTAGTCACCTCTTTGAGTAAATCCCATTTCAACAGACTACGATCACTGCCACCTAGTGGTTCCTTTAGCTGCAGATTCTTAATGCATAAAGAATCACTACTGATAATCAGATCAAGAGTATTACTCTCTCTAGTTGCCTGACAAACATGCTGATTTAGAAAAAAATCATCCAATAAATCCACAAAAGCCTTGGTAGTGTGTGAGTGACCAACCTACAAATTCCATTCAATATCTGGGAAATTAACATTCCTCCATTATAAGACTCTCTGATTTACTGGCCCACTCTATTTCCCCCGTATAGTTTCTTATTATACTCATCACAGTCATTAGGCCTACAACACATCCCTACTCTCAATTTTGATCTTCCAGTGCTTATGTCACACGAAACTGACTCGACACTGCACTGTCCAGCGATGTCGACTGGCTTCACGTCCTTGGATTTTATGTGTTTCTTAACTAATAGCATAATCCCTCCTCCCTTCCGATCCTTCCTGTACACATTGTACTCCTGAAATTCCAGTTCTGCATTCCTTATATCAATGTCACACCATGTCTCTGATATCCCAACAATATCTGCCTTTGATAATTTGAGCAATACCTCAAATTCATCAAATTTATTTACCAAACTCCTAGCACTGGTGTACATGCAAGTATACATGCACCTGTTCATATTCTTAGCTACCCTAACACAACCCATGTGTTTACTTGTACCGCAATGACTCCTAGCAGTCTCTGAAATACCCTGCATCTTATTTTCCAGACTGCTGCTCACTCCAATAGAAGCAGTGCAAGAATCACTTTCACCTCTGCCACTGTTAATCTATTAGTCCTTGTATCCCCCCAAGCTAACAGTTTTCCGACCCACCTAGCACTGCCTCGATAGCACCAGCAAATATTGTTGCACCCTTTCTATTTAAGTGTATCCTCTCCCTGAAGAAACAGTCTCTCTGTTAACAAGTACATGCCAGGCTGAAAAAAATTCTACCCCTTCACCCTTGCACAATCTTTCCAAGGCCAAATTCATTGAAAAGGCTCTCATCATATACTTCCTCCTATCATGTCTGGACAGAATTGCAGACACATTCACATTCAAACCTAACTCCTGACTTTTTTCAACATTGACCTGTACTTGTTAAGTAATTCTGCCGGTCTCCTACTCTTAATAAAATTAGTGCCAACATGACTGAGTTTTAGAAGGGTTGAAATCAATAAGTTGTCTTTGCCCCACTGGAGAAATACCTGAAGATTGGCATTTAAGGAATTGGTAGCAGATTTTCGAGAAGTTGAAGCTGATTGAGCTGGACAAGGTTTCTCAAAATGGAAAGTGGAATGCAATGTGCTATCATTGGCAAAGCTATGGATAGGATTTCCAGTCAATGGAAGAAGGTCATTAATATACAAGAGGAAAAGAGTGGGGGAAAGAACTGAACCTTGGGGGACACCGGCATTAGAGGAGAAGTTAGAAGACAGAGAGCCATCTACCATCACCCTCAGTGAGCGATCAGAGAGAAAACTGGATAACCAATTACTAAAAACAGTTGGCAAACCATAAGATGGAAGCTTGTTTAGAAGACCTTTATGCCAAACACGATCCAAAGCCTTTGAGATGTCAAGAGCAACTACTTGTGTTTCACCAAACCTTTCCGTTGAATTAGTCCATAAATGGGTAACATAAGCCAGAATATCACCAGTGGACCGACACTGACGGAATCCATACTGGCGATCGTTGATCAGACGGAAGGTTTCTAGGTAGTTTAAGAGTTGGCAGTTAATTGATTTCGCCAGAAATCAATTAACTTTTAGAAATTAGAGATTAGAAAGAGTAGAAGTAATTGCAATGGGACTATACACAGAGATTTGTCACCCTTTTTTGGAACTGGCTGGATATGAGCAAATTTGCAAGCAGAAGGAAAAACACCTTTGGAATAAGTGAAAAAAGGCGGCAAAGAATAGGAGTAAGTTCAGGAGCACAGGTTTTGAGAACAAGTGGAGAAATAACATCGGGACCTGGAATTTTCTTAGCACCAAGATTCGTCAAAATCCTTCTGACATCCTTTTGATGGACACCACAGGAGGCATTAAATGGAGCGTGTTGGGAATGGTGGGAGGTGTTTTACCAAGTTCATTAATACATGAGTTGGAAGAAAAATGGGATGCTAGTAGGTCAGCTTTATCCTTGACTGAAGTGACAACAGAACCATCTGGTTTGGACACAGGTGGGAGCAGAGATGGGCAAAAGTTGGGGCCTATAGCTTTGGCAAGAGACCAGAATGCTCGGCTACCATTAGGGCAAGAAGCAAGTTTTCTACTCCTAGCCTGTTCAAACTCTAGTTTTGATTGATTAATAACTGTTTTACAATTGTTGCGAGCTTTGGTGTACGCAGAAAATGAAACTGCAGAATTAGAAACAAGCCAATTACGATATGCAACGTTCTTAACTTGAGCAGCCTTAGCACATTTATTGGAAAACCAAGGTTTAGATAAAGGAAGAGATTTTAAAGTGGAGTGTGGAATAAAGGATTCCACTCCTGCAAGAATAATTTCACTGACATGATCTGAGCAAACGTTTACATCAGAAGTTTTGAAACAGTAATCCGACCAAGGAAAAGAAGAAAAGAAGTCTCGCAGGTCATCCCATTTTGCATTCTTGTAATGCCAAACAACACGAGGTTCGTAATAGCCATGAGATAAAGGTTCCATTGGAGAAGAGACAATCACCAAGTTGTGATCTGAAGTGCCTAAAGGACCTCTCACTTCGACCGCTTACTTAGAAGGGTTGTTTGTGAGAAAAAAGATCAAGCGTATTGGCTGTATGATTAGGATTGTCCGGTATTCTTGCAGGTAAATGAACAATCTGTGCAAGGTCATTAGTAATTTCAAAAGCCTCAGCATCACGACCAGCTGGGTCGGTGTGACTAGAAAACGGAAGCCAGCTAGAGTTGTGAACATTAAAATCACCAAGGAAAATTACCTCACTGTTAGGAAAGTTGGACTGGAGAAAGTCACGTTGCAAAGAGTGGAAGTCAAAGAGCTCCAAGTGATTAGTGGAGTTGGGAGAACGGTAGAGACAACAGATGAATTTGACACAATGAGGTAGAGAGATTTTAAGCCAGAAAATATCAAAGAGAGGATATTCCAAATTGCCAAATCTCTGATAGGGAATATCAGAATGGACATATGCACAAGTACCACTTTTGAGGCGAAAGAAATCATACAGAGAATAATTTGGGCATCTGAGATGAGCAGTAATTGAATCAACCGATAACTGAGATTCTGTCAGAAAAAGCACATGGGGTTTGGCAGACTGCAAGTGGAAATGGGCATCATCGAAATTATAATTGAGACTACGTATATTTGTGAAATGAATTAGGAAATGTTTGGGAATTTTAGATCTTTTTGCAGATAAGCTTGCTCTATTAGTTTGACAATTCACTGTATATTCAATAGTAAGAAAAAGTGGGTGGGACATGCTGTATGAAGTAATGAAATTTTTGGATATGGCGTACACATGGTAAGAATATACCCAGATCCTTGACATAACGTGGCCTCGACAATGCTCCCCGCATACACACTACTCGGACTCCCTCCAGTCATTATCTGGCAGAGTAGAGGTAGCAAGATTATACACTAGCTGATCCGGAAGCCTCCGGACCGAACCAATAGGTTCGGTCCTGTGCACTTACTAGTGGCTGGCCTGCAAACACTGTTTTAGAGCTGTACCCTCGAAATGTAAGGAATATTGGATCTTGCCACGATGTTCATCATAACCTCAAAAGGCATCAATCATACTGCATGATGGAAGAGATAACCGGAACTTAGCTCTAGAGACTAAACATGGGTTCTCCACTTCAAGCCTCCAATAAGCAAAGTGGTGGTATTGCACTGGTTGATGAGTCATCTACCACCTAGTACTGCCTGGTAACATAGAGGGGCGGCATTCCTCCATGTGGTGTGGGCACCCACACCTCGACCCCTGCTTATGTTGGTTCACACCTGGGTGGTCACCCACCATGTACTTGTGCATGGAGGTTATACCCAGGATTACTAACAGTCCCACCATCGTGAAGGTGCAAGCAGAGGATTTGGCTGTGACAGACTGTCCGGACTTTGCCGAAATTGGGTCCACTTGACTTGAGTGTCACCCGAATATCAGTTCTATCAGCGTTTTAGACTCCCAGGTAGCAAGTACAGCTTGTCTGGCATATCTGAGAGAATGTCTGTGACAACCTCAAGGACCAAGGATTAGATACTAATTATACTAACTTTTACGGAAGTGCACATCCTGTTTCTTGGTTGTCATACATAGGACTTGTGTGTTAACACTGATAGTTGAGTAGTTAATGAGAAAAAGCTAATAGTCATGAACAGGTGACTTTCGAACTTTTCGTCTTCGTGGTAGAGAACGAGAGTTTAAAAAATGATATCATTTTAGAAATTATATCATTTAAGTTTCTAATTCACACAACCATGCTTTTTCCTTAATTTTCATTACACCAAAACGGATTATACGAGGCGAGTACTGTAAATTAAGCTTTTTGATATTTTAAACTGTCTTCAAATTACGGTACATAAGGAATTCCTAAATTCACCATAGTCAAAAATAAATTAAATAAAAATAAAATCAGACTCACTAGCTTATCCAGCATAGTTAAAAATAAATAAAATAAAAATAAAATCAAAGACTCACTAGCTTATCCAGAACTGAAAATCATCATCAGCCATTTTCAATCCACTGCAGGATGAAGGCTTCTCCAGCAACTTTCCAGTTCCTTCTGTTTTGAGCACTGGCCATCCATTTACTATGCAAAAACTCATGAATTTCATCTATCCATCTGCACCTTTGTCTTCCAGGTTTTTTTCTAGCTCCTCTTGGGTACCATTCTGTTATTTTCTTAGTCCATCTGTCATCATGTCTTCGAGCTATGTGTCCTGCCCAAGACCATTTTAGTTCTTTTGTTTTGATAAGGACGTCCTTTACTTGAGTTTGCTGCCTAATCCATGTGTTTCTCTTCTTATCTAACAGTTTGATTCCCAATATAATTTGTTCCATTCTTCGCTGTGTAGTTCTCAGCTTCTCTTCCATTCTTTTGGTGAGTGCCCAAGTTTCACTTCCATAAGTCATGGTGGGGAGTATACATTGGTTCATTATTTTACGTTTCAGACAAACTGGGATATTGCTCTTCAGTATGTGACTATATTTCCCGAATGCTATCCATCCAAAATTTATTCTTCTCTTGACTTCCAGCCATTTATCATTATTACAGCTAATAACTTGTCCCAGATAAGTATATGACTCCACCTTTTCAATTACTGCTCCTTCAATCATTATTTCCCTTTCTGTGGCATACTTGTTTATCATTACTTTTGTTTTAGCCATATTCATCTTTAGTCCAAAATCCTTACTAACTGTGCATAACTGATTAAGATTTTCCTCTAATTCTTTGGGATCGCGGCTTCTGACCACAATGTCATCTGCAAATCGTAAATGGTTTAGGTACTCTCCGTTCACATTGATTCCTTTCTGCGACCAGTCTAATCTTCTGAAAGCTTCCTCAAGGGCAGCAGTAAACAGCTTCGGAGATATTTTGTCTCCTTGTCGAACTCCTTTCTCGATTTTAAATTTCCTACTGTCTTTGTCTAGTCTAATAAAGGAGGTAGCACTCTCATATATTTTCTTCAAAATCATAATATATGGGGTATCAATGCCTTGTCTTTCCAGTGCCCGAAACATTGCCTTATGCTGTATGGAGTCAAATGCCCTTTCATAATCCACAAATGCCAGGCATAATGGTGTTTTATATTCACTTGCTTTCTCCATTAGCTGTGATATTACGTGAAGGTGATCCATAGCTGAGAATCCTGTCCTAAAGCCAGCTTGCTCTTTCAGTTGATTCTCATCAAGTATTCTTTCTAATCTGTTAGTAATGACCCTTGTGATCAACTTGTAGATGTGGGATAACAAGCTAATTGGTCTATAATTTCCAATTTCTGATTTATCTTCTTTCTTATGCAGCAAAACTATGATTGCATTATTCCACTGCTTAGGTATCACACCTTTTCTAATGCACTTTGTGAAGGACCTCGCCAGTTTTTGTGTTATGTCTCTTCCTCCCAATTTTAACAACTCTACAGTAACTTCATCTTTCCCCCGGGGCTTTCTGATTCTTCATTTTCTTCAATGCATGTTCTACCTCATCAGGAAGAACATCCGGTATGTCGTATGTGTTGCTACTTTGCGATCCATCTTCCCCACTGGTGGCATCATTCCCTCGCTCCTTGTATAATTGTCTATAGTAGTCTTCTGCTATTTGAATTATGCCTTCTCTGCTGTTTATAAGTACACCATTGCTATTCTTCAGTTTCAGTATCATTTGTCTTTCTGTATTACTGCTCATGGCTGCTGATTTAAATCCTTTGTTTTCCCTCAATGTTTGTTCTACTTTTCTTGTGTTAAATCATCTTATGTCCTCTCTGAGTCTCTTTCTAATGGCTTTGCATAACTTAGTATACTCAATTTTCTCCTTGTCAGTGCTTTTCTTGCTCTTCATTAGTCGTCTTCGGTTCATCATGACAAGTGTTTCTTGACTAATTTTTTCTTCTTTGGATTTCTTTTTCCCTATAGGTTTCTTGGGCTTTATCACTTTCAGAAAGTTGTAATACTCCTTGTCGATGTCTTGGTCCTAAGCAGTCTGCAGAAGCTCAAACTTGTTCTTAATTTCCAGTATATACTGCTTTTTCTCCTCCTCTGTTATCTCAAAGACCTTTGTATTATTTACTCGAGTCAGTTTTTTTCTTTCCTTTCCTACATCTATATCAAGTGTACATCTTACCATTCTGTGATCACTTCCAACATTTACCTTATTCAGGACAGTAACATCATTCACAATATATCTTCTGTTAGTGAGGATGAAGTCGATTTCATTAGTTGTTAATCCATTTGGACTCTTCCATGTCCACTTTCTGTTCACTCTTTTCTTGAAAAAAGTGTTCATTACTGACAGTCCTTGAGATTCTGCAAATTCCACAACTCTTTCACCTCTTTTATTTCTTTCACCAATTCCAAAATTTCCTATTGTTCCTCTTTCTGCGCTGTTTTGCCTTTTTCCAACCTTTGCATTTAAGTCCCCCATAATAATAGTGTAGTGGGTTTTCTGCTCATCTAGAAGATTCTCAATTTCGGTGTACATTTCTTCAACCTCTTCATCATCATGGCTCGATGTTGGTGCATAAATCATTATAATCTTTAGCTTGTACCTCTTAGAAATCTTGAGTATTAGTCTTGACACCCTTGGTGATGTACTTTTGAATTCCAAAATGTTGTTTTTAAAATCTTTATGGACCAGAAACCCAACTCCACCTTCACTGTTTCCATTGGTGTACAGCAGATTTCCACTTGATAAACTTATAAATGATTCATTTCTTCTTCTTGTTTCAGCCAAACCGATGATATTCCAATTCACATTTTCTAGTTCCTTTTCCAGCTCTAATATCCTGTCTTCACCGATGAGTGATCTTACGTTATAACAGGCCAAGTTCAGTTTCCGTGCATGGCAGCCTGGTCGTACCCAGAGAGCACCCTCTGCTTCCACTCTGATCCTCTCACTGCCAATAGAGGGAGAGTGAAAGCTAGAGGGCCATTTGTTTGTTCAACTGAAAATATGCATGCTCAATTCCAACTCAGCTCTCTTGGCAGATTTAGATGGACATCATGAACAAATGGCAAACTATAAATTCTGAAGCAAACATTACTAACTTGAATAAACTCAAGCTGCTTCACCTCGTATCCAAACTGACCAAGTGTACTTCTCCTGCATGACAACACAAGACAAAGATTCTAGTTTGTAAAGAACAAAACTAATAGAACTGTGCTCACTGCTATATCACCATAGAATTTGGCTCCTTCAAACTTTCATCTTTTTAGTCTATTGAAGGGTGCCATTTGTGAATGAAAGTTTAGATATAATGATAAAGCTGTTGCTAAAGTGAGAAAGTTGCTGGGAAAAACTGAAAAATCTCTCATTAGCCACTAAGAGACTGTGAAAAGGACCACCTACTCAGTCTCTCAGTGGCTAATTTACTTATTGGTAGGAATTCTAACAACAAGGAACATTAACTCTTACATCCAGGTGGCATAAAGTTAAAAAAAAAAAAAAAAAAAAGATGATTATCTAGAAAAATATAACCAATTTTCAGTATTTTTAAAATAACTTTCTGCTGAGAAAAAAATTGGGTCAAAATTTTTTGAACCTCATAAAAAGAGATTAAAATATTTTAAGAAAACCAGTCTTAATTATTTAAAATTTATTGTTAATTTTGTAAAGAAAAATTAAAACATACGGGCTTTTTGGCATCTTCGAATGTTTTGTTTATTGCTGCAATTTGGCTGTCTCTGTCCATATAGAGATTTTCTTCCTTGAATAACTTTTTTACATTGTAACCAACCCTGAAATCAAATTTTTATAATTAATTCTAAATATTTAATTTTGTAATTTTCACACTTCAAAGATATTTAAATATAGTTAAATATCATAAGCTTTATCATGTCAATGACGCTTTATTCTTATCAATCTGGGACTATGTGGTCACAATTCAGTTTTAAAAAATTATTCAGTGCTTTATCACTCATCATATATTAAATCAAGATTAAATTTTTAAAAACATGTCTAAACTATGAACCAATAAAAAAAAAAACAATAAAAAAAAAACAACTTTTCAACTTTTAAGTTTCTAAAATGCAAAAATTGGCAAGATTTTTGACTTCATTTCAAATGCAGTCAAGAAAATTGACTGCATTTGAAATGAAGACAAGAAAATTTTGCCAAGGATAGATGCAAGCACATAACTCAACAACCACTTCTCCATATCTCCCTCTTCTTCATCTCCCCATTACTACCAACCCCTCTCAATTCATCTATCATTGCTTTCCTTGATCCATCTGGGCTACTTTCCTCTCTACCTCTCCTGCCATTACATTCTTCACCAATTCACCACCGAGGATCTAGAATGACCAGACCTCACCAAAATTTAATCAAATGGTACCTGAGTAACAATTCCATCAGCATTTTTGACTTTGAGGTAGCAATTCCTGGCTGTGATGCCTCGAAGGACGTGACAAGCTTCAGGGACCAAGTAGTTGAACTATGAGATAAGACTTGGTAAAGACTGTTGAACCACCTTAACTGATATCCTTCTCTTCCATTTTCCAGTTGTAAAGATCATTAAATGTTTAAAATTTCAAACATGTATATGTGCATATATTTCTACTTATTATACAGGGTGTTTCAGTTAAACGTTTCAGAACTTCTAAGAGGGGTAGGGTACATCCTGACAACTCGAAATCATATAGCAATGTGGGGTCAGAAATGCTTTCCTGAAGCGGTGTTGTACACAGAAGGCACCATAAAGAAAAGAGACCGTAAGTGAGAAATCGTTTTAATAATACATGAAAAGAAGCAAAAGGTACATGGATTAAAGTAAGTGTTCGAAGTTTCTTCCACGGGCTACAATGCACGCCTCACATCTCCGACGCATGGACATCCGAACATTCTGGAATACTCCAGGCAGCGTGTCCAGACACAGCAACCGGAGGATTATGCACCTCGTATTGCTTTCGCACAGTGGTACCTTGGAAAATGTGCTACAAATCCCCTTTTTCCTGCTGAAGTGTTGTTTTCCGATGAGGCATCCTTCACAAGGGAAGGAATTTTCAGCACGCATAACGACCATATCTGGGCGGTCGAGAACCCGCATGCAATACGACGTCGTGCAGCACAGATTCGATTTTCGGTCAATGTATGGGAGATCACCTCATCGGACCTTACCTGTTACCGTGTCGTCTAACCGGACCTATCTACTTGATCTTTCTGCAGCAAGTATTGCCACAACTTTTGAGAGATGAACAGATTTCTGCATCGACGCAACAGACAATGTGGTTCCAACACAATGGAGCCCCTGCCCATTATAGCGGAGATGTTCGTAACTACCTGGATGTCACATTTGGTCAACAGTGGATAGGACGTGGTGGTCCCGTGCGTTGGCCTGCTCGGTCACCCGACCTATCATGTCTTGATTTTTATTTCTGGGGTCATAAGAAATCGCTAGTTTATGACACCCCTGTTGACAATGCTGAGGAGCTGGTTGCAAGAATCGCAGTAGCTGCCGAAGAAATTCGAAATTCGCCTGGAGTATTCCAGAATGTTCGGATGTCCATGCGTCGGAGATGTGAGGCGTGCATTGTAGCCCATGGAAGAAACTTCGAACACTTACTGTAATCCATGTACCTTTTGCTTCTTTTCATGTATTATTAAAACGATTTCTCACTTACGGTCTCTTTTCTTTATGGTGCTTCTGTGTACAACACCGCTTCAGGAAAGCATTTCCGACCCCACATTGCTATATGATTTCGAGTTGTCAGGATGTACCCTACCCCTCTTAGAAGTTCTGAAACGTTTAACTGAAACACCCTGTATATATATAAATATTAGACTCACTTCAGTTGATTTTGAAAGATTTATTATTGTTTTCATGTTTCCTTCTTCACTACGGGAAAACAGTAATAAATCTTTCAAAATCAACTGAAGTAAGACTAGATGTTTTTTGAACTAGGGGGAAAAGGGGAGAAAAAAGCAAGAAACAAGTACAGCATCACTGCTTGTCAAGTACCACAGCATACTTCGAGCAAAAAAACCAAATAGTTGCAAAAGGGGTGGTGATAAGTCACCTGACAGGTGGTTCTTGCACCCAATTTCTCTATGGATACTACATGAAAATCATTTCAGAAATTAACGCAGTAAAAGTTTCACTATATTTAGAAAGTTAGAAAAACTCAGATTTTTAATCACTGATTAACAGTTAACATTACTTGCAAGGGGGCACCTATTAGGTGGCCTGCTGACACCATTCGGTTAAGAGACTCAAGTCTTTAGTCATCTGGGTGTGATGCACCTGCAATTCAAGATAGAACAGTCAAATGAATAAAGTAAAACCTGATTAATACGAACATCAAGGGACCAATATACATCCATTTAAATTGAAATGGGTTCAAAGTATCCATTCAAGTTCAGAACATGTCAGTATTAATTAACCAAGAGAAATTTTTAGTTAGATACTCTTATAAATACTGTGCAGAATTTTTGCAATTGCCATTTAAAATAATAAAAATCTTTCAGTTTTCTTGTAGTGGCTTCGTGGTATTAACATGGTAATTTAGTCAACATAAGAAAGATAAAAATTGTGCTAAAGAGAAATTCAAGAAATTTCTTGCATGCAATAAAGTATTAAGTTTCATTTTTGCCACCATTACTAGTCATACAGTTTGACAAGAAAACTGTATGTTAATAAATTAAATAAGTGTTACATTATCATGTCAGTATATTATGTATAATTGTACATATTAGCTAGAGAGAGAGAGTTGGAGGGTTATACATGTTGGGATACTATCCATGCAAAAATGGGTGCCATTTCTCTCTTTTTTTGTGTTATTGTTTCAGTAAACTTCAGTAAAAAGACTGCATTTAATGGAAGTTCTTGCAAAAAAGGTGGGACTTGGAAAGACTACTGAATACATCTGTTTCAATATAAACAGGTCTGAAGAATCATACAAATTAAGAGACATTTTTAGTGCAGAATTTTCCTAATTCTTATTTAAAATATTAATAATCTTTTAGTTACACTGCAGTAGCCATTCTTGAAAAGACACAAGAACGAGCGTAGCCTGTGCGAACGTACATTTTTGCCGTTCCTGGAACAGAGAAGTTTTTTCTGATTTATTAGCTTAAATTGGCATATTAACTTATTTTCTAGAGTAGCTTTATATTCCTATTTACGATACTTAGTTTAAAGTAACTTAGAGATTTTGTAGGTATTACTTAGTATCGGAAAGGGTATCAAATCTACGTCTTTACCGTTCGTAAATACCGCCATTCTTACACGATACAAAATATCTCGAAATAGATAGCATAACATTACTATAGTATAGTATAGTACATAATATTGTCAATTAATCAGATAATTAATCTTGTTAAACTTCACTGTCAATTAAATTGTACTTTTAACTATACATATAACGACTTGGGTTACGTAACATAAATAATTAGTAAAAAATAAATAATTAATACTTAACTTGATACGAAAGTTATATAAAGGGATTTCGTAGATAACATTCGATACTGAAACATAAATATAGCGTTATAACTGTGTTGGGATATAAGTTTAGGGTTTTAATTTTGTACTGAAATTGAAATTAAATCGAAATCATGACTTCAGACCAGAGCAGCAAAGCAAAAGGCTCAAGCTAATGGGAGTGCTGTGGCTCAGGGGAGAACTGGGGGGGGGGGGGGGGCAGTTGCCCTCTGAATCACAGCCTATTAAAATGCACTACTTGCTTGATGTTTGTGGAGCAGTCGGGTACGGGACATAATACTGCCATGGGGGATGTCTTTGTGTGTGCGCGATGCAAGGAGTGTAAGGAAATCAGGCAACAACTCAGTGTTGTTATGGGCGTATATGAGAGCTTGAAGGACAGGGTGGATGCACTCGAAGGATTAAAAGTGAGGGCCCATCAAGCTCTCAGCTGCCCACACCAATGCCAGAGCTTGCACTGGTCCCAAAGGAACTAGTAGTTGTTGGTGCCTCTCTTGTCAGGGAAATGGGAAACATGCTATTTGTAAAAAGGATAGGGTATGTCTGCCAGGGGCAAAGGTTGATGACGTTGTAGAGCGGATATCATCTTTTAAGGGCACAAAAGGTGATATAGTTATACACGTTGGCACTAATGATATTAAGAGTAGGAGACCGGCAGAATTACTTAACAAGTACAGGTCACTGTTGAAAAAAAAAGCCGTGAATTAGGGTTGAATTTGAAAGTGTCTGCAATTCAGCCCAGACACGATAGGAGGGAGTATATGATGAGAGCCCTGTCGATCAATTCAGCCCTGGAAAGACTGTGCAAGGCTCAAGGGGTAGAATTTTTTTCAGCATGGTCTGTACTTGTTAACAGGAGAGACTGCTTCTACAGGGATGGGATACACTTAAATAGAAAGGGGGCAAGAATGTTTGCTGATGCTATTGAGGCAGTGTTAGGTGGGTCGGAAAACTGCGAGATTGGGAGGATACAAGGACTAATAGATTAACAGTAGCCACTGGCAGAGGTGAAAGTGATTCTTGCACTGCTTCTATTGGAATGAGCCGCAGCCTGGAAAATAAGATGCAGGATATTTCAGAGACTGCTGGGAATCATTGGGTCCAAGTAAACACATGGGTTGTGTTAGGGTAGCTAAGAAAAAGAACAGGTGCATATATACTTGCGTGTACACCAATGCTAGGAGTTTAGTAAATAAATTTGATGAATTTGAGGTATTGCTCAAAACATCAAAGGCAGATTTTGTGGGGATTTCAGAGATGTGGTGTCACACAGATATAAGGAATGCAGAACTGGAATTTGGGGAGTACAATGTCTACAGAAAGGATATACAGGATAGGAAGGGAGGAGGGGTTATGCTATTAGTTAAGAAATACATAAAATCCAAGGAAGTGAAGCCAGTCGACATTGTTGGACAGTGCAGTGTCGAGCCAGTTTGGTGTGACATAAGCATTGGGAGATCAAAATTGAGAGTAGGAGAGTGCTATAGGCCTAATTCCATTAGCTCAAGCTAATGGAAGTGCTGTGGCTCAGAGCAGAACTGAGGGGGGCAGTTGTCCTCTGACTCACAGCCTTATAAAATGCACTGTTTGCTTGATGTTTGCCGAGCAATCGGGTACGGGACATGATACTGCCATGGGGGATGTCTTTGTGTGTGCGCGATGCAAGGAGTGTATCGATATCAGGCAACAACTCAGCGTTCTTGTGGGCCTATATGAGAGCTTGAAGGACAGAGTGGATGCCCTCGAAGAAACTAAATTGAGGGGCCCATCAAGCTCTCAGCTGCCCACATCAACGCCAGAGCTTGCACTTGAGCATCACGTGACACAGAGGCAACCCCCCAAGGCAGAATGCGCTGGTCCCGAAGGAACTAGTGGTTGTTGGTGACTCTATTGTCAGGGAAACGGAGAACATGCTTTGTAAAAAGGATAGGTGGAACAGGACCAGGGTATGTCTGCCAGGGGCAAAGGTTGATGACGTTGTAGAGCGAATATCATCTTTTAAGGGCACAAAAGGTGATATAGTTGTACACGTTGGCACTAATAATATTAAGAGTAGGAGACCGGCAGAATTACTTAACAAGGTCACTGTTGAACAAAAGCCGAGAATTAGGGTTGAATTTGAAAATGTCTGCAATTCTGCCTAGACACGATAGGAGGGAGTATATGATGAGAGCCTTGTCGATCAATTCGGCCCTGGAAAGATTGTGCAAGGCTCAAGGGGTAGAATTTTTTTCAGCCTGGACTGTACTTGTTAACAGGAGAGATTGCTTCTACAGGGATGGGATACACTTAAATAGAAAGGGTGCAAGAATATTTGCTGATGCTATCAAGGCAGTGTTAGGTGGGTCGGAAAACTGCTAGCTTGGGGGGAGACAAAGACCAATAGATTGACAGTAGCCACTGGCAGAGGTGAAAGAGATTCTTGCACTGCTTCTATTAGAATGAGCAGAAGCCTGAAAAACAAGATGCTCGATATTTCAGAGACTGCTGGGAGTCATTGTGGTACAAGTAAACACATGGGTTATGTTAGGGTAGCTAAGAATAGAAATAGGTGCAGGTATACTTGCGTTTACACCAATGCTAGGAGTTTAGTAAACAAATTTGATGAATTTGAGGTATTGCTCAAAACATCGAAGGCAGATATTGTTGGGATATTAGAGACATGGTGTCACACAGATATAAGGGATGCAGAACTGGAATTTGGGGAGTACAACGTCTACAGAAAGGATAGACAGGATAGGAAGAGGGGAGGGGTTATGCTATTAGTTAAGAAACACATAAAAACCAAGGAAGTGAAGCCAGTCGACATCGCTGGACAGTGCACTGTTGAGTCAGTTTGGTGTGACATAAGCATTGGGAGATCAAAATTGAGAGTAGGAGTGTGCTATAGGCCTAATGACTCTGATGAGTGTAATAAGAAACTGTACAGGGAAATAAAGTGGGCCAGTAAATCAGAGAGTCTTATAATGGGAGATTTTAATTTCCCAGATATTGATTGGAATTTGGGGACTGGTCACTCACACACTAGCAGAGCTTTTGTGGATTTATTGGACGATTGTTTTCTACATCAGCATGTT
Organism: Mastigoproctus giganteus; assembly: GCF_048544385.1. Classification (NCBI taxonomy): domain Eukaryota; kingdom Metazoa; phylum Arthropoda; class Arachnida; order Uropygi; family Thelyphonidae; genus Mastigoproctus; species Mastigoproctus giganteus. The sequence goes on from NC_143580.1 coordinate 142,811,375, forward strand.
CGGGAGGCAACTAAAGGGTAATCAAGTAATACTCTTGATTTGATTATCAGCAGTGATTCTTCATGCATTAAGAATCTGCAGATAAATGAACCACTAGGAGGCAGTGATCACAGTGTGCTGAAGTGGGATTTACTCAAAGAGGTAACTACCATTAGGGGTAAAGGGAAGGGTTATTGCTTCCGTAAAGGCGACTACGATGGACTGAGACAGTATTTAAATTCTATACAGTGGGACCAACTGATGATGTTACCAACAGCAAATTCAAAATGAGAAGCATTCAAAGAACTTATCTTGGAAGCTACTAGGCTTTACATACCAACTAAGAAATATTGTTCAAGGTTTAGGCCAAAATGGATGTCAGATGAACAAATGAGGCATATGGCAGAGAAGAAAAATGCATGGGAAACAAACATACAAATTAACACGTGACACAGAAGCCTATGATAGATACAAGTTGATATGCAACCAAGTTACAAAGGAGGTTAGGCAAGCGAAGGCAGATTACGAGAAATCCTTGGCAAGGGATGCAAAGAAAAACAGCAAAGAGTTCTTTACTTATGTAAACTCTAGAAGGAAGGGGATGAATCAGATTGGTCCACTTGATATTGATGAGTCAACTGTTGATGATCCTGCTCAGGTAGCTAACAAACTAAATGAATATTTTGCATCGACATTCAAACATGAGGAGTTATTCAGCGAGGGGAATGCCAGAGGTGTATTCAACTCTAGCAGTAAGCTACAGAATCTTGAAATAACTGGGAGTAAAGTGGAGGAGAAATTGTTGAAGATAAACACAAGAAAGGCACCCGGGGTGGATGGGATCTATCCAGTTATATTAAAGGAAGCAGCAAAAGAAATAAGCAAACCCTTAGCCATAATTATGAGAGCTTCCTTGGACTCAGGGAAGGTACACATAGACTGGAAATGTGCAAATGTGACCCCAATTCACAAAGGAGGATCAAAGGCTGACACAAGTAATTATAGACCTGTGAGCTTAACTTCTGTTCCAGGAAAATTAATGAAGGCACTGGTTAAAGAAGCACTGCAGGATCATTTAGACAAGATTTCAGTTATAGCTCAGACACAGCATGGTTTTGTTAAGGGGAAATCTTGCCTGACCAATTTGATTGGGTACCATGATGCAGTCACAAAAGAACTGGATGCAGGGAATAGCTTTGATATTATATACTTGGATCTTAGAAAGGCTTTTGATACTGTTGCACATGGAAGACTGCTACACAAATTGGAGCAGTGTGACATTGGAGGCAAATTGCTGCTATGGATAAAGGGGTGGTTGAGGGGGAGAAGACAGAGAGTGGTAATCAATGGACACTGCTCATCGTGGACTAATGTTATTAGTGGAGTCCCTCAGGGCTCAGTGTTGGGTCCATTATTGTTTTCTGTATTTATAAATGATATTGATGATGGTATATCAAGCTTAATGTCCAAGTTTGCAGACGATACAAAGGTTGGCAGGGTTGTCAAGGACACTACTGACACTATGCTGCTGCAACAGGATCTGGAAAGGTTGAGCAGATGGGCTGAGAGGTGACAAATGAAGTTTAACATTGACAAATGTAAAGTACTACACATGGGAAACAGCAACCCCAGAGCAACGTATCAACTCTGTGGTACTACACTGACAGTGGTAGAGAATGAAAGGGACTTGGGGGGTGGTTGTGCAGGCAGATATGAAGTTCTCTGAGCAGTGCAGATGGGCTACAAGAGTAGCTCATGGAGTATTGTCAATGATATACAGGAATTTTTCCAGCAGGGATAAGGAGGTGATTATTCCCTTGTATAAGGCAATGGTCAGGCCACACCTAGAGTACTGTATACAGGTCTGGAGGCCTCATTTCAAGAAGGATGTAGAGCTGCTGGAACGAGTACAGAGAAGGGCAACAAGATTAGTGAATGGAACAAAGGGGTGCTCTTACGAAGAAAGGCTTAAGTTTTGCAAATTACAGTGCCTGGAGACTAGGCACCAGCGAGGTGATCTAATAGAGGTGTATAAAGCCTTGAATGGTTTGAGCATGCTCAATGCTGATGGGATTCTTCCTCTAGCTCAGAATTATCACCTGAGAGGGCATAAATTCAAATTGAGGAAAGACAGATATAGGATAGACGTGCGGAAATTTGCCTTTAGCCAGCGAGTGGTTGGTTGGTGGAACAGACTTCCATCCCTTGTCGTGGAGGTTGATAGCCTAAATAAGTTGAAGGCTCAGCTGGACAGGTATTTTGAATGAACAGAGGGGTGAAATGGAAGTGGGTTTTTTTTTTTTTTTTTTTTGGCTGATGCTGCATAAGCTTGCTTTCTTGCATAAAATGCCTCTACTAATGCTAATGCTAATGACTGATGAGTATAATAAGAAATTGTACAGGGAAATAGAGTGGGCCAGTAAATCAGAGTGTCTTATAATGGGGGATTTTAATTTCGCAGATATTGACTGGAATTTGGGGAATGGTCATTCACACACTAGCAAGGCTTTTGTGGATTTATTGGATGATTGTTTTCTACATCAGCATGTTCGGGAGGCAACTAGAAGGAGTAATACTCTTGATTTGATTATCAGTAGTGATTCTTCACGCATTAAGAATCTGCAGGTAAATGAACCACTAGGTGGCAGTGATCACAGTGTGCTGAATTGGGATTGACTGAAAGAGGTAACTACCATTAGGGGTAAAGGGAAGGGTTATTGCTTTCGTAAAGGCGACTACGATGGACTGAGACAGTATTTAAATTATATACAGTGGGACCAATTGATGATGTTACCAACAGCAAATTCAAAATGGGAAGCATTCAAAGAACATCTTGGAAGCTACTAGGCTTTACATACCAACTAAGAAATATTGTTCAAGGTTTAGGCCTAAGTGGATGTCAGATGAACTAATGAGACATATGGCAGAGAAGAAAAATGCATGGGAAACAAACATACAAATTAACACATGACACAGAAGCCTATGATAGATACAAGTTGATCTGTAACCAAGTTACAAAGGATGTTAGGCAGGCGAAGGCAGATTACGAGAAATCTTTGGCAAGGGATGCAAAGAAAAACAGCAAAGAGTTCTTTACAGGCAGGCCTCGCTTAACGCGAGTTCGATTAACACGGTTTTCAGTTACCGCGATTGGAAAAAATGATACCACTTTTTACTTTACGCGATTCAAATTTCCAGTTAACGCGATCTTTTATTTCTGATAGTTGAAAAAGATTCGAATCGCGCACTAAATGTCTGACTGCCAATAAACAAGCGTTTGTCCGCTTCCCGCCTCAGTGTGTTCCATCAACTAAGTAGACGTGTTACTTGTTTGTCTCCACCTAATAAAGTCACGTGCAGACGTATTTAAAAATTCTAATTTTCTACCCCTGTTAATTATGGATAAAAGAAAGAGTGAAAAACAACGTGATTGTAATAAAAAAAAACGAAAAGTTATTACTTTAGCTGATAAACTTGAAGTTATTAAAAAACATGAACGTGGTGCAAACCATGCGAAAATCGTAAGAGATCTAGGATACAGTGAGTCTACCGTACGAACTATCTTGAGCCGTAAGAACGAATATAAAGAGAAAGGTAAAGTTTCATCATCTTCTTTTGTCTTACAAAATACCAGAAACAGAACTCTAATAATGATTGAAATGGAAAGTCTTTTATCAATTTGGATAGAAGATTGCAATCAAAAAAGAATTCCATTATCTAAGGACAATATTCAGAGCAAAGCTATTAACCTTTTTACTAAGCTCAAAGAAACAAAATATCAAGGGGAGACTGAAATGTTTGTTGCTAGTTCAGGGTGGTTTGGACGTTTCAAAAATCGAGCACGACTGCATAATGTTAAAGTAACAGGGGAAGCTGCTAGTGCTGATGAAGATGCTGCAGCCAAATTTCCTGCAGAATTGCAAAAAATCATTCAGGATGCTGAATACGACGATCGGCAAATATTTAATGTAGACGAAACGGGCGTATTTTGGAAACGGATGCCAACTAAAACTTATTTGGCTGCAAATGAAGCATCACAACCTGGGTATAAAGTCTCAAAAGATCAACTGACACTTTTATTAGGAGGTAACGCTGAAGGTGATTTTAAATTGAAACCCATGCTTGTGTACCGTGCACAAAATCCTAGGGCTTTAAAAGGATACAGCCATCGCACTCTTCCAGTCATTTTTCGTTCAAATAAAAAAGCATGGATGACCAAAGCCCTATTTGAAGACTGGTTTACGTCTTATTTCTGTCCAACAGTTGAAGCCTATTGCAAGAAAAATAATCTTACTTTTAAAGCTCTGTTGCTTTTAGATAATGCACCTGGACATCCTTCTGCACTTGGTGACTTAAATGAAAATGTGAAAGTTGTTTTTTTACCGGCGAATACGACTTCGTTATTGCAACCCATGGACCAGGGGACGATTGCAACTTTCAAGGGTTACTATCTCCGCAGAACCTTTGCACAGGCACTTGAAGCTATAACAGGAGAAAATGCAATTTCTGTACCAGAATTTTGGAAAAAATATAACATACAATTGGCCATTGAAAACATTCATGCAGCATGGGAAGAAGTGACAGCCAGCAATATGAGAGCAGTTTGGAAGCATCTTTTACCCCGCGCAAACGATTTTACTTGCTTCAAAGATGCAGTTCAAAAAGTTATTGAAGACATAACTAATATTGGTAATGAACTTGGTTTCAAAGGCTTGGATGCGGCTAACGTTCGAGAATCACTCAATTCACATTTAGAACAGCTAAGTGACAATGATCTCCTTCATATAGAGCAACAGCGTGAGCACGAAGAAGCTGAAGAAAAAGAGTGTGAGCCAGATGAAAATGTTACCTCAAAGGAGATAACGGTAAAAGAACTAGGCGAAATCTTTTGTATCGCAGAGAACCTTAAACAAAAGGTAATGGATGTTGATCCTAATATCGAAAGAAGCATGTTATTTCGCCAGGGCCTAGAGAAGCTTGTTGTCGGCTATCGGAAATTGTATGATGAAAAAACTAAAGCCAAAACTGTTCAAACGACTGTGTTCAAATATTTCTGTAGGAAATAGTTAGTTTCTCCATTATATATTTTGAACAATAAACATTTAATTCTATAATTTTTATTATCTTTTACATGGCATGCAGTTAAAAAGTTATTTAAAAGATATTATTTAAAAGTTATTTAAAATTCTTTATGGACATTCCAGAAGGTCAAGTACCAATTATAATTTTTCCTATTGGTTATGATATTCGATTAACGCGTTTCAGTTTTGCGCAATGTGCTCGCGGGACGAATTAATCGCATTAATCGAGGCCCGCCTGTACTTATGTAAACTCTAGAAGGAAGGGGGTGAATCAGATTGGTCCACTTGATATCGATGGGTCAACTGTTGATGATCCTGCTCAGGTAGCTAACAAACTAAATGAATATTTTGCATCGACATTCACACATGAGGAGTCATTCAGCGAGGGGAATGCCAGAGGTGTATTCAACTCTGGCAGTAAGCTAGAGAATCTTGTAATAACTGAGAGTAAAGTGGAGGAGAAATTGTTGAAGATAAATACAAGAAAGGCACCCGGGGTGGATGGGATCTATCCAGTTATATTAAAGAAGGCAGCAAAGGAAGTAAGCAAACCCTTAGCCATAATTATGAGAGCTTCCTTGGACTCAGGGGAAGTACCCATGGACTGGAGATGTGCAAATGTGACCCCAATTCACAAAGGAGGATCAAAGGCACAAAAGGGATCAAAGGCACAAATTTTAAGGGCACAAAAGGTGATATAGTTGTACACGTTGGCACTAATGATATTAAGAGTAGGAGACCAGCGGAATTACTTAACAAGTACAGGTCACTGTTCAAAAAAAGCCGTGAAGTAGGTTGAATTTGAAAGTGTCTGCAATTCTGCCCAGACACGATAGGAGGGAGTATATGATGAGAGCCTTGTCGATCAATTCGGCCCTGGAAAGATTGTGCAAGGCTCAAGGGGTAGAATTTTTTTCAGCCTGGAATGTACTTGTTAACAGGAAAGATTGCTTCTACAGGGATGGGATACACTTAAATAGAAAGGGTGCAACAATATTTGCTGATGCTATCGAGGCAGTGTTAGGTGGGTCGGAAAACTGCTAGCTTGGGGGGAGACAAAGACTAATGGATTAACAGTAGCCACTGGCAGAGGTGAAAGAGATTCTTGCACTGCTTCTATTGGAATGAGCAGAAGCCTGAAAAACAAGATGCAGGATATTTCAGAGACTGCTGGAAGTCATTGCGGTACAAGTAAACACATGGGTTGTGTTAGGGTAGCTAAGAATAGAAACAGGTGCATGTATACTTGCGTGTACACCAATGCTAGGAGTTTAGTAAATAAATTTGATGAATTTGAGGTATTGCTCAAAACATCAAAGTCAGATATTGTTGGGATATCAGAGACGTGGTGTCACACAGATATAAGGAATGCAGAACTGGAATTTGGGGAGTACAATGTGTATAGAAAGGATAGACAGGACAGGAGGGGTTATGCTATTAGTTAAAAAACACATAAAATCCAAGGAAGTGAAGCCAGTCGACATTGATGGACAGGGCAGTGTCGAGTCAGTTTGGTGTGACATAAGCATAGGTAAATCAAAATTGAGAGTAGAAGTGAGCTCATGGTTTATTGTCGATGATATATAGGAATTTTTCTAGCAGGGATAAGGAGGTGATTATTCCCTCGTATAAGGCAATGGTGAGGCCACACCTACAGTACTGTATACAGGTCTAGAGGCCTCATTTCAAGAAGGATGTAGAGATGCTGGAACGAGTACAGAGAAGGGAAACAAGATTAGTGAATGGAACAAAGGGGTGCTCTTACGAAGAAAGGCTTAAGTTTTGCAAATTACAGTGTCTGAAGACTAGGCACCAGTGAGGTGATCTGATAGAGGTGTATAAAGCCTTGAATGGTTTGAGCATGCTCAAAGATGATGGGATTCTTCCTCTTGCTCAGAATAATCACCTGAGAGGGCATAAATTCAAATTGAGGAAAGACAGATGTAGGATAGTCGTGAGGAAATTTGCCTTTAGCCAGCGGGTGGTTGGTTGGTGGAACAGACTTCCATCCCTTGTCGTGGAAGTTGATAGCCTAAATAAGTTTAAGCCTCAGCTGGACAGGTATTTCGAACGAACAGAGGGGTGAAGTAGAAGTGGGTATTATTTATTTATTTATTTTTTTTTTTTTTTTTTTTGGCTGATGCTGCATAAGCTTGCTTTCTTGCATCAAATGCCTCTACTAATGCTAATGCTAAGATGGGTAATGCAGTAATTTATTCAATATGAGAAAAATAAAACAGCTCCGTTTTTTGCCCATTCAGTGTGTATTATGAGTCTAATGATGTATATTAATACATTAAAGTAAGTGTTATGTTGTTTATTGTGTATAATTATACATATCTGCTAGAGAGAGGTGTTGACTTCTTGGAATATTATTTGCTGTTTAATACTTGTGATCCATGCAGAAAAAGTGACATTGCTTTCTTCTCTCTCTCTCTCTCTCTCTCTTTTTTTTTTTTTTTTTTTTGTATTATTGCTTTCAGCAAACTTCTTGACTAGGGGCAAACTGCTCTTGCTAATTACACTACATGAAGTGGTGACCAGCTGGGTGTCACTTTAGAACAGCTAAGAATGGTAGATAGAAAATGCCAGTATTTGGTGTACAGCTGAAAAAATATGTTTAATTATAGTTGAGAAATTTTACCTTGGTTGGCCACGTGGAATAATTTTTTTTTTTTTTTGTTTGATTGCATAAATAATTTTAGTCATAACAATTACTGAAGGAAAATATTAACCACAGAAGCTTCTTCACAGGAAAATATTACACACAATTATATATTCTAGTATAAATAATAACAAGAAAAAAATTTTTTTTCAGGGTATTAGTACTGTTCAATTTGAATGGGGAGGTATATGATAAAATTTTTTGTAAAATCAGATTATGCAATATCCCTAAATATTAACGCAAGTTCAGTTCCTGCTAAGTGCTAAGATTAAACAAATTCTATTTTTTTTTATGTTTCTCAGTAATGCTTTTAAAAAACATTATTCCAAAAAAAAAAAAAAAACACTAAGTGATGACAATCACTTATTTTTTCAGAATCAATCAATCAAAAAAACATGAGTACTCAATAAATTCTAAATTCTGGTTCCTTCTTCTCCCCTTTGATTATATACTTTTAGCTTTTCCCTTAAATTCTGAATATTTTATTTATTTTTAATGCTGAATCTATCATCTTGGCTCACTGTTCAAATTGTGTCATCATGACAATGCAGCCATATCAGCCAGAGGGAAGCACAACTGTATTTTTTTCTTTCCTTTTTTTTTTTTTAAGATGAAAATATCACGTCTGGATGGAATGTCAGGCTCATATACTTTAAATTTTTTCCCAATGGCCCAGGAGAATACTTGCACAGAGAAACCAAAATAAAAAACTAGGTTTGTTCCTTTACCAGTGGTAAAAATTTGATACTTTTAATTGTATTTCATTTGCTAAGCAGTGTGATGGGCTGCAAAAATTTGCCATGAAACATGGCCATAACACAAGGAAGAACAATCTCCAAAGGCAGAAATGAAGAAACTTTTATAAGTAAAACAGCTCTGACTGAAATTAAAGTTACTGCTGGTAAATTTTTTAACAATGGCCCAATGGAATACACAACAGAAGAACAAAATATAAAACCTAGGTATCCTTTTATGCTGTTGGTAAAAACCTAACACATTTTGATAATATAGGCTAGAAATTAAGTTCTGTGAAACACAGCCATAATTGGAAATTTTTAAGGCATATCAACATATAAAATTACAGGGGAAAAATTATTGTAAGTGTTTCATTCCCCGCACCAAAGGGAAACTTTTATAATTGCATGAGTAGAAGTGCTAGAAGAACGAAATGCCACTTTTCTTTTTTTTTTTTTTAAATAGATTGCAAGTATTAAACAAAAAATGATACTCAATCTTTAGAAGGTACATAGAATTACACTTAATAAACAATGTAGCACTTATTTCATTGGACAGCTTATATAATTCAGCTGTATGACTGTTATAGTAACAAAAACAAAACATTGACAAAGATTTCACATTTTCGTTGTTGAGAATTTCTTAAGAATACTAAATTTTTTTATAATCTTCCAATATAAAATTATTTTTTTCCATGCAGCACATTCATTGTCAAATTGAGCATGTAAATCTGGTGACTTGAAGCTGCACATACCTGCAGTGGGAAAATCATGGGTGATCATTAGTATCATTATCATTTTCAGTCAATCACCATTCATTATCATCATTAATATCATTAGTGACAATTGTATTTTTTTTTTTTCCCCAGTGGTGTAAACAAAATTGATTACAACATTTTGCATCAATAAGAGTTACTGTTATGTGAATTCCCTGGGATTCTGCACACAATTCTTGGAGAAGAACAAAAATGTACAATTTCAAGGTACCATATACTGTATAATGATACTATATGCAGTAGTAAATTTTTGTTATAGCTCCATTTCAATTTCACTATGACGTTTGCTGGTAGTTGGTTCAACAGTCTTTCTGAATTAGACACAAGCTATGCACAAGTCTTGGGACCCAACTCAATTCAGGCTTAAAAATAAATTAACTTTACTTTTCTTATTCAAGAAGAGTTTAGTTTTATTGGAGATTCCACTGCCAGAGAAACCGATATTTTTTGTTGTTAGGTAAACCCCAGGGTCCACATCTGGTGAGTATGGGCTTGGCACACCCAAAGTCCTGAGCTGGATATCATCGTTCTTCTCTTTCTTGGTGATTCACTTCTACTTCTCTCTCTCTCTCTTACTCTCTCGGAGTAATTCAGAAAAAAAAATTTTTTTTTTATTTTTGCTTCGGGCTTCCTTGCACCATATGGCTAATAATAATAATATTATTATTATTAAATGGGACTAATGATATTATATATAAATGAACTGATGATTTCTTGGATAAATGCGAGATGCAATCAAGAAGTTCTAGTTCTGAACAAATATTTAAGAAGTGATAAAGCTTGCCAGCTATTTGAATGGATCTCCTTCAACTTAGTTTATTGATTCTGAAATTACTGTAAGCATTCTCCATAAGCTTCTTTTGGAATAGTTAATATTTCCTGTGTTGCATTATGAATCTACTCAATTACTGCAGGCTTTTCAAGGGGATTTTAAGCAGGGGGCGAAGGAATCACATTGAGCTAAATCTATTGAATATGGCAGAGGACCACAGTAATGGTTCACAATAAATTCTTAAATGGAAAACACCAAGTGTTCACGTGCACTGTCATGATGAAAGCACCAGTTATTCCCTGAATCCAATACTACTGCATTTTCTATGAACAACTTTTTAACAATGTGTGTTCAAATTTGTAATGAACAATGCCCTGTGAGTCAAAAATTATAACAAGCATCACATCAAAATTACTTTCGTGTGCCTTGGAGAAGATGGGATCTTCTACTGGGAGGACTGGTCCTTTGTTTCCAGGTCATAACCATACACCCACGATCATCATCTAGTAATGATAGAAGAAACAAAGTATGGGTTGGCAGCAGCATGGTGACGAAGATACTGACAGAAACAACTTGCTGCTCTGTGTTCATCAGCAAGGATGCAAGGCACAAACTTGGCTGAACTATGTTGCACTCACTATGTTCCTCTGTTAAAATTAATTTACATGTTCCATAAGAACATGCCAATTTCACCAGCAACTTTGTGGATAGTTAAACATCAATCACCCTTGATTACATCACAAACACGAGTGATTAAATCAATGGTTTCTGAAGATAAAGGGCAGCTGGAGCAAGGATCATCTTCATTAGCATTAGTAGAGGCATATGATGCAAGAAAGCAAGCTTATGCAGCATCAGTCAAAAAAAAAAAAAAAAAAAAAAAACTTGCTCCCATTTCACTCCTCTGTTCGTTCAAAATACCTGTCCAGCTCAGCCTTAAATTTATTTAGGCTATCAACTTCCACAACAAAAGATGGAAGTCTGTTCCACTAATCAATTACCTGCTGGCTAAAGGCAAACTTCCACATATCTATCCAACAACTGTGTTTCCACAATTTCAATTTATGCCCTTTCAGGTGATTATTCTGAGCAAGAGGAAGAATCCCATCAGCACTGAGCATGCTCCAACCATTCAAGGCTTTATACACCCCTATCAGATCACCTCGCTGGTGCCTAGTCTCCAAACACTGTAATTTGCAAAACTTAAGCCTTTCTTCATAAGAGCAACCCTTTGTTCCATTCACTAATCTTGATCCCCTTCTCTGTACTCGTTCCAGCAGCTCTACAGCCTTCTTGAAATGAGACCTCCAGACTTGTATACAGTACTCAAGGTGCAGCCTGACCACTGCCTTATACAAGGGAATAATCACCTCCTTATCCCTGCTAGAAAAATTCCTGTATATTGTTAGCAAGACACTATGAGCTACTCTTGCAGACCGTCTGCACTGCTCAGAGAACTTCATATCTGCCTGCACGATTACCCCCAGATCCTTTTCATTCTCTACCACTGTCAGTGTAGTACCACAGAGTTGATACATTGCTCTGGGGTTACTGTTTCCCATATGTAGTACTTTACATTTGTCAATTTTAAACTTCATTTGTCATCTCTCAGCCCATCTGCTCAATCTTTCCAGATCCTGTTGCAGCAGCATAGTGTCAGTAGTGTCCTTGACAGCCCTGCCAACCTTTGTATCGTCTGCAAACTTGGACATTAAGCTTGATATACCATCATCAATATCATTTATAAATACAGAAAACAATAATGGACCCAATACTGAACCCTGAGGGACTCCACTAATAACATTAGTCCACGATGAGTCCATTGATTACCACTCTCTGTCTTCTCCCTCTCAACCACCCCTTTATCCATAGCAGCAATTTGCCTCCAATGGCACACTGCTCCAATTTGTGCAACAGTATCAAAAGCTTTTCTAAGATCCAAGTATATAATATCAAAGTTATTTCCTGCATACAGTTCTTTTGTGACTGCATCATAGTATCCAATCAAATTGGTCAGGCAAGACTTCCCCTTAACAAAACCATGCTGTGTCTGAGCTATAACTGAAGTCTTGTCTAGATGATCCTGCAGTGCTTCTTTAACCAGTGCCTCCATTAATTTTCCAGGAACAGAAGTTAAACTAACAGGTCTATAATTACTTGTGTCCCCCTTTGATCCTCCTTTGTGAATTGGGGTCACATTTGCACATCTCCAGTCCATGGGTACTTCCTCTGGGTCCAAGGAAGCTCTCATAATTATGGCTAAGGGTTTGCTTACTTCCTTTGCTGCCTTCTTTAATATAACTGGATAGATCCCATCCACCCCAGGTGCCTTTCTTGTATTTATCTTCAACAATTTCTCCTCCACTTTACTCTCAGTTATCACAAGATTATCTAGCTTACTGCCAGATTTGAATACACCTCTGGCATTTGCCTCACTGAATAACTCCTCATGTGCGAATGTCGATGCAAAATATTCATTTAGTTTGTTAGCTACCTGAGCAGGATCATCAACAGTTGAACCATCGACAACCAGTGGACCAATCTGATTCATCCCCTTTCTGCTACAGTTTACATAAGTAAAGAACTCTTTGCTGTTTTTCTTTGCATCCTTTGCCAAAGATTTCTCGTAATCTGCCTATCTATCATAGGCTTCTGTGTCACATGTTAATTTATATGTATCCCATGCATTTTTCTTCTCTGCCATATGTCTCATTAGTTCATCTGACATCCATTTAGGCCTAAACCTTGAACAATATTTCTTAGTCGGTATGTAAAGCCTAGTAGCTTTCAAGGACAGGCAGCCCTCTTTAAACTATGTGAACCATTAAAGTCTTCAAATGACATACATCTCCAATTCTAAATTGTTTGCACAAAAATAAGAAATTTACAGAATTTTTTTAAATTTTGATTTTATTAATATTAGTATTGGAAATATAATATCAAGTAAGGCATAATGAAGCAATTTGTTAAAGCAGTGAATAAGGATGGCAAATGCTTTAAGTACCTTTGCAGTAAATTTCATGGTTTATCTGATGCTAAATTCAGGAGGGTATGTTCATTGGTCCCCAAATTAGAAAATTAGTTTTAGACAGTCAGTTTGAAACTACAATGACTGATGTTGAAAGGGAAGCCTAGATTGCTTTTAAAAGTGTAATGGAAAACTTTCTAGGAAATCATAAATCACAGGATTTTGAGAAAATTGTTCAAAATATGCTCGAAAAGCTTCGCAATTTAGGTTGCAATATGAGCATCAAAATTCACTTTTTGCATGCTCATCTTGATTTTTCCCCCAAAAATCTTGCACAGATGAGTGAAGAACAAGGGGAGAGATTCCACCATCAGGACATAAAGGAAATGGAGCAGAAGTACCAGGGAAGGTGGAATACAAGCATGATGGCCAACTACTGCTGATTTTTAAAAAGAGAGAAATCTGGCACTGTACATAAAAGAAAAACGATTAAACGTTCTTTTCAAACAAAGAGACAAAGGTCTGATTAATGAAAGTTTCAAAATTTTGATTAATACTTGTTAGTATTTACGTATTTTTTGATATATGAAAATGTAATCCTATCAATTTGTCATTACTAATAGAATAAAGTTATATACTTTCGTAAAAAACAATACTTTTTTATTTCTTAAATTGTTGTTATTTTGGTTTTTAGGAGCATTAGCAACTAAGGCCATATTGCTCCAGGATATGCGGTGGTCATTCCCTGACCTTTCCGCATCCTCCGTATTTGATGGTCACAGGCTCGAACCTCAGTCTAATCAAGAAGCGTGTGCTACGCACTGCTGCTCCTGACCACGTGGCTACGGAGGCGCCTTCTTAAATTGTGATGTATCTGGATGTGATAGAAAAAAATCAATGTCATATTTGAAATCACAGCAACATATTTCAGCAGTAGGCCCTATTGAAATTCAAACCCCAGTGAACAAACTTAAATTTGTAAACTAGTGTTATCAGCCGCTCAGAAAATCACTCAGAAATCGCTATAGTCACTCACTTTGCACTCAGGGCCGTAATAATCAGCACAAGAATAGTTGGTCTGAAGTGTGTCTAAAGTAACATCAGGAGTTGCCAATAAAATGAGTGAATTTGATTTCCTTGAGAAAATTAACACTGACATAACAGAACTAAAAGAAACTTAGTATCACCCAGAAACAGGGGACAATGTTTCACTGTAGCATGTATAACATATTTAGAAAAGAAAGACAAGACAAGACAAAGAGGGGTGTAGGGGTCATGCTTTTCACCAAAAGCAATCTGACTACAACTAAAGCATGTCCAGATTCAGAACCTATCCAGGCCAGCATAGGTATGTAGAGGTAGAATCTGTGGCAGAGATGGTAGGAAGGAAAGGGAAACAGACCAAGGGTATATTACAAACTAGAAGGCTGTGAAGAATATAATGAGATCCAATATAAGCAGATTGAATGAGTGAGTGCCTTGTTGTAGGCAACTGTAATTTGATCCTCAGTGATTGGGGTAATGAGTTAGGAGGGAACTCACCATGGGAAGAAAGTTTTTAAATCAATTAAATGATTGCTATTTATATCAGGCCAAATCATAAATTTGTTGAGCTACTAGAAGTATCATTAAATGCAATTCAAGCTAATTTTAAAGCATTATTCTTATGGGATGTTGTTGTTGAGTTTAACGATATGGCTGCTAGGGCCATATTGTTGTAGTTGTTGTTGTTATTTGGTTTTTAGGAGCATTAGCAACTAAGGCCATATTGCTCCAGGGATATGCGGTGGTCATTCCCTGACCTTTCCGCATCCTCCGTATTTGATGGTCACGGGCTCGAACCTCAGTCTAATCAAGAAGCGTGTGCTACGCACTGCTGCTCCTGCCCACCTGGCTACGGAGGTGCCAGGGCCATATTGTGTCTTTCTAATGATGAATATGAAATATTAGGTTAATTGTGATAACTATATTTTATGATATATTCCTATACGATTTAGGAAAATAAATAGTTCTTTTTCATTAGAATCATCTCCCAGAATCTGTAATAAATTTATTGATGACTGTGTATTAGCTATTGATTTAAAGGTGTTTAAGCAGATATTTTGAAAGTGGGAACAGTCCACTAACAAATGGCGAATGGTCAGTTGTACTTGACATGATGTACATTGGGGAGTGCTGTCATTAGTTAATAGATACAGGTGAGTGAGGTGAGTATGCCCAATCCTTAGCCTTCCTAAAATTATTTCATCTCGCTTGTTTTTTCGGAAACTGGAGAGCCACAGCTTTGGTTCCGGTTTTATTTGGTAGAGTTTATTTCCTGGATAACCATTCCACATTAATGACCAGCTGTTATAACATGCTTTATAGATAATCTGTTCGTAATCTGTACATGGAACTTGAAAAGTTTGCGAAATAGTGGTTTCTGGTTGCGCCATGATCTGCTCTTTCATTGCCAGCTATTCCAGAATGTCCTGGGATCCAGCAGAATGCCACAGTTTGGTTCAATTCCTTACAGGCAAGCAACTTAGAATGAATCTGTTTTATTACAGGTTGAGAGGAGTTGGTATTACTGCTTATGGACACCGAGCGAATCAGTGCATATTAAAGCAGATGGAATTAGTCATTCAATAATGTGATCCAGAGCTAAGTTTATAGCATAGAGCTTGGCAGTGAAGATATTACATTCTATTGACAATGAGACAGAAGTGCTGAATGACGGGAAGATTGCAGCAGCACCTACTTGGGTCTCGGTTTTTGATCCATCTGTATAGATTTCACATGCATTTGAATTAGAAAGAGTGTAATTTGCACGTAATTGTGCGATATTGGAAGGAGACAAAGTGTTCTTTCCCCACTGTTGAAAGTAGTCATCATATATTGCACAGATATTTTTCCAGGGTGGATCTGGTGTTTTGTCCTGAAATATATTGCTGATTTCTAAATTCCATGATTGAGCCAGTTCCTTAAATCTAAGTGAAGCAGGTCGGTTTTCATTAGGTTTACTGATGTAAAATGACTCGCATTCAGTATTGTAGAGACATCTCCAACAAGGATGAGAGGGCAGAATAAGATTTTTGCCCTGTGCTTTGAGAGTCGCTCTAGGTTCATGAGCTTCAATGTAAAGGCTCTGAACCGGGGAGGTTCTGAATGCACCTAGAGCGACTCTCAAAGCACAGTGCTCAATGGTGTTTAGTCGTTCTAAAGTACCTTTCCTCGCTGAATCATATACTGGAGAACCATAGTCCAAGTGAGACCTGATGAGAGCTCTATAAAGATGGATGAGGGTATGATGATCAGCGCCCCATGACATGGTTGACACACACACCGGAGGATGTTTAATTTCTTCAAGCAGCTGGTTCGAAGATAGGCCACATGTGCTTGAAAGTTCAGTTTCCTGTCTAGTATCAGACCAAGGAAACGGACATTGTGAGCAAGAGGAACTGGCACGTTATTTATCTTTAGCTCTGGATCAGGATGAAGTGACTGAAGTTTGCAGAAATGAGTGGTGGTGGTTTTCTGTTCAGCGAGATTATATCCATTTCGTAAGGTCCAGGACTGAATTCTTGTTAAAGCAATTTGTAACTGTCTTTCGATAGTATTCATGCTTTGCGATTGGTAGGATATGGTGAGATTGTCAGCATACATGTATACTCCAATCGTTTTTGTAAGTTCTTAGAAAATATTGTTCATCCTAATCGCAAATAGGGGTAGACTCAATATGAAACCCTGTGGGACACCCTCTTCTTGAATGTGAGATGTTGACAGCATGTTTTTTATCGGACCCAAAATGTACGCAATTTTAAAAAGTTCTGAATTATTAAAGGGAGATGTCAGATGACCTCTCACCCCCAATTGATGCATATCTTTAATAATACCATAACGCCAAGTGGTGTCATATGCTTTATGAATATCCAGGTTGACCATCACTAGATGTTGCCTTCTGACGAAGGCATTACGAATGTTGCACTCAATTTTTACAAGTACATCTAGGGTGGACCTGTTTTTATGGAAGCCATATTCAGAGATTTTCAGAGTCTAGAATCCAGGTGAGTGTCTTATGTACCATCCTTTCAAAGATTTTGCCCAAACAGCTTGCCAAAGATATTGGTCTGTAATTCTCAACTAGAGAAGGATCTTAGCCTGGTTTTGGAATAGCACAAATATAGGAATGACGCCATGACAGAGGATATGTATTTTCTGATGTTTGTTTGTTTGTTATTTTGGTTTTTAGGAGCATTAGCAACTAAGGCCATATTGCTCCGGGATATGCGGTGGTCATTCCCTGACCTTTCCGCATCCTCCGTATTTGGTGGTGATGGGCTCAAACCTCGGTTTAATCAAGAAGCGTGTGCTACGCACTGCTGCTCCTTCCCACCTGGCTATGGAGGCACCTGTATTTTCTGAGAAGATCCAGTTATAAAAGAGTAATAGTATGCCGAGATCAGCTTCACACAGATGCTTCAGCATACTGTAGTGAATGCCATCTGGTCCTGCTGCGCTGTTTGGAGATTTGCTCAAAGATTCTCTCAGTTCAGATAGAGTAAACATTATACGGAAGTGAAAGTCTAGTTGCGAAATTAAATTTATGACGTTCTAAATCAGTTTTACTGCATTGAAAGGAGATCACATAAGAGGAACAGGCAGAAATGTTATAAAAAGATTCGGCTAAAGCATTTGGAATGTCAGTAGGAGAGGACAAGTCCTGCCCATTGCATTGTATTATCGGAGATTGCAGTAGTAGAAATTTCCCATTGAGAGCTTGAATTTTTTTCCAAATGATTCAAGTGTCAGTATTTTTGTTAATAGCTGAGGTGAATTTAATCCAGGAGTCACGTTTTGCTGTCTTCCTAATTTGTCTTGCTTTGGGTCTGAGTTTTTTGTACATAATTAGGTTGGCGGTAGTTGGAAATTTGCAAAACTGGTTCCAGGCACGGTTTTTTTCTCGTTTCGCTTTAGAGCATTCTTCTTTCCACCACTGATTTTGGTGTACATGCTTGAGCTGATCAGATTTTGGAATGGAAATTTCTGCTGCAGATAATATATGGCTTGTAATGTGATAAGTAACATCATCAATATATTTCTGTTGTACATATAGTTTGTCAAGTAGGACACAAGTTGAATAGTTTTTCCAGTCTGATTTATGAAAGTTCCAAGAAATACGGCCTTTGGGACATGACACCATCTGTGTTTGAATTGAACTGATGATAGGAAAATGGTCACTGTGGAATGGATCATTTAGCACTAACCATTCCATGCTTGAAAAAAGAGATGCTGAACATATGGATAAGTCTACGGCTGATGTAGTACCTATAGATAGTTGGATATGAGTTGAACAGACAGAATTTAACAGAGTCAAGTTATGATTATCCAAGAATATTTCTATTAATTGGCCTCTCCTATCCATGGTGGAAGATCCCCAAAATGGATGGTGACCGTTGAAATCATCGAGTAAACAGACTGGAGGTGGCAGTTGTGTGATAAGATTTTCAAGTTCAGTCTGGGAAGAAGGATAATTTGCTGGGATATAAATGGATGCAAGTGTTAACGATATTTCCATTGCTATCCGAACCGCTACAATTTCTAAAGAGGTTTTTAGTTGGAGATGTCTTGACGGTATTTTAGTTTTGATAAGAACAGCCACCCCACCACGAGCAGGGGTTTCAGAATCCCTGTCTCGCCTAAACATAGTATAATTTTTAATTTTCAGAGAAACCTGTGGTGATAAAAAGGTTTCCTGTAAACATACACCTATTGCTTTAGTTTGTATGAGTAAATCATTCAAGTCATCTATATTACTGCATACCTCTACAGTTCCATTGAAGGAATTTATTCAGTTGTTGGATTTATTTGAGGAAGATTGATCTGACTGTTTTTACTGAGAAGGTTTCAGTCTGCTTAGTTTTGATTTTTCATTTCTGGGAAAGGTTGGGTGTCCTGTATCCATGATATCATTAGCATGTAACTCTGGTACTGTCTTCATCCTCTGACTGAACCTCCATTTCCATGTTGCTAATGCGTGGTTTCACTTTCTTCTGGTGGTGGTGGTAGTAGTAGTGGCATGCGATGCAAGAAAGCAAGTGTATGAGCTTATGCAGCCTCAGCCAAAGAAAAAAAAAAAAAAAAAAATCACACCATTCCCTCAAATGCCCGTCCAGTTCCTCCTTAAGTTTATTTAACCTATCAACTTCCACAACGACAGATGGAAGTTTGTTCCAGCAATTAACCACCCGCTGGCTAAAGACAAATTTCCACACATCTACTCTAGATCTGTCTTTTCTTAATTTGAATTTATGCCCCCTTAGGTTCGTAATCTGAACAAGTGGAACGATCCCATCAGAATTCAGTGTGCTCAACCCATTCAAGGTCTTATACACCTCAATCAGATCACCGCGCAGGTGCCTAGTCTCCAGCCACTGCAATTTGCAGAACTTAAGCCTCTCTTGGTAAGAGGATCCCTTCATTCCCCTCACCAATCTTGTTGCCCTTCTCTGTACACGCTCAAGCAAATCTACATCCTTCCTAAAATGAGGCCTCCAGACCTGTACGCAGTACTCAAGGCGTGGCCTGACCACTGCCTTATACAGAGGGACAATCACCTCCTTTTCCCTGCTAACAAAATTCCTGTATATCATTGACAAAACCCCATGACCTGCCCTGGCACCTGTCTACATTGCTCAGAAAACTTCATATCTGACTGCACAATTACTCCCAGGCATTTTCTACCACATTAAGTGTAGTACCACACAGTTGGTACGTTTCTCTGGGATTACTTCTATCCATATGCAGTACTTTGCATTTGTCAAGGTTAAACTTCAGTTGCCAATTCTTAGCCCATCTGCCCAAATTATCTAGATCCTGTTGCAGTAGCACACTGCCATTACTGTCATTAACAACCCTGCCAACCTTTGTATCATCTGCAAACTTCGACACTAAGCCTGATATACCTTCATCAATATCATTGATAAATATACAAAACAACAGAGGACCCAACAACGAACCCTGTGGGACTCCACTAATAACATTAGTCCACGAAGAGCAGCACCCATTAATTACCACCCTCTGCCTTCTTCCACTCAACCATCCTTTTATCCATTGTAGTAACTTACCCTTAATACAATTCTGCTCCAATTTGTACAATAGTCTTCCATGCGCAACAGTGTCAAAAGCTTTCCTGAAATCCAAATATATGATATCAAAATTATTTTTTTGCATCCAGTTCCTTTGTAACCACATCATAATATCCTATCAAATTTGTCAGACAAGACTTTCCCTTAACAAACCCATGCTGTGTCTGAATTATTGCTGCGGTCTTGTCTAGGAATGCGTCTTTAACCAGTGACACCATTATTTTACCCGAAGCAGAAGTTAAACTGTCTGTAATTACTCGTGTCACCCTTTGATCCCTCTTTGTGAACTGGGCATACATTTGCACACCTCCAGTCCGTGGGGACCTCCCCTGAGTCCAAGGATGCTCTCATAATTATGGCTAAGGGTCTGCTTTGTTGCTTTGCCGCCGCCTCCTTTAATATAACCGGATAGATCCCATCCACCCCAGGTGCTTTTCTTACGTTTAACTTCAACAATTTCTCTTCCACTTTGCTCTCAGTTATTACAAAATCATTAAGTATCTTGCTACAATTTGATAACCTTATGTTTAACTTCAACAATTTTCCTCCACTGTGCTCTCGGTTTTCAATAGTAGCTGATTTTGTTGTTTCGGGCAAGGTTGAGATAGCATCAGTTGGGATGCTGATTGGGGTGTTGCTGGTCTCGTTGACCGTAGTTTTCTTATTGTAAGTTAGCATAGTTTTGGCCCAGGTGGCAAAGGAAATATTCGGTTCGATGGAGACATCTGTTTGGGTTGCAGTTGAGTGGCTATTTTTGGTGACCGATGCATATGATCAGCTAAACATGGTTAGCATTATTTGCTTTCTTGATTTATGCTCCACTTTATACTTCTGGATTTTTTTCCTTGTTTTCCAAAGGTCACACGCTTTAGAAAATGCAGGATGGCTTCCTTTACAGTTTGGGCAAGTGTGAGTGGAAGCTGTACAGTCTCCTTGGAGCCGCAAATAGGGCACACAGCATCACCTCAGCATGCCATCTGAGAATGGCCGTACTTCTGGCACTTAAAGCAGCGAATGGGATTCAGGATGTAAGGTCGAATCTTGCAGTTTAAGTTAGTTAGTTAGTTATTTATTTTTGGTTTTTAGGAGCAGCGATGGATATGCATCGCAATTCATTGCTGCTCCTTTTAGCCCTGGAAGAGGGAATTCCTTCTCCCAGGTTACCGACCCCGCCACATGGGAGCAGGAGCAGTGCCAACCAGTGGCCAAGCGATCAGCAGAAGAGGAGAGCAGTACAAGCGGTGAAGCAGTGACATTGTTCAGCGAGGGAAGCAGTAACGTTGCGAGAGGTGGAGGGATTATTAAAGCACTAGTACTCGTCCTAGGAAAATCGCACTAGAAAGATCACTTGGCACTCGGGGCCTTCCTACGGGAGATTGTCATAATTGAAATGTACATTATTTGAAATATATTATGTTTATATACAAAGGGTACTAGGAAAGTTTTGCAATACAGCTTTGTTTATTTAATTTTTTCAAAGTAATTTCCTCTACATTCAATACACCTCTCCATCCTCCGAAACCAATCTTTAAACCAGTTCTGCCAAGTTTCACTAGGGAATAAAGCACACTCGTTGTCCCAAGCCCGTAGAAGGTCCTCATCACTGGAAAACCCGCCTCCCTTTTAGCTTCATTTTCACATGCGGGAACAGTGCAAAGTCGCAGGGAGCAAGGTCTGGACTGTAGGGAAGGTGCTCGAGAAGTTTCAGTCCTTTCGTGGTCAAATATTCGGTGCAGGCTTTGGCGCGGTGAGCTGGAGCATTATCGTGATGGAGGTACCAGGTGTCCATTCTTGACTTTGGCCGCAGGTTCTTCATAGATCCAATGACTTTAGGCAGGCATTGTTCAGTATACCACTTAGCTGTGACTGTCTTCTGCGTGTCCAAAACGACACGTTCCACAATTCCACTCGATTTGAAAAATACAGCTATCATTTTCTTCTTTACAGATCGGGATTTTCTGACAATTACGGGTGTGTCGTCATCATCAAAGACCCAAACTTTGTTTTGAGCCTTGGTCAGCAGATCGTAATAGTACAGCCAAGTCTCGTCACCTGTCACGATGTTGTTCACATACCGAGATTGTCCCTTATCAAACTTTTTTAACATCTCCCGGCACCAAGTCACACGTCGTGTCATTTGCTCTTCAGTCAGTTGATGCGGCACCCAGAGAGAACAAAGTTTCTTCACGTGCAAATGATCTTGCAGAATCGAACGAATTGCTGGTGCATTTAGGCCCAAAGTATCCTCTATCTGTTGGTAGGTCACTCGCCTGTTTTCGTCAAGCATTTTCCTCACAGCAGTAACGTTTTCCTCCGTAACTGACGTTCGTGGCCTTCCCGGCCTCTCAGAATCCTCCAGAGTGAAATTTCCCCTTTGGAATTCTCTATACCACCTGAATATCGTTGTACGATGTGGACAATCATCATCTAGTGCAAGAGTCATTTCTTCTAAGCACTAGTCTATGGTTAAACCACGCACGAAATTATACCGCAAAACTGTCCTTATCTCATTTCGTGACCACGATGCCATCGCAAGCACTTGACACTCTCACTACTAATGAATAACTGAGCCCATCGACTTGGCGCGGCGGCTACTATGCACGTATGAACATGTCTCAACATGCAGCAACAAGCAGCTTCCTGTGATTCATTGTTGCGTCATAATGCAAAACTTTCCTAGTACCCTTTGTATTACGTGTTCACACTTAAGTTTGAATAAGTCAGATTAAATATCTAGAATAAATTGGAGAGAGAAAACCCCTAAAGTATTCCATGAAGCCAGCTTGGCCCTGGGCAAAAGTCGAAAATGCCAAACTTTCTCTGGTCTACAACAGAAATCAAACCCAACTCCCATAAAGAGAGAGGTGGCAAAGCAACATGATCACTATATTGACATTAGTACAGGCATACCTCGATTAACGAATAGGATGTGTTCCACGAAATTACTTCGTTAAGCGAAACTTCGTTTTCAGAGGTAAAAATACTATGGCCAGAATAGGGATATGTTTCTACGTAAAGAAAATGAAAAGCTTTTTTTCGAACAAAGAAAATTTTATTAAATAAACAGTCAACTTACATACAAAGTGAAATCACATTTTAAAATATGAGTCTAAAGTTGATTGTTTATGCTTTTTTCTCTTTCATTTAACAATTGCCTATACGGAGTTATTGCATTTAACACTGATCACTTAACAATAAATCAGGATCATTTTCACTAAAAAATTTTTTTAATTTTTCAATATCATTTAAGCACCTTTTTATCTTTGGTTGTTAACACTTTTTCGGCAGGAACTTCTTTAACTTCGTCTTCATTATCTTTGTCTTCGTTGCTAACAAGCTTTTCTAAATCTTCACTGAAAAACCATGATCTTCTGCATTCAATAAATTTCTAACGTCCTCTTCATCGACATTTTCAAAACCTATTGATTGAGCCATCTGGATAACTTCATTTCTAATTTTTTGGATGTTATTTTCTTCTTCTAGTACAACTTCTGGCCATATTTTGTGCCAAACTCCGTTTAAGCATTTCTTAGTGACTTCTTTCCAAGAACTATCAATGTTTTCAATTACGTTTTTAATGGTGTAATTTTTCCAAAAAGTTTTAACCGTCATTTCCTCTTTATCCTCTAGTTCAGTTAAATTGCTTAATGTTTGACGCAGATAATAAGCTTTAAATTATGTTATTACTCCCTGATCCAATGGTTGAATCAGGGAAGTTGTGTTTGCTGGAAGAAACACAACTTTGACAGGAATGCATGTGTCCAACGTGTTAAGATCAGTAGGAGGTCCCGGAGCATTGTCTAACAACAAAAGAGCTTTTTCTTCAGAGTTGTTTTTTTGACAATACCGTTTTACTTCAGGACAAAAGTAGTTAACAAACCAATCAGTAAATAACTCCTTGGTAACCCACGCTTTTCTCTTTGCTTTCCATATTACATGTAAATTCATTTTTATGTTACTTTTTAAAGCCCTTGGATTTTCTGAATGGTAAACTAATAACAATTTTAATTTATAATCGCCAGAGGCATTTGATCCAAAGAGTAACGTTAAACGGACTTTGGCTGCTTTGAACCCAGCAGATGATTTTTCTTCAATAGAAATGAAGCTTTTTGTTGGTAGCCGTTTCCAGAACAAACCACTTTCGTCAACATTGAACACCAAATTTGGTGGAAAATTTTCATGTTTAATTATTTCCTTTAGTTTTTCTAGAAACGTATTTGCAGCTTCTCCTGTTAATTTCATACTATGAATCCTGGCCCGTTTTTTAAATTTCTCGAACCAACCACGAGAAGCCCCAAAAGTTTCCGTAATTTCTTCAGTTTGTTTAGATTTCAGGTGATTAAACAAAAATAATGCTTTTTCTTGAATTACCATTTGACTTAAAGGCATATGACGCTGTGACATATCATCTATCCACAAACTTAACATTTTCTCCTTTTTTTTCTAAAATTGGATTCCTTAAGCAAGTTAATTTTGCCGCTGTAACATCTGTACAATTCTGAGCAGACTGTTTTATTTTTTCTGATTGCCTTAGTATAGTTGTTAAAGTTGGTTACGCTAATCCTAAAGAATGTGCCACATCGGATTTTCTTTCGCCGCTTTCAACAAGTTGTACGATATTTAGTTTAGTTTCCAAAGAAATTGCTTTTCTTTTCTTTGATTCTGACATTTTAACTAAAACAAACAAAAATATTTCTATTAAAATTTACAAATTCTACGTTATGTAATGCTATCAAAGAACCTACGTCAATTATTGCAATGCACCACACTAAAACGTCAATCATATAAAGGAAATGGAGGACAGTTAAAAATCACAATCTGGCATACCAAGAAGACGGATCGTTGCAATGCACCACACTGAAACACACCCTGTGAAGTGTAAACTACAACTAAATTAGGCAAATGACGTGCAGAACTGTTATAATAGACACACCCACAGCTCGGGAGCACTCGGAAGTACGTAACGAGTCGCCATCAGTCACCAATCGGATGATTGTTGGGCGTTGGCCTTAAATTGGAATATTTTTTTATGTTAAATGGGGCTTGAAATTGCGGACTTCGTTATATCGAAGCTTCGTTATCAGAGGTAACGTTAACCAAGGTATGACTGTATTTCACTTTTTTATTCAATCAAAGTGCAACCTAGTTTGCAATAATCTAATTAAAATGCAAATAAGATATCACTGGAATAAAATTTTATTCAAAGTGAATGCACAATTTAATTATAACTGTTATATAAAATGTGTTAGAAGTTGCTCATGTAGACATGTTTCCATTCTTTTTGGTAGGCTCCATGCAAATCTACAAAGAATATGTTCATTAGGGATGTGAATACAGTTTCTAATGTTTTGCTTTGTCATATTTGATACATGCCTGTTTGGATATTTCTATTACTGAATGTCTCTTAGTATTTCTGAAAAGATCTGGATAAAAGAAATGTTCCAAATTAAACATATGATCTCAAGGAAACCTGCTATGCACACTAATAAATGCTGTGCTGCTCCTCAAATACTACAACAATCATGATAAAACTGCCTTCCGCCACCTCTCCAAAAATATCACTCTATTTAATGACATCACATGCTGTTGCCACATTTACCATATGCAAATTAACCAATGAACAGATAACCCAGTATGTAAAAGAATTCATTTACAAGATCACAAATGTAATAACCAACCATAATCATTATAATTACATTTATTATCACTTACTTTGTCTCTGTTTTTTCACTGCTGTGACCATATCTACTGAACTCAGTAGATATATACTCTGTTTTCTTCAACCATGGAACAGTTTTGTTATGATGACGAGACCTATTTAAATTCAATAAATAATTATAAATTCACTCAATAAATATTTATAATTCAATAAATAATTACATCACTGTGCATGATTTTTGAAAATTATAAACTAATAGAACTAATAGCTGTTTTTAACTCAGTTTTTTTACACTGATTTCAGGAATGTTATTTGTTTTTTTCTATCACATACCATATTTTTCACAAATTACTTAAATTGATGTCATGAGTTGTATTATTGAATGTATTCAGTTAGGAGTAAATGATGGGAATTCATAATCCGAATCCTCATATGATGGCAACACAGTTAAGTAGTCCACAAGTAAAGACAAGGTATCACAGAATTTGTAAAAAATGTGTATTGTGCTTATTTTGAAGTGAAATTTGGTGACCAGGATAAACAATAGGCTCCACATAAAGTCAGCTGAACCTGTGAGGTTGTGGTAAAATGGTAAAGAGAAGTATATATCTCATAAACCATGTGGAGTTACTAATATATTTTATTTAAGCATTAGCCTAAACTAATATACATTGGGTAATGTTTCAGGTATCTTGCCGATACCCATCATCAGACCGTGCTGTCTGGGAAACAAAGATAAAGATTACAAATTAGATTTTTCATTGATTTGGTCACAATTTAACTAAGTATCAGTTCTAAGATTGTTGTTGGGAACTTTTTGGGGTACAACAAGATTCCAGACTACAAGAATACAAGAATATAGTTGAAAATATGTTGGCATACTTTAAGAGCTGGGCTGCAACATGAGTGTCAAAATACATATTTTACACTCTCACACTGACTACTTCCCAGAAAATCTAGGAAATGTTAGTGAAGAACAGGGTCAGAGGTTTCACAAGGACATTACAGACATGGAGATGACGTATCAGGGGAGGTGGAATGTCAACATGATGGCTGACTATTGCTGGATGCTGAAGAGAATCGCAAAGTAGAAGGGTCTGCAAGA
The DNA here is from genome assembly GCF_048544385.1 of Mastigoproctus giganteus. Lineage (NCBI taxonomy): Eukaryota > Metazoa > Arthropoda > Arachnida > Uropygi > Thelyphonidae > Mastigoproctus > Mastigoproctus giganteus. The sequence goes on from NC_143580.1 coordinate 142,838,241, forward strand.
AAATCAAAAGAACGAAAATTTAACCCATCACAGATCAGGTTTTAAAATGAGGCGAGCATTTAGTGGACTTTTTACCACACTGCCCTTTTTAATAGTGTTATCAACATTATTTAAATATAAAAGTCTGGTTAAAAATTGAATTTTCTTATAATTTTAGTATACAAATTCTGCAAAAATTAATAATTTGTGAAAAATCAAATTTTCTTTTGGGATTTCTGAAGAAACCTCACATGATGGAAACAAAAAGAGGTAATTTTTGAAATCAGCATTAGAAAATAATTCAGAAATGCCCTTTTCTGAGAAAATATCAGCGAATTTTCTTCAAAATGAAGAGTAGTGTTATTCAATTATTTATTAAATAATTATTTTGAATAGTCATTACTTTGAAATAATGATTATTCTCTAAGCACTTTTAATTTCATTTTTTTGCAAGAAGATGACTCACTTTAAATGATGCTACAGTTACTGCTTTAGATTGTAAATTAGGTGTCATGAAGAAATTTTGTTGCGTGAATAATCCGGATTTAAGTTCTTCTAATTTATTTTGTCTAAGATTCGGCGGAACATCCGATTGGTATTTACCATGGAGTGCGTTGAAGTGCCTTTCTAAATTTCCTTTTTTTTGGGTATAGCCACGGAAGCATTGCAAATCAAACAACAACATTTTTCTTTTATCATTACAAAAAAAGTATTCTAGTTCCCACTCTTGATGAAAATGATACATTTTGCTCTTTTTCGTAGTATTCATTTTAGATCAAGGGATATTAAATTAGTGCATAAGTACTGTCCAGTTATTAATATTAAGTAAGCTGAATAAGAATTCGACACATACACTATACTCTCCACAACATAATTACGTGAATTTTCACTAGACAAGCCTAGCTGCTGCGCGGCGACAAGAGTAGTCACGTGGTTCAACGGATTTGTAATAAGCGTATGCAGTGGGGTGCATAATAATAATAATAACATTTACATTTTGACTAATCTATTTTTTTATATATGTTTAAAATTCATCGTGATCGACTTGTTGGTCACCCCTGGTATATTAAATTGCTACAGAATAGCATAATGCATATCCCGAACTTGATAGCGTAAAGTATAATGTAAAGCTAGATAGCGTAATACGTAGCACTGTATTAAGATACTGTTAGCTTAGTATAGTATTATTAATTAATCAATAAAATTTTTTATTAGTCTTATTAAATTTTGTTGTTAATTAAATTGTACTTAAATGGAAGCATGACCCAGACTAGAGCAGCAAAGCAATGCGCAAGTATATGCAATTATCTGAAGTCTAGTCATCACTCAGTACAGTGTTAGATTTTAGAGTGTTCGATACAATGTAAAGCAGTTACATTTTCAAAGAGTTAATAATGGTGGATAAGAATGAAAAAGGAACAACGTGTGGATGCAGTACGAAGACTACAAAGGTAAGAAAAAGACTAAGTTTGAAAATTAAATTAGATGTTTTGAAGCGAATTGATTCCAGTCTGTGAGAAGTTTGTAGCCAAAGCAATGACAGGGCATCTTAACGGATTCATCGCATTGTGCCAAAAGGATGGTGAATTACCAGATTTTTTGAGTTACCCTGTATCATCCACAAGCAAGTATTAGCCAGCAAAATATTAAATTCTAAGTGTTAGCTTACAAAATTGTGAATTCCATCAGAGGACAATCTCTTCAAAGGGGACTTTTCAAAATGTAACTCGATGAAAATGTACCAGATCTAATATTACACACAGATGTGAGGTGGCTGAGTCGGAGTAAGTTTCTAGAGATTTCGAAACTTGATGAATGAAATTTAAAAAAAATTGTTGATCAAAGGGGAGATGATTATCAGCAGCTACAAGATACTGAGTGGTTGTGTGGTCTGGCTTTTTGGCAGATTTTACCAAGTAAATTAAGTGATCTGAATTTGGAATTACAAGGAAAAAATAAAAAATGTGGGTGGCATGATTAGTAATATTTCTATATATAAATATCAATTTTTGGCAATAGCTAAGGATCTCAAAGAAAAAAAAAAGTTCTATCATTTTGCAAATATGCAAGTTCATTTGCAAAAATATCCTGTTTTTGAATTTAATAGTGAGAAATGTTTCTGAAATTGAGGAAGTTGTGGATGACTTTGAAACAATTGAGGACATTGTTCAATTTATTTCTTATCCATTTAATGTCGACTAAGATACGAAAAAAATTGAAGGGAAAAAAAAAAAAAAAAAACCGCTGAGATTTTTAACATGGAGAAAATATTACTTGAAAATGAAATTATTACATTGCAAAACGATATCTTCCTAAAAGCCAGATCATCAGAAAAAGTACACCGAGAAAAGTACCCAAATGTAAAAAAATGTAGTGAACTTTTAAATTCCTGTTTTGTTTCCACATACTATGTGAATCGGCCTTTTCGTATTTGAAAAATAAATAAATAAATAAATCGCTCTATTCTTACGGACTTGCATACAGAAGGTTCTTTACAGTTGGCCTCATCACAGTATATTCCCGATTTTGAAAGCTTAGCAGATGACATAAAGACACAAACATCGCATAAATTAAAAAATTTATGCGATGTTTAAATACGTATGAATTAAAAACAAGAATTTGAATTCTGAATTGTATTTAAATTTAAAGAACATTTTTCAATATGTGTTGATTAACTTTTTTAACCATGTGCAATGAAATCCTTGAGATGGCAGATGACGGCACATTTTGAAGAAAAAAAGTAGATCACATCACAAATTAAGTTGGCCACCCTGTAATATACTATAACAATGGCAGAAAGTTATGAACAGAAGTCTACAGACACTAAGTATTATACTCAATATCCCAATATAATTGGTATTTATAACAAACTGGGATTGGAACCAAAAGTTCTACACATATACATCAGATAATTCAACAAAATACATATATAGTTCAATAAAATTACTCGGGGATGAGAGTATCCGTATGCTAGTCAAAGAATTTTCAGCTCCAAGAAATGATGTATGAAGGATTTTGCCGTTTTATTGACCTAATTGCCATATTAAATCATACTCTATAAGTAGTTATATAGTCCTAGTCAAGCTCATTGTTTTATTATTTTTTTTTTATTTAGCTAGGTTACTAATTACAGTAAAGGTCCGAAAATCCGGACTGCTTGGGGACTGGGTCGATCCGGATTTTTGGATTTTCTGGATTCCCAGACAGATTCAAATTTAAGATGGAATAAAGAAGAGATGACCAGGTAAATTTTGACAGTTTATTCATTAGCAAATAAAGCATGCTTCATTTATTGAAATGAGCAGTTTTAAAGAAAAATAAAGTCAACACCTAACAAAGATGTAAACAAAAATTTTCACCACAAAAAAAGAAGAAAAAGTGTGTAACGCTGAAATCGTGTTTAAAAATGAACAATGTAAAAGAAAAATACAGTATATAAATGAAAGCAGAAGATACATAATATTTTATATAAATTAATTATTTGTTTTAGTTTTATTACCAAAACATTTTCATATAAAATACAAAGTTCGAAAAACAAACAAATATTTATTCATTCTTTTCCGCAATTTCTGTTGCGTCTGTTGCACTGCTTGTGGATGGAACACTTGCAGCTTCTACTCTATCTGCTGCACTGCTTGGTGCTTCTATTGCTTTCTTTAAATACTTTCGTATATCATCTTGTGTACGACTTTGTAATTTCTTTGTGATAAAATTATTATGCACCATATGCGCATGCATGATGTCCTGAAGACTGAAGCTATGGTTCTGTTCCATAAATTTAATAACTGTTTCAACAGTTATTGCAGTAGCCCAAGATTCTTCTGAATAATTCTCTTCTATCTTATCAGGAGTTATAATGCTTTGAATAATTTCTTGATCAGTGAAACAGCAGTGACTGCTGTTTGTTTGTTTGTTATTTGGTTTTTAGGAGCATTAGCAACTAAGGCCATATTGCTCCAGGCATATGAGGTGGTCATTCCCTGACCTTTCCACATCCTCCGTATTTGGTGGTCACGGGCTCAAACCCCGGTCTAATCAAGAAGCGTGTGCTGCGCACTGATGCTTCTTCTGCCCACCTGGCTATGGAGGCGCTGAAAGTCACTGCAACTTCAACATCATCTTCAATACATATTCACTCTTCTTCTACGTCATCAGCATTAAAGTTTGCATAGAGGTTGTCTTCTGTACATAATTTAACAGTTTCCATCAGTTCTTTCACTTTAGGTGCCTTCAGCTTTATGTGAAATCCTTCAAAATCTTCATTTCGATCAGATTGTAGATCTGCAAACATCACTTTCGGCCATAACTTTCACCACGCTCTTAAAAGAGTTACAGGCTTGACTGCATTCCATGCAGTCACAAGTGGAAACGTTGCATCTTTGATTGTAAAACTGTGTTGAAATTCTGAAGGAATGACATTCTTATGCATCATTTTTGTCATAAAATCATTTTTATAGTGACATTTAAAGTTCCTAATGACTCCTTGGTGGCAAGTAACATGCAAAAGTATTTCTGCAATCAGACACTAATTTTGATTCAAGCAGGTGGTTGTTGTTATGGAAGTTTCTGGCGCAAGGGCTACTTTGGCCATATTGCACCTACCAAAGGTAGTGAAGCTATATGTGATGACTGATCTGGGAGCAGTTAAAATTGATCATACATTTGAATTCGTTTTAGGTTCAAAAAGAATTCGGAGAGGTTTGCATTATTACCTATGATGCGGCTGAGTGACAATGGTTCTTGTAATGACAAGGAGCTGAAAATACACTGTCGGACATTGTTCAACAAGCTACATTTAATGAGTATATGCTTTACTGTCAGTGGTTGCAAGCAGTGCGTACACTGCGGAGGATCGTTTCCTGTGAGCAAAAAAAGATGAGTGAGGTGAGTATGGCCTATTCGGCTTCTGGCTAGAATTACTTCTTTTCTATTTTTACGTAGGCTGGAATTCCATAATTGTGGTTCAGGTTTCAGCTGAAACAGCTTGTTCTGCGTTTGATTTCTCCACATAAGTGCCCACTGCTCCGTACATTTTTTCTGGATATTGCATCTACAATCAGTAAACGGGACAAGGTCATTTGTTGAATTTATGCTGGAGGGATGTTTTGCAGCATTATCTGCACATTCATTTCCTTTAATACCGCTGTGCCCTGGAATCCAAGAGAAGACAACAGTTTGCTGATGTTCGTGAAGACGTATCAGCGCATGTCTTAAGATTTTTAGCAAAGGATTGTGAGGTGTCGTGTTTTTGAGAGCTGAGAGAGCACTTTTGGAATCAATAAAAGCATCATATATAGCACTTTTGTATATATGATGCTTTTATTGATTGACAGGAGTGAAATATGTTCCAAGGCAAGCTTAATGGCGTGAAGTTCAGCAGTATAACTGCTGCATTCTGCAGGAAGTGTAAGTGAAATAGTTCTATTAGGGAAGACAGCAGCTGCACCCACTTTATTACCAGACTTAGAACCATCAGTGTAGATCTTAGAAAAGAGGGAATAATTCTGTGTATGGACAAGATGTGGCTGTTGGATGTTGATATCTGATATAGCACCTTTTCCCCGCTGCTCAAAGTAATCATCACAAGAAGGCGTGAAGGTAATCCACTGAGGATCTGGATCTCTTAAGTCACCGAGAACATTATGAAGTTGAATATTCCAGCATTCTGTTAGATTTTGGAATCTGATACCAGTAGGCCGAATTGTTTTTGGTTTGTTTGCATAGTGGATTATGTACTGAGGATCATGTAGTAGTGGCCAAATAGGATGTGTGGGGTGACTTTTAATTTTAACAGAGTATGTCATCAATAACATCTTTCTTCTGATATTCAGTGGAGGTTCGTGGGCCTCAACATAGAGACTTTGAACTGGCGATGTTCTGTATGCACCTAGAGCAATCCTAAGAGCAGTATGTTGGATGGGAGCAAGACGAGCCAAGGTACTCTCTCTAGCAGAGTCATAAACAGGTGCTCCATAATCCAGCCGAGATCTAATTAGGGATCTGTATAGATGGAGCAAAGTGTAACGGTCTGCACCCCATGATGTACTGGAGTTACCCGGAGTACGTTCATTTTCTTAATGCAAGTAGTTCGTAGGTTTTTGATGTGGTCTTGGAAATTTAGCTTCTTATCAAAAATTAGTCCTAGGAGACGAATATTGTTCATGATTGGAATAGGATGACTGTCCAAGAGTAGCTCAGGATCTGGATGGATTTTGCACTTGATGCAGAAGTGGATAGCTGTAGACTTTTGCTTTGATAGCCTGTATCCATTTTGGGTCATCCACAGTTCAGTATTATTTATTGATATTTGTAAGTGCCTCTCGATATAATTCATATTCTGGGAATGACAGGATAAGGTAAGGTCATCAGCGTAGAGATATGAGTCGACAGTGTTTGGAATTCTGTTTGTGATATTGTTGATTCGCATTGCAAATAAAGTGGCACTGAGTACAGAGCCTTGTGGGATTCCTTCTTCTTGTATGTATGTTTGTGACAGAGCCTGATGGTATCGGACTTGGAAAGACCTGTGGCGTAGGAAGTTTTCAATAAAAGATGGTAAATGGCCTCTCATATCAATAGTATGGAGATCCTTTAGGATTCCATAACGCCATGTGGTATCGAAAGCTTTTTCTATATCAAGACAAACCATGATCAGATGTTGATTTCTAATAAACGCATTTCTTATGTTTGATTCCACCTTTACCATAAGATCTAAAGATGATCTATTCTTCCGAAAGCCAAATTGATTGCTGCTGATTATGTTTCTTTTCTCGAGGTACCATGTTAATCGGCGGTACACCATTTTTTCCAAAGTTTTACTCAAGCAGCTGGTTAGACATATTGGTCTATAGTTGTATGGTGCCGAGTGATCTTTTCCTGGTTTAGGGATAGCTATTACGTAACAATGGTGCCAGGAACAGGGGAATGTGTGTTCAGAATAGACCCTATTGTAGAATTTTAGGAGTGAGGACAGAGATTTCTCGTGTAGATGTTTCAGCATTATATAGTAGATACTGTCAGGTGCAGGGGCGCTGTTTCTAGAGGTATTTATGGATTCTTTCAGTTCAGATAGTGTGAGTGGTTGATTATAGGGCAAAGAATAGGTAGTTTTGAAATTTAGTTTGAATTTCTCAGCTTCGGCTTTAATTTTTTGGAATGATGGCTGATAAGCTATTGATGTGGACAACTCAGAGAACGCAGTTCCTAAGGTGTTTGCAATCTCTGTGTGATCAGAAATCTCCTTTCCATTCCAGTTAAGAATAGCTGAAGGTGATTTAAGATATTTGCCATTCAACTGCCTTATTTTTTCCCAAATTATTCTGGAGTCGGTATCTTTGTTAATTGTTGAAGCGAATTTTATCCAAGAGTCTTTTTTGGCTTTTCAGTGGATGTATCATGCTTTGGCTCTAAGTCTTTTATAATTAATAAGGTTGACAGTGGTTGGGTATTTGCGGAATTGGTTCCCCACTGCATTTTTTTCTCTTTTAACCGTGTAACAGTCTTTGTTCCACCAATGATTGATATGCTTGCAGTTTCCTAGTTGAGACTGCGGAATGGTGATTGTTACAGCTCTAAGTATCTGTGCTGTTATATGCTCTGTGACGGTATCGACGGGAGAAGACTCAATGATGTGATCATTAAAAGAGACATAATTTTTATATTTTGCCCATTCTGCTTTGGAAAATTTCCATCTCGTTTGGGTTTCAGTTGTTTTAGAATGGGTGGTTTGAATTCGGCATATGACAGGATAGTGATCGCTGTTCAGAGGATTGTCATGTATCGTCCACTCGACACTTGGGAAGAGGATAGGAGAGCATAGCGAAAGATCTATTGCCGAGGTTGAACCAGTAGGAAAATGAATGTAAGTGGATAAGCCAGTGTTCAGCAACGTTAAATTCTGTCTGTCTAGTAACATTTCAATGAGCTCTCCACATCTATCTGAGACGGGAGATCCCCATAATGGATTGTGACCGTTAAAGTCTCCTAACAGGAAGATGGGAGACGGTACTTGCAAAATAAGGTTTTCCAGTTCCTGAATTGAACATGGTTTATTGGGTGGAAGATAGATTAAGACGATCATTAAAGCAGTGCCAACCACTATACGAGCTACAACGGCTTCTAGGAAAGTTTGGAGAACAATTTGCTTACAAGGAACTGTTGAGTCTATGAGTATGGCTACTCCTCCATGAACATTTTTTGTAATGGACCTGTCTTGACGAAAAAGAGTATAATATTTAATTGATACAGATACTTGAGGTGTTAAATTTGTCTCTTGTAGGCATATACCCACAGGATGATAACGATCGATTAACTCATATATGTCATCTATGTTGCTGCGAAACCCTCTGCAATTCCATTGGATTATGTTATTCATTGTGTAGGTTTAGAGTTAGCAGTCGAATCCGTCTGTTTTTTAGAAATGCTCTGTTTTTGACGGTCAAATTTTATTTTTTCCTTTTTTGGGAAGAATGGACGTGTGTCCATGTCGTCTTCAGCATATAGATCTAGAATGGGTTCATCATAGGTATTATTCTCTGCAACATCCATATTTGTGGTATCAGATGATTTCTTTCTGGCATAATCTGAGTTTTCCATTTGACCTGAAATAGCTGGAGCTTGAGTAGTAGGTGGTATTGAGATTGGTGTGTTATTAGTCCTATCGACAGTTTGTTTTGTGGATTGTGGTGCAGATGATAAGAGTGATCGAGCCCAGTCAGAAATTGACACTTTTGGTGGAACAGTTGTATCCGTCTGAGTTGAAACTGTTTGGTATCTTTTGGATGCTTCAGCATATGAACGTTTAGGTATGCTTTGTAGAAGGTGTTTTCTCGCTTCGAGGTACGTGACTTTGTTAACTACTTTGTATTTCTGGATTGTTTTCTCAAGCTTCCATTGCTCACAGGATTTAGAGAATGCTGAATGATTGCCTTTGCAGTTTGGGCATCGTGATGATTTGGCATTGCAATCGGTATGAATATACTCCTTTGATCCGCAATTTGAACATACTGAATTTCCTTGGCAGACAGTTTGGGAATGCCCAAACTTCTGACACTTGTAGCATCGAATAGGATTGGGGATGTAAGGACGGATGCGGCAGTTTAGGTATCCAGCTTTTACTGTTGAAGGTAGATTCGGTGCAGAAAAAGTAAGAATAATGCTGCGAGTGGGTACAAATTCTCCATCCTTCTTTAACATTATTCGTCTCGCTTGAATAACTTTCTGGTCTTGGAGTTCTTGAACAATCTCTTCCTCTTTGACGTTCAATAGGTCCCATTCGGATATGACTCCTTTAGAGGTATTAAGGGTGGCATGAGGAGATACCTTAGTGGGGAATCCACCAAATGATGTTAGTTTGAGGAGAGACTCAGAATGTTTGCGGTTGGTGGTTTCAACTAATAAGTCACCAGATTTCAATCTGCATACCATTTTTGGTGATCCGGCTACACTTTCTAAACATTTTTGTATATAGAAGGGAGATAGTGTACCTAATGACTGATTCGTTAAAGAATGCAGTATGAAGAAAGATGGGTATTCCATTTGAGGTACATCAGTTTTCATCCTTTTGCGGTTTTGATTGTCACAATTTTGTTGCAAATCCATAGGATTTGCAGCCTTTAGAAGAGGAAAATTTTTGTTTTCCATGATTGCTCCTTTTAGCCCTGGAAGGATAACGTTTCCTTCCAGGTTTCCGGCCCTGCCACGTGGAGGCAGGAGCAGTGCCACGAGGTGACCAAGCGGCTGTTAGTTGTGTTAGTGAGAGATATAAAAAAGAAACAGAAAGGTGAGCCCTGTCTGGGCCTTTGCCTACTTCCTGTAGTGTCAAAGAGCTACTCTAGTATAAAATGAAAAAAAAAAAAAAACGGTAATCACAACAAAAAGAAACTCTATATAGCAAAGGCTCTTCGAAAAGATCGCTTCAATGAACGCACTTTAATCGCTTGGCACCCGGGGCCCTATAAGTTCTCGAGCAGTAGCAGGCACTTTGTATTTGCAAACTACCCCAATTTTCTCAAGTTCTGACGAACTGATGGAACAAGATCATGAACAAACCTATCACGAAATATATCTTTGTCCATCCAAGCATTCTTTTGGACTTTATAGGTCACAGGTAAGTGTACAATTCCTTTAAAAGCCCATGGGCGCTGAAATTTATCAATCACCAAAAGCTTAATTTTATGCTGACCTGAAGCATTGGCACACATAAGAACGGTTACTCTTTCCTTATTAAGCTTAAACCCTGTTGCATTTTGTTCTTAGTGTCCAGCCAAAGTTTAAGTATAAGGGTAGGGACACCTACCCTTATACTTAAAATATAAAAAATATTTTAAGTATAAACTGATGATAACATATACAACATTAAAATTAGATCAGTGTTGAATCTATGGGGATGACTGGGGTTGAGTTTCGATAATAGGAAAAAATATATCCATGGAAATAATATCCAAGAAAAAATATCGCATTTATTATGTAATCATAGGAAACAAGCCCAAGTTTTACGTTCTATATTCTATAGTTAAGAAAAAAATAATAATAATTAAATATACTGTTGCTTGTGCAATTATTGAAATCTTTTTTTTTTTTTTTTTCAAATGCACTAGGAAGGAAAGTGGTATTTTTTCACTATACAAATTTAAACTAAATAAATGACCAATTTCATTGCAGCTTCACTTAATACTTAATAATTAAATATACTGTTTGTTGCTTGTGCAATTATTTAAATCTTTCTTTTTTTTTTTCAAATCCACTAGGTTGTTGTTGTTGTTATTTTAGTTTTTAGGAGCATTAGCAACTAAGGTCATATTGCTCCGAGATATGCGGTGGTCATTCCCTGACCTTTCCGCATCCTCCGTATTTGGTGGTGACGGGCTCGAACACCGGTCTAATCAAGAAGCGTGTGCTGTGCACTGCTGCTCCTTCCCACCTGGCTATGGAGGCGCCAATCCACTAGGAAGAAAAGTGGTATTTTTTCACTATAAATTTAAACTAAATAAATGACCAATTTCATTGCAGCTTCACTTAAAGGTTGAATTCTAATTCAACCCTAATTCCAGTCTAATCAAGAAGTGTGTGCTACGCACTACTGCTCCTCCCCACTTGGCTACAGAGGCGCCTAATTAATAGTGGAAGCTACTAAACGTTTCATACTGATTAAGAAATATTGTTCAACGCCTAAATAGTTGTCAAATGAACTAATGAGACTCGTGGCAGAGAAGAAAAATGCATGGGATGCATATAAATTATCAGGCGACACAGAAGCCAATGATATATATATATATATATATACGTTTACAATAGTTCGATTTTCTTAAGTACTGGTGTTTTATACATATAGGTATTGGCGTTAATACAATACTGGTCTTTAAGTTAGCCTAGTCTCGGTTATCTTAAATTCACATGGCCTATACATTTAGGAACTTATTGCTTATTGCTAAAGAAATTTTCATGATAATTACTGATCATCAAATAGTATTGATGATTACATATTGCTACAGATACATAAAATATTTTCATCAGTAATTATCATGAAAATTTCTTTAGCAATACGCAATAAGTTCCTAAATGTATAGGCCATGTGAATTTAAGATAACCGAGACTAGGCTAACTTAAAGACCAGTATTGTATTAACGCCAATACCTATATGTATAAAACACCAGTACTTAAGAAAATCGAACTATTGTAAACGTATATACACTGGCACGTATAATGTTCAATTGGCCAACAGGGCAATAACAATGGCATTAACGATGCACAAAAAACAGATTAAGAAACAATAGAATGATAATACAAAAGAATTATAATACAAAAGAATAATATATATATATATATATATATGCTAGTCTGTAATCAAATAAACAAAGGAGGTTAGGCAGGCGAAGGCAGATTACAAGAAATCTTTGGCAAAGGATGCTAAGAAAAACAGCAAGGATTTCTTTACTTATATAAACTCTAAAAGGAAGGGGATGAATCTGATTGGTCCACTTGATAGCGATAGTTCGACTGTTGATGATCCTACTCAGGTAGCAAACAAACTTAATGAGTATTTTGATTCTACATTCACACGAGTTATTAAGGTTTGAAAATGCACAAGGTTATCAAATTGTAACAGGGTGCTTAATGATTTTGTAATAACTGAGAACAAAGTGGAGGAGAAATTGTTGAAGTTAAACATAAGAAAGGCACCTGGGGGTGGTGGGATCTATCCAGTTATATTAAAGGATGCCGCAAAGGAAGTAAGCAAACCTTTAGCAATAATTATGAGAGCATCCTTGGACTCAGGAGAGGTCCCCACAGACTGAAGATGTGCAAATGTGTCACCAATTCACAAAAAAGGATCGAAACATGACACGAGTAATTACAGACCAGTTACTTTAACTTCTGTTCGGGATAAAATAATGGAGTCACTGGTTAAAGATGCATTGCAGGATCATCTAGACAAGACTGTAGCAATAATTCAGACACGACATGGGGGTATTATGACAGATTTGATAGGGGTATTATGACAAATTTGATTGGTTATTATGATGTCAAAGGAACTGGATGCAAAATATAATTTTGATATCATATACTTGGATTTCAGGAAAGCTTTTGACACTGTTTCGCATGAAGACTACTGTACATATTGGAGCAGAATGGTATTAAGGGTAAGTTGCTACAATGGATAAAAGGACGGTTGAGTAGGAGAAGACAGAAGGTGGTAATCAATGGGTGCTGCTCTTCATGGAATAATGTTATTAGTGGAGTCCCACAGGGTTCGGTATTGGGTCCACTATTGTTTTGTATATTTATCAATGATATTGATGAAGGTATATCAGGCTTAGTGCTGAAGTTTGCAGATGATACAAAGGTTGGCAGGGTTGTTAATGACAGTAGTGGCAGTGTGTTACTGCAACAGGATCTAGAAAATTTGGGCAGATGGGCTGAGAAGTGGCAACTGAAGGTTAACATTGAAAAATGCAAAGTACTGCATATGGGTAGAAGTAACCCCAGAGAAATGTACGAACTGTGTGGTACTACACTTAAGGTGGTAGAAAATAAAAAAGACTTGGGAGTAATTGTGCAGTCAGATATGAAGTTTTCTGAGCAATGCAGATAGGCTGCCAAGGCAGGTCATGGGGTGTTGTCAATGATATACAGGAATTTTGTTAGCAGGGAAAAGGAGGTGGTTGTCCCTCTGTATAAGGCAGTGGTCAGGCCACGCCTTGAGTACTGCTTGCAGGTCTGGAGGCCTCCTTTTAGAAAGGATGTAGATTTGCTTGAGCGTGTACAGAGAAGGGCAACAAGACTGGTGAGGGGAATGAAGGGATCCTCTTACCAGGAGAGGATCAAGTTCTGCAAATTGCAGCAGGTGGAGATTAGGCACGTGCGAGGTGATCTGATTGAGGTGTATAAGGCCTTGAATGGGTTGAGCATCCTGAATTCTGATGGGATTCTTTCACTTGTTCAGATTACGAACCTAAGGGGGGCATAAATTTAAATTGAGGAAGGACAGATGTAGAATAGATGTGTGGAAATTTGCCTTTAGCCAGCGGGTGGTTAATTGCTGGAACAAACTTCCATCTGTCGTTGTGGAAGGTGATAGGCTAAGTATTAAATAGCAAATGCTTAATGTACAGTACTCACCTTGAATATAATCTGCAATAGTTTTATGGAGAGACTGATGGCTAAATTTAAGGTGGAATAATTAAATTAATGAATTAAGGCGGGATAAAAAATAAGTTAATTTAACGGAATTTAAGATAAGCACAAGGAAGCAGAAGTCCACAAAACTGATAACAATTTTCTACCTTATGACAACCAGGGACGGAGTGGTGCACCTCTGCTTCCTTGCACTTATCTTAAATTCCGTTAAATTAACTTATTTTTTATCCCACCTTAATTCATTAATTTAATTATTCCACCTTAAATTTAGCCTATTGCAGTTAAATTTAGCATAAAACTATTGCAGATTATATACAAGGTGAGTACCATACATTAAACATTTGCTATTTAATACTTAGTCTATTATCACGGTATTATAAGAATTCTATAACTTTTATATTTGGAAGTTGATAGGTTAAATAAATTTAAGGAGGAACTGGACAAATATTTAGAGGGGATTGTTTTGTAATTTTTGGCTGATGCTGCATAAGCTCATACACTTGCTTTCTTGCATCGTATGCCACTACTACTACTATAGTCAGTTCTGTGGACATATGTGTGTGTGCGGCAGGCATGCAGCCAGTGGAAGGAATGAATTCATTTTACGGCTACTTTGCTATCATTATTATTATACTGCATTTTCTCAGACTGCTGGTTGCTGACATCCAAGGAAAGCAGCAGTGGAATAGCGCCATTGATGTACATTCTGTCAGACTGCTGGTTGCTGAGTTCGGAAAAAAGTGCGGGAATAATGCCATTGATGTCATGTTACCAGCTTACGACAGCAAGCCGCAGTGTCAGTCATCTCCGCACATATCTCACATGTCCACCTTACGTCATATGTCACATGACCAGAAGGTTCAGACCCGAGCTTTCTGATTCTTCTCAACATTACACAGTTCAACCCAGTACGGAAACATTTATTTTCCAATTTCAATATAACACTTTGCCTTTATTTCTTTGCTGGAGTAGTCTTTTAATGATGTGTTACAAGGGAGGCCTCCTTTCCACTTCACAAATAAACTCCTCTGTGTCAAACATTGTTGTTCCCAAAGTATAATAAACAAACTAATTAAGCCAACCACCCGATGCACAGGGAGAATGTCTCCTCAGGCTATTGATACAAATACCAAGCCATTTGCACTTGCAACACCTCCAATGGCATTTGGCAGGCATGCAACACCAGCTAACATTGTCCAATGCAGCGTTCGAAGCACCCATCTAGTTTGCATTCCTTTACTCTCTGTTTCCTGTAAAACTGGGCACTGGAAGGCATTACCAATGCCACACTTCAAGATCTCGTCTAGTATAGCCCTAAAACTATGGAGAGTACCCAACTAAGTTTTGAAGAAAGACAATTATAAAATGGTATTGGAAATATGAAAATATCAATGAAGTTCAGTGTTTAACAAATAGATATTTATTTACAGTATACCCAGTATAAAATAAAATAAAATAAAATATTTCAGTAGCTTTCGGAACTCGTGTCCCTTTATCAACTGACAAATTTGAATACATTACAAGCAAAGTGTGGCACGTTACTCATTCGTCATTGTTGTAGCACGGACGTGTGCTGCCTTGCGCCAGTGATCATCCATCAATAAAACGGTTGTCTCCAGGATTGGATGTATACGCATGCCTTTCTGGCGATTTAATGCCTTAGGGTTGTTCATTATGTTTAGTGACTCTAGCCATAGGCGGTGGCGAAAGTGTCGCGCGTGGTCAACTATCTCAAAGTCGCGCTTGGGGTCAAGATCGTGGTTGGTAGCCCAAAAATGTTCTGCAAGCGCGGACTGGTCAGTTTCGGCAAGCCGGATTGCTCTGTCGTGTTCCGTGAGGCGATCCTGGAGACGTCTCGATGTCTCACCTACGTAGCAACTGTTACAGGCCCTACAGGTGATACGGTACACTACATTGCTGCGTAAGACAGGTGTGACAGGGGTCTTCACACTGGAGACAAGTGAACGTAGGTTCCTACCTGGTAATTGTACACATTTGATGTTGTAACTTCTCAGGATCTTCGAGATACGTCCTGACACTCCTGGATAGTACGGAATGTAGGCGGATGATATGCCGACTTGCTTCGGAGGTCTTGGGTTGGAAGTAAGTTCTTGTGCCTGTAACAAGCATCTGTTTAGTACATGGGATGGATAACCGCATCTGGTTAGGTCCGCCTTCACACGGGAGATCTCGTTACGTCTAATTGTGTCGGTGCTGGAATGGCTCCAGGCCCTGGAGAACAGGGTGCGGGCAGTGCTATTGAGATGGCTTGGAGCGTGGCCGGACCCGTAGTTGGTGAATTGACCGCACCACATGGGTTTGCGGTATACTGAGGTCTCTAGATGTGGGCCTACGCGATGCACTAGCACGTCCAGAAACGGGAGCGAACCGTCCACCTCTGATTCTACGGTAAACTTGATGAAATTGGATAGAGAGTTGAGGTATTCTAGTAGTACCGTTTCAGAACCACGTGGTATTATGGTAAAAATATCGTCGACATATCTACACCACCTATTACAACGTGGTTAAAATTCCCTCCATCAGCATTAATGCTGATGGAGGGAATTTTAAACAATTAAAGTTTTATTGTTATAAAAAAAATTGTTTTTTTTCTTCAAAGTACCAAAAAAAATTTACATTTGTATATACCGTTCATTAAATATAAATTTTTAAAGTGTGTGTACATAATTTGGAAACACCCTGTATTATAATTAACTTAACTTTCAAGCGTAACGGTATAGCCTAGTACACATAATGCAAACTTGGTAGCGTAGTAGTAATACTGCTGAATAACTGGTGTATCGATAAGAATGTTTGAATTTTAATTATATATAATTAATAACATAAACTTCGTACCATGATCGATGTGTTATTATTGCATTAGATGTTTTATTGCATTAGATATATTTGTTTAGTGAAGTATTTTTAATTATTAGCATTAGTAGAGGCATATGATGCAAGAAAGAAAGCTTATACAGCATCAGCCAAATATACCACACTTCCCATTTCACCCATACATTCGTTCCAAACGTTTGCCCAGTTCTTCCTTGAATTTATTTAAGCAATAAACTTTCACAAACGACAGTTGGAAGTCTGTTCCAGCAATCAACTACTCACTGGTTAAAGGCAAACTTCTCATCTATTCTACAACTGTCTTTCCTCAATCTGAGTTTATGACCCCTCAGGTTCATAATCTGAGCAAGATACAGAATCCCATCAGCATTAAGCCTACTGAAACCATTCAAGGCCTTATCCACCTCAATCAGATCACCGTGCAGATGCTGCAATTTGCAGAACTTCAGATTTCTTGGTAAGAGAATCTCCTTTGTTCCCCTCACCAAACTTGCTGCCCTTCTCTGTACTCACTCTAGCAACTCTACATCCTAAAATGAGGCCTCCAGACCGGCATGCAGCACACAAGATGCGGCCCGACCACCATACCATACAAAGGGACAATCACCTCCTTATATCAATGACAAAACCCCATTACCTGCTCTGGCAGAAATTTCATATCTGACTGTACAATTACCCCCAGTTGTTTTTCATTCTCCACTACACTGAGTCAAGGTGTGTTTGTTTTAACTGCGTTCTCCAGGGTTTCCCCTATATGCCACTGTAACATCTGAAAAGGCAAAGGCCAGGCCGGTCAGTCTATATACAGGGTGATTCACTACCAGTGCGACAAACTTGCAGGAGGTGTAGGGGGCACAAAGACGAATCAGAATCACATAGCATTGCAGGGTCCGAAATGCCTTCGTCATGCGGTAGAGGATGTTGAACGGGAGGTCGCATGAACAGCGATCCTGCTGGAAGTCAGCATTTGCAAACCGGTTCCCGAGGCAGTAGGATGGACGAGTATTCAAACGTTGAACTGGCCAACATGCACCTCGCGTATGGAGCTGCGGACTGTAATGGGCACGCCGCTCTGCGCTTGTACCAGGTACGTTTCCTGCACAGGCATGCTCCTCATCATACGATTTTCGCACGTGTGCACAGAAGGTTACGCGAGACTGGTTGTTTCACGAGAGGTACCATGAATCGAGAGCGAACGACGAGGACGCCAGACAATGAGGAGAATGTCCTACGTCTTGCAGAAGGCAATCCGAGTATGAGTACTCGAGTGATAGACCAATGATTGGGTATTTCACAATCCACTGTATGGAGGATACTGTCAACAAACCAAAGTTCATACCATCTGCAACGCATCCAATCACTGTAGCCTGCGGATTATCCACTCTGGAGGACTTTTGCTACTTGGTATCTTCAACAGAAACAGTTCGCAAATGCTGACTTCCAGTGGGATCGCTGTTCACGCGACCTCCCGTTCAACGTCCCTACCGCATGACGAAGTCATTTCAGACCCTGCAATGCTATGCGATTCCGATTCGTCTTTGTGCCCCCTACACCTCCTGCAAGTTTGTCGCACTGGTAGTGAATCACCCTATATATGTTGGTGTAAGTATGTGTCTTGTTATGTTGAGTGCCGGCACCTGGAGACTTCGGGGGCAGGGGGGGAACACCAAGTCCCCTGACTCCCAATCTTGCCCACGTGGAGGTGCACAGGAGGTCCACTTTCCAGCTGAGACTCTTTCTGGTGCATATCAGGCAAGCCCAAAGGTATTCAAAGAAAGGAAAAGGGATACAGAAATGGTAGTATGGAAAATGGAGGGAAAGGAAAATGGATATAAAGCAACGGGATGAGAGAAATAGGCATACCTGGAAAAGAAGCAAAGTAGGAAGAAAAGAGTAAAGGCATTAGCGGAAAGATAATCAATTTTTAAACTAAGAAAATCAATCTTTTAGATTAATCTTGTAGAACAATTTAGATTAATCTTGTAGAACAATGACTGTCTACCTGGCAGCAGTACCAAGAAAATTAACATGTCACAGTTGCAACTATCAGATACCAAGACAATTTTCAATTGACTTGGTTAAAACTATTAACATTACAACTCTTGATATTATGATTTAACTCTTGATATTATGATTTAACTCTTGATATTATGATTAAAACTCTTAATATTAACACAAGACATGCAGCGAAGAAAAGACATGAAGGTCAAAATACTAGCTAATGGGGATTTCCGCAGCCAGTAAGAAAGAAATTCACACAGCTGAAAACATCCAATTATTATACTGAACACCTAGCAACAACTACATTAAACCAAAAATCACTGTTTACTGATAATCGAATAACCTCTTTATTCCCATCACTACAGGTAAACTCTATTGAAATTTGATCTCAACTTAAGATATAAATTAGTCAACAAATAGCTCAATATCTAAAACTAACAAAATTTCACAGTCATTTAAATTTCAATTTAGCAAGTCAGAAATTCTGATCTCAAAAGAAAACAGTAAGATAATATATATATTTTTTGTTAGTTGTTGGCACATTGGCTTCTGTGGCCATAATGCACCTCCAAAAGTTTTTGCATTTTCTACTCTGATCCAAGCTCGAGGCGGGATTTGAACCCGCGACCTAGCGGTTGTCAGGCAGGCACTTTACCCACCTGGCTAGTCCAGTTGGTATTATAATAGACTATACCCAAAATAGTACAACCAATCTGAGATTTCAGCATTATGAAGCTGCAAGGCAGAATTTTCTTTCCAAGGTCTGTCATCATCCCGTGTGGGAAGTCAGTTTGACAATTATGTCCAGAGCCACCCAGAACACAAGGACAACCATTTACAAAAGGCCAACTGCCTGAGCACACAAGGTACTCATTTTAAAATTTTTCATAAGTTCAATATATTTTTTATCACCAATCTTTAATTGACTCGATCCAGTCTTGTCTATATAAGTCTTGTATAATTAAGTCAAAATCAAAATTGCTGCAAACCTCAGCAATGAAAGCTTTATCATTAATTTCTAATTAAGACAATCTCAATTTTTTTTTTTTTTACACAATTTTTCCGAAGTCTTTTGAGGAATCAAAATACCAAGCACAAGCTCTGTGCTCAGTACAAACATAATGGAGAATATCATGTTGTTCTCAGGGGACACAAGTGTTTTTGCTAAGAATCAGTTTCAATCAGTCTTTTCCTTCGCCTAAAGATCTTATCTGCAATTTCCACCAAAGCAAGGTAATTCTCCTTTACTGTCAAGAAATCTAGGCAAGACATTCTTCTCATATATATTTGTCAATATTTGTAAGTCCCTTCTATAATCTAAGTAACAGTTACATTCAAAAATTAAATGCTGCACTGTTTCAGGCTCTCTGCAGTTACACAGTGCAGAAGCAGCAAGGCCAAAAGTATGCTTGTTTGTATTTGGTTTTTAGGAGCATTAGTTGCTAATGCTCCTAATGCTTGTTTGTTATTTGGTTTTTAGAAGCATTAGTTGCTAATGCTCCTAATGCTTGTTTGTTATTTGGTTTTTAGAAGCATTAGCAACTAAGGCCATATTTGCTCCGGGAATATGTGGTGGTCATTCCCTGGCCTTACCGCATCCTCCGTATTTGGTGGTGACGGGCTCGAACCCTGGTCTAATCAAGAAGCGTGTGCTACGCACTGCTGCTCCTTCCCACCTGGATAGGGAAGCGCCTCCAAAAGTATGCAATTTAAAATTCAGATTTCCATGGCCTGAAATCAAGAATGTTAAATTTAAGCCTGGATTAAACCAAGGCATATTTTATTTACTTAATTCTATCACCCTAGGCTTGAATTTATTAGTAATTCTACCCTTAGTATCATTAGACCATTCCTCCTTCCAATCTACAAGGAACTGATTGCAAATTCTCGGCAAATCTTTCTTAACTGGTAACTCTAGATTAAGTGTATAGTGGTCAATAACAGCAGGTAGACCCTTCCGCCTATAATACTGTAAGTAGTTAAATATTATTTCAAACTGAATGGGCAGTTTGCCTGTTAGTACCTGGAGAGCTGATGTTGAAATTGTACAACATGCCCTTGATGTCGCTAATAAAAAGAACCATTCAGGCATCTGGTGACCGAATTCGGATTAATGTCAAGATGAAATTTACTAACTGTAACACTAACAGCTGCATTCATATGGTACTTAATGAATTTTATATGCACATTATTTGCAACAAAATTTGCTTTTAATTTTGCTAATGCATGGAGCATATTTCTGGGGTACTGCATATGCATATCATTCTGTTAGTTTGGGTTCTAACTATGTTACCATGTACCTGTTTAGCTAAATTGGTTTCCCAGTTTGAGTTTTATGGCTTGAAAACTGAAATTATTATTTCGATATCCAGTTAAGTGGCCTCGAGATGACTATTCGAATTGGTGCGTTTGAGAATCAAGTCAGTGGGATGTTTCCTAGGTTAAGTTTTCGAAATAAAAACAATGATCACCAAAACATCATCTATATACATAAAGAATTTAATGCCATTTTTTATTTTATTCTCATAGTAGTGCAAGTAAACGTTAACAGTGGAGCATGAGCAGCTCGCTACCACTACCATGCCTCTACTTTGCACGTAATATTGCTGCCCACTTGTACATGATTGTAAAACAAGCATAATGATCAAACCAGCATTTACTACAACCTAAAATCCCCTGAAACTCTGTAATATTATTGTAATACTACTTTTAGGTTACTGTGTGAAATATTAGTAGATTTCCAAAGTCAAAGGTATACACTTTCCCTATTTTATTGTGCTTGATGTATTCTAAAAGATTTCTGTTGCCAGATATAAAATTAGTACTGTGAGATTAGTGATAATTAAGTTTAGTTTTGCCTCCAGTTTTTTACTGGGGTTTTAAATATAGCTATTTCTACATGAGGTAATAAATCTGCTGCCTACTGAAACTTTGCTGAATTTCAGAATCCAATAAATGTATGGAAATTCTGTGTTATCAGTTTAGCTTTTTTATGCAAGTGCCAATAATTTTTTTTGTAATGATGCTGGAAGCAGTACTGGTAATTTTGAAGGTTTCTCTATCATCAATTCCTTTTTAAATATATCCAAATAAAATTGCTTGCAAATTATGCTGAAGTTGTTATTAGCTTTATCTGTGCTAGTGAAAACAAAGTTATTTTGAAATTCTTTAATATGCTTATTAAAATGTTTTATATTATATTGTTGGTAGTTTTTGGTACTGTATATTATTTCTAAAGCCTGCCATAATATAATTCGTGGTGATATTAATCCACCTTTGAAATGCTTCCATGGGTATATTGTATTTATAGGCTAATTTGTATGCAAACTGTAATAGATCCATTCTTATAGAGCTTTGGATTCTATGGAATTTGAATAAGAGCATTAGGCTTGAACTTTTATTTTTTTTTGGCTGAGGCTACATAAGCTCATATGCTTGCTTTCTTGCATCACATGCCTCTACTACTACAGGTAACCCCCTTTTAACGCTGATAATTCGTTCCGGAAAAACAGAGCCTTAATGAATTCATGCAAAGTGAATCCGCACTAAGCGAGTGCCACATTCCCATAATGTTAGTTTAACTTCTGTTCCGGGTAAAATAATGGAGTCACTGGTTAAAGATGCATTGCAGGATCATCTAGACAAGACTGCAGCAATAATTCAGACACAGCATGGGTTTGTTAAGGGAAAGTCTTGTCTGACAAATTTGATAGGATATTATGATGTGGTTACAAAGGAACTGGATGCAAAAAAATAATTTTGATATCATATATTTGGATTTCAGGAAAGCTTTTGACACTGTTGCGCATGGAAGACTATTGTACAAATTGGAGCAGAATGGTATTAAGGGTAAGTTGCTACAATGGATAAAAGGATGGTTGAGTGGGAGAAGACAGAGGGTGGTAATCAATGGGTGCTGCTCTTCATAGACTAATGTTATTAGTGGAGTCCCACAGGGTTCGGTGTTGGGTCCACTGTTGTTTTGTATATTTATCAATGATATTGATGAAGGTATATCAGGCTTAGTGTCGAAGTTTGCAGATGATACAAAGGTTGGCAGGGTTGTTAATGACAGTAATGGCAGTGTGCTACTGCAACAGGATCTAGATAATTTGGGCAGATGGGCTAAGAAGTGGCAACTGAAGTTTAACCTTGACAGATGCAAAGTACTGCATATGGGTAGAAGTAACCACAGAGAAACTGTGTGGTACTACACTTAAGGTGGTAGAAAATGAAAAAGACCTGGGAGTAATTGTGCAGGCAGATATGAAGTTTTCTGAGCAAGGCAGACAGGCTGCCAGGGCTGGTCATGGGGTTTTGTCAATGATATATAGGAATTTTCCTAGCAGGGAAAAGGAGGTGATTATCCCACTGTATAAGGCAATGGTCGGGTCACGCCTTGAGTACTGCGTACAGGTCTGGAGGCCTCATTTTAGGAAGGATGTAGATTTACTTGAGCGTGTACAGAGAAGGGCAACAAGATTGGTGAGGGGAAGGAAGGGATCCTCTTATCAAGAGAGGCTTAAGTTCTGCAAATTGCAGTGGCTGGAGACTAGGCACCTGCGCTGGTGATCTGATTGAGGTGTATAAGGCCTTGAATGGGTTCAGCGCTGAATTCTGATGGGATCCTTCCACTTGTTCAGATTACGAACCTAAGAGGGCATAAATTCAAATTAAGGAAAGACAGATGTAGATTAGATGTGCGGAAATTTGCCTTTAGCCAGCGGGTGGTTAATTGCTGGAACAAACTTCCATCTGTCGTGGAAGTTGATAGGTTGAATAAATTTAAGGAGGAACTCTGGACAGGCATTTGGAGGGAATGGTATGATTTTTTTTTTTTTTTTTTTTTGGCTGATGCTGCATAAGCTCATACATTTGCTTTCTTGCCTCACATGCCACTACTACTACTACTACTACAACAACTACTAATGTAACATTATTTCCTAATCAATAATAATCGGTAGTGAAAAGATGTACAAATTTCGGTCAAAATATTTAATATTCAAATATTGTACATATAAAATATTCTGCATTACATACGTATATAATTATGTGGTAACTACTTACGTATCAAAATTAAACTTAAAATTCCAATTAAAATCATGAATTTAATTGATCTAAATTGATTTAATTTAACTGATGAATTTAATCATGAAAAATCTGTCGATTTTCGGTTGAACTTTGGCCGCCTTCCAAATAAACTAAAAGGGGTATTAATTTTAAATCCTCCACAGCGTTACCACCCAACAATAAAGTCAACCGATCCTTCACCGCTTTGAAAGCTGGCATGTTTTTTTTTTCTTCTTCTTCTTTCAATATGAAACTTCTTTTAGGCATTCGTTTCCACAAAAGTCTGCTTCATCTATGTTAAAAACTTGTTGAGAAGTATAACACATAATACCCCTCTTCAATAATTTTAACAAATTCTTTTTTGAAAGTTTCGGCTCCTTGATATGCACTTGCAGCTTCTCCCTGGATTTTAAATCTATTCAATCAGCCCTTACCAGTTTTAAATGGTTCCACATTTTTTATTATTTTTTTTTTCATGTGAGTTTTCTTCAGATAATCATATTGGCTAATCTCTTTCTCTCTCTCTCTCCCTCTTTTTTTTTTTTTAATAATATTTAACTTAACCGAATTCTGCATTGGATATTATCTTCAATAAAATTAGTTAGTCTTTCCATTTCAATCCTAATAGCCGGCCTAGCCCTAGTTGCTTGCAGTGGAACAGCTATCTTTCCCACTTCTAAAATTAATTCTTTATTTTTTTATAATTGTTCTTACAGTTAAACTTGCAAGTCCTAAATTATGGCACACATCTGCTTGTCGTTGACCGGAATCGATTCGCTTCAAAACATCTAATTTAATTTTCAAATTCAGTTTTTTTCTTACATTTATAGTCTTCATACTGCCCAGACGTTGTTGCTTTTTCGTTCTTTTTTCATTCTTCGAAATTGTAACTGCGTTGGTTGCATTAATTACGATACAATGTTCAAGTAAACTGTCCGTTACGCACGATGTCTAATACTGTACTGAGTGATGACTAGACTCGGATAAATGCATATAACACAAATATTACAAGCAATATATTTGATCATTTTTTAAAATGTTGATCTCGGAACTATGTAACAAGTCACTGTACTGCAATTAAATTAGCGTGCGAAAAAATTTCACTGAGCGTGGGAAAATTTCTCAAGTCGGCGTGGGAAACGTTTTAATGCTGTTTTGCTATTCATTTTCACTATCGACTCTAATAAATGAAACGATTTCGTTAAATATGCCAAAAATTCAATCTGTAAAAGAGCGTTATAGTGATCTGTGACAGCTTTATAGTGAATCAGCGTAAACCGAACCGCGTTATAACGGGGGCCTGCTGTACTTCATTCCTTTTTTACATGATGATTAATAATCTATTCTACTCAAATGTAGATTACTACCGATTTTTAGTTTGATATGTGACATATAAAAAAGTTCCCCTTTTCAATGTTTACATAACAGTCCTTACAAGCGGTCTTTATTCAGAGGAAAGTTTTTATCCTTATTTGTCTACAAAATACATTTCTGAATAGATGTCTAAGAGCACGAATTCAATTTATATGTCTACTATTGATTTTAAGCAAGACCAATGTAGATCAATTCTCATATTTTATAGTACTGATGTTATTATTATTATGACATATAGTTACATATAGTTAACAATAACATATAGTTACCGTTTGGAGTCCTGAGGTGTAAGAGTTTCTTCTTCTAATAATTTTTCATCTTCAAGATGTAAAGAAGCTGAAGGGAGGGACATATACAATAAGTACACTGTGGCTGTATGTTATAAAATCATCTATAAACCAAAACAATGAAGTTAATAACATATTAGTAATTAATAAAACAGGCCTACGTGCTCTGGATTCATAATGCGAAAATTTATTTTTATTTTGTTACACAGAGCATTAATAAAACTACAATAAATAAATTAGCTTTCGGCTGGGTGGCAGCCTTCATCGGATTAAAATACTTGAATGGCAGTTGGAATAGAGATGCACTGCCAGGATGGTGCGTGAGGCACATGGTTAATTGTTTGTTGATGTTTGTGGCTGTGACGTATGGTGGTGACGTGGCCAGCGTTTGTCTATGGATAGAATTATTGACTCTGTGATGGGGTTAACTTGACAACCACTGTTCCTGTTCAAAGCAGTGTCCGAGCATTTTATATTTAGCGATTCCAACCAGGTACGCCTCAGGTAATGGTGGGACCTGTCCACAACCACGACATCGCGGTGTGGGTCGATGTCGTGGTGGGTTGTCCAGACATGCTCGGCGATAGCTGAGTGTTCTACATCTGCCGAACGGATCGCCCTTTTATGTTCTGAGAGACGTTTCTCGAGTCGATGTCCAGTCTCTCCAAAGTAGCAGCTTGTGCAGTCACGGCAAGAGATGCGATAGACCAAACCACTCTGTAGAAGGATGGGGACAGGTGTCACACGCACGGGGCCACCTCCTCTCAACTGCCCGAACCTTGCTAACTCACGCCTGGACACACTCCAGCTCCGCAGATGAAAGACGCAAAGAGATCACCAGAGTCAAAGTAGACCTTACGAGGTGTGGCTACCCCATCGACGTCCTTGACAGGTGTGATCTACAAGCACGCGACAACGTGACGACCAACAGCAACGCCAACAGTGACGAGTCATCCACGAGGGCATTCATCCCATACTACCCCAACCTGTCACAGCAGATCGGTAGAATCCTAAAATCGCATGGGATAAAGTGCATCCAACTCCCAGGCAAGAAACTGCATTCTCTCCTTTCCAACATAAAAACACCTGTCCCCACCCTTCTACAGAGTGGTTTGGTCTATCGCATCTCTTGCCGTGACTGCACGAGCTGCTACTTTGGAGAGACTGGACATCGACTCGAGAAACGTCTCTCAGAACATAAAAGGCAGATCCGTTCGGCAGATGTAGAACACTCAGCTATCGCCGAGCATGTCTGGACAACCCACCACGACATCGACCCACACCGCGATGTCGTGGTTGTGGACAGGTCCCACCATTACCTGAGGCGTACCTGGTTGGAATCACTAAATATAAAATGCTCGGACACTGCTTTGAACAGGAACAGTGGTTGTCAAGTTAACCCCATCACAGAGTCAGTAATTCTATCCATAGACAAACGCTGGCCACGTCACCACCATACGTCACAGCCACAAACATCAACAAACAATTAACCATGTGCCTCACGCACCATCCTGGCAGTGCATCTCTATTCCAACTGCCATTCAAGTATTTTAATCCGATGAAGGCTGCCACCCAGCCGAAAGCTAATTTATTTATTGTAGTTTTA
This sequence comes from Mastigoproctus giganteus, assembly GCF_048544385.1. Taxonomy (NCBI): domain Eukaryota; kingdom Metazoa; phylum Arthropoda; class Arachnida; order Uropygi; family Thelyphonidae; genus Mastigoproctus; species Mastigoproctus giganteus. The sequence continues at coordinate 142,865,049 of NC_143580.1, forward strand.
TTAATGCTCTGTGTAACAAAATAAAAATAAATTTTCGCATATTAGTAATTAAAAATAATAAATAAATAAATTTCCACTTATACTACTCTGGTTGACTGAAGCCAGAACAATTTACAACTAACTACAGTCAATTTACCAGAAGTACAACAGCTAACAATGGACTATGCACTAGTAGTGTACGGGCTTGATCTTGCAATGTACAGTTCTGCTGTTGTTGTAATGAAATTTAACGACACATTAGCTGCTAGGGTCATATTGTGTCTTTCTAATGGTTAATAGGAAATACTAACTTTATTGTAATACCTTTTAAATTTTATGGTATATTCCTATGTTATTTAGGAAGGCAAACAGTTCTGTTTTTTTAGGATCATCTCCAAGAATCTGCAATAATGTTAGTGAAGACTGTGCATTAGCACATGATTTAAAGCTGTTTGAGCAGATACTGGGAAGGTGAGGACAGTCCACTAATAAATGACAAATAGTCAGTTGTACGCGACATGATGTGCATTGAGGAGCACTGTCATTCGTTAATAGATAGAGGTGTGTGAGTCAGGTATGTCCAATTCTTAGCCTTCCCAGAATTACTTCCTCTCGTCTGCTTTTCCGAAAGCTGGAGAGCCACAGCTTTGGATCTGGTTTTATTCGGTAAAGTTTTTCCCCTGGATAACCTCTCCAGATTTTTGACTAACTATTGTAATGTGCTTTATGGATGACTGGTTTGAAATCAGTATATGGAACTTGAAAGGTCTTTAAAATAGAGGTATCTGGTTGTTTGGCTGCAAGATCTGCTTTTTTCCCTGCTATCCACAATGCCCTGGGATCCAACAGATTGCCACAATTTGGTTTGACTTATTATGTGCAAATAATTTAGAATGTATTTCTTTTATTACAGGGTGAGAGGAGTTGGTATTACTGCTTATGGCTGAGACAGCACTGAGCGAATCAGTGCATATTAAAGCAGATGGAATTAGTCATTCAGTAATGTAATCCAGAGCTAAGTTTATAGCATAAAGCTCAGCAAGTAAAGATACTGCATTCTACTGCAGCACCTACATGGGTCTCAGTTTTTGATCCATCTGTATAGATTTCACAGGCCTGTGAATGAGAAAGAGAATAAGTTGCATGTAACTGCGTGATATTGGAAGGAGGCAGAGTGTTCTTTCCCCACCGTTTAAAATAGCCATCATATATTGCACAGATATTTGTCCAGGGTGGATCCGGTGGTGTCATGTCTTGAAATATATTGCTGATTTCTATATTCCATGATTGAGCTAGTTCCTTAAATCTAAGTGGAGCAGGTCAGTTTTCATTTGGTTTACTGTTGTAAAATGTCTCCCATTTTAGAGACATCTCCAACTAGGGTGGAGGGAAGACTGCAAATTTTTGCGGCATACATCAGAAGTAATGTTTTTCTGCGAAGATGTATATGAGGTACATGAGCTTCAATGTAAAGGCTCTGAACCTGGGAGGTTTTGAAAGCTCCCAGAGCGACTCTCAGAGCACTGTGCTGGATGGTGTTTAATCACTCTAAAGTACTTTTTCTAGCAGAGTCATACATTGGAGAACTATAAAGATGGATGAGGGTATGTCAATCAGCACCCCATGACATGGATGACACACACCGGAGAATGTTCAATTTCTTCAAGCAGATGGTTCGAAGGTAGGCCACATGTGCTTGAAAGTTCAGTTTCCTATCAGGCCAAGGAAACGGACAGTGTGAGCAAGAGGAACGAACTGGCAAGTTATTTATCGTTAGCTCTGGATCAGGATGAAGTGACCTGGCTTTCAATGGTATTCATACTTTGCGATTGGCAGGATATGGTGAGGTCATCAGCAAACATGTATACTTCAATCGTTTTTGGAAGATCTTCATGTATTAATTAATTATGTTACATTTGTAAAATCTAAGTTGTTATTATGTATTTAGTTAAAAAGTACAATTTAATTGACAATGAAGTTCAACAAGATTAATAAATTTTACTGATTAATTGATAATATCATATACTATACTAAGCTAACGCTATCTAGTTCGGGATATAACATTGCATCATATAACAATGGTTGCAAGTTACGAATGGTAAATCTACGGACACTTAAGTATAAATTAATTTCCAAAATCTCACTATCTCAATTCAGAATAAATCTAGGATCTTGACTAGGTCTAATAGCTACGTGTGTGTGTGTGTGTAATGGCGCACAAGCTGCTGTGGCTATAGTGTGCCTATTCACAGGAATGTTAAAAGAAAAATTATTATGAAGCCAGTTCAATTTCATTTCAGCTCAAAAACGAATCATATTTGTTTATAAATTCTAATTTGCTTCAAAAAACAGAAAAGTTTATTAATATTTGCCTCCTCTCCAATGATATGATTTAACATCATTGGTTATCGGATATTAGCTAGAGAGTGAAATATTAAAGTTCGAAGTTGTTGATAGTGTGGACAGTTAATCAAAATATATTTGACTGTTAGATGTTTTGAGCAATGCGGACACAGAGGAGGAACATCACCTGTGAGTAGATGAAGGTGAGTCAGATGAGTATGTCCTATTCTAATCCGTGCTAGTACCACTTTTTCTCCCCAAACTGTCTGAGTGCTTGAGTGCCATAATTTTGGGTCCTGTTTCAACTAGAAAAGTTTGTTTCTTTATGCCATAGCTCTGTCCACTGTACATGGTATGCTGTTTGAATTATGATATTATAATCAGACGCTGGAATGAAGGCAGAGGTTAAGTCTAAAGTTTATGGATTTTTCGCAGAGATATCAGCCAGTTCATTTCCTTTAATGCCTGAATGTGCTGGGATCCAGCAAAAGTTTACTAGTTGTTGGCGATCTTTAATTTTCAAGAGCAAATTCTTGATATAATTTAAAATAGGGTAATCCTTATGAGAGGGGTTCTGCATTGCTCTAACTGAGCTGACAGAGTCGGTATAAACTAAATATTTTGTGGATGGGTGAAGAGTTACATTTTCTAGGGCTAATTTTATGGCATATAGTTCCACTGAAAAGTTGCTGTATTCAGGTGGAAGAGAAGCTGATATGATAGCAGAGGGAAACACTGCTGCTTCTCCAACAGTTGAAAGAGATTTGTATAAGCTACTTATAGAAAATAATTTAATATAACAATTAGTTAATTGTTATTATTTTATTTTTTATATTATTTTTTTCTCTCTAATATTTCTTTTATTTTTTTAATCTATCTTTTTATCAAGTTACTGAGAATTTAGAGGGAAAAAAAATAGGAGGTAGACTTAACTCATCACTGATATAAAGTGTTCATTGTTTAATGGTCTCAGGGATTTCCCCATCTCTGTTATCGCTGATATAGCAAGTAACAATTATAATGAGGAAATTTTGTCAGTCCCTTGATGCTTGTTATAACCAAGTTCGACTGTATGTCTATATCCTTGTTATTTCATAATTAAATTGTTTCATTATAAACTGTTTCATAAGATCCAGTGAATTACTGAAACATTCACTGCCTGCCTCGAAAGTGTAAAAATCACTTCAACAAATTCTGCTGTGTCTCTTTCTGAACTAAATCACGATGGGTGGAAAATTTACCAGTTATATTTTGGCTGACTTCTAGGTTTTTCGAATGGATTACGTGACTAGTTGAACAAAAGGAAAAAGTCCATGCTGGTTGCCATACCCATGATATGGAGGGAGCCAAAAGGCCACAATGGTGATTGTTACTTTTGTAATGTGAACGTAACTAAATTCAGCAACAAGATCAATCCCTCACAGGTATGTTACCCAATTCCAGTACTTCCACAGCATGGATTAGATCCTTTAGCAGATGAAATGGACTGCAATGATGTTGCAAATGGATGAGACTTGAGCACAATACTAGAAGTATAGTAAATAAATTTGATGAATTTGAAGTGTTGGTCAAGACATCAAAGGCAGATATTGTTGGGATAGCAGAGATGTGGTGTCACACAGATATAAGGAAGGCAGAACTGGAATTTGGGGAGTACAATGTGTACAGAAAGGATAGACAGGATAGTAAGGGAGGAGGTGTTATGCTGTTAATTAAGAAAAACATAAAATCAAAACAACTGCATCCAGTTGATATAGATGAACAGTGCACTGTAGATCAGTTTGGTGTGACATGAGCACTATGAAAGCAAAAATAAGAGAAGGAGTGTGTTATAGGCCTAATGACTCGAATGAGTACAATGAACAAGCGTGCAGAGAAATAGAGTGGGCTAGTAAATCAGAATGTCTTATAATGGGGGGATTTTAACTTCCCAGAAATTAGACTGTAACTTATGGGTTGGTCACTCACACACTAGTAAGACTTTTGTGGATATACTGGATGATTGTTTTCTGCAACAGCATGTTCAAGAGGCAACCAGAGAGGGTAATACTCTTGATCTGGTTATCAGCAGTGATCATTCATGTATTAAGAATTTGCAGATAAAGGAACCATTAGGTGGCAGTGATCACAGTGTACTGATGTGGGATTTACTTAAAGATATAATTACCATCAGGGGTAAAGGAAGGAGTTTTTGCTTCTGTAAAGGTGACTACAGTGGTCTCAGACAGTTTTTAAATTCTGAACAGTGGGACCAATTGATGATGTTACCAACAGCAAATTCTAAGTGGGAAGCATTCAAGGAATTAATACTGGAAGCTACTAAACGTTTCATACCTATTAAGAAATACTGTTCAAGATTTAGGCCTAAATGGTTGTCAAATGAACTAATGAGACTCGTAGCAGAGAAGAAAAATGCATGGGATGCGTATAAATTATCAGGTGACACAGAAGCTTATGATATATATAAGCTAGTCTCTAATCAAATCACAAAGGAAGTTAGGGAGGCGAAGGCAGATTACGAGAAATTTTTGGCAAAGGATGCTAAGAAAAACAGTAAGGATTTCTTTACTAATATAAACTCTAAAAGGAAGGGGATGAATCGGATTGGTCCACTTGATTTCGATGGTTGACTGTTGATGATCCTGCTCGGATAGCAAACAAACTGAATGAATATTTTATTAAGGTTTGAAAATGCCACAAGGTTATCAAATTGTAACAGGGTGCTTAATGATTTTGTAATAACTGAGAACAAAGTGGAGGAGAAATTGTTGAAGTTAAACATAAGAAAGGCACCTGGGGTGGATGGGATCTATCCAGTTATATTAAAGGACGCAGCAAAGGAAGTAAGCAAACGTTTAGCAATAATTATGAGAGCATCCTTGGACTCAGGGGAGGTCCCCACGGACTGGAGATGTGCAAATGTGTCCCCAATTCACAAAGGGGGATCGAAGGGTGACACGAGTAATTATAGACCAGTTAATTTAACTTCTGTTCCGGGTAAAATAATGGAGTCACTGGTTAAAGATGCATTGCAGGATCATCTAGACAAGACTGCAGCAATAAGTCAGACACAGCATGGGTTTGTTAATGGAAAGCCTCGTCTGACAAATTTGATTGGTTATTATGATGTGGTTACAAAGGAACTGGATGCAAAAAATAATTTTGATATCATATACTTGGATTTCAGGAAAGCTTTTGACACTGTTGCGCATGGAAGACTACTGAACAAATTGAAGCAGAATGGTATTAAGGGTAAGTTGCTACAATGGATAAAAGGATGGTTGAGTGGGAGAAGACAGAGGGTGGTAATCAATGGGTGCTGCTCTTCGTGGACTAATGTTATTAGTGCAGTCCCACAGGATTTGGTGTTTGGTCCACTGTTATTTTGTATATTTATCAATGATATTGATGAAGGTATATCAGGCTTAGTATCGAAGTTTGCAGATGATACAAAGGTTGACAGGGTTGTTAATGACAGTAATGGCAGTGTAACAGGATCTAGAAAATTTGGGCAGCAATACAGAAAAACGAATGATACTAAAAACTGAATAATAGAGATGGTGTATTTATAAATAGCAGAGAAGGCATAATTCAAATAGAAGACTACTATAGAGAATTATACAAGGAGCGAGGAAATGATGCTAGCAGTGGGGAAAATGAATCACAAATTAGTAACACATACGACACAACCTTTCCAGGGCCGAATTGATCGACAAGGCTCTCATCATATACTCCCTCCTATCGTGTCTGGGCAGAATTGCAGACACTTTCAAATTCAACTCTAATTCTGGGCTTTTTTTCAACAGTGACCTGTACTTGTTAAGTAATTCTGCCGGTCTCCTACTCTTAATATCATTAGTGCCAACGTGTACAACTATATCATCTTTTGTGCCCTTAAAAGGTAGAACATGCGTTGAAGAAAATGAAGAATCAGAAAGCTCCGGGAGGGGGGGGAAGATGAAATTACTGCAGAGTTGTTAAAATTGGGAGGAAGACACATGACACAGAAACTGGCAAGACTCTTCACAAAATGCATTATAAAAGAAGTGATGCCTAAGGAGTAGAATAATGCAATCATAGTTTTGTGCATTATAAAAGAATTACAATTATAAAATAATTAAAATTACAATTATAATTTATTAAAGAATTATAAAAGAATTACAAAGTGCATTATAAAAGAAGTGTTGCCTAAGGAGTAGAATAATGCAATCATAGTTTTGCTGCATAAGAAAGGAGATAAATCAGAAATTGGAAATTATAGACTAATTAGCTTGTTATCCCACATCTATAAGTTGTTCATAAGGGTCATTACTAATAGATTAGAAAGAATACTTGATGAGAATCAACCGAAAGAGCAAGCTGGCTTTAGGACAGGATTCTCAACTATGGATCACCTTCACGTATTATCACAGCTAATGATATTAGCTATGATATTATGTGATACTGGAGAAAGCAAATGAATACAAAACAGTTACTGTTGTTGTTGTTGTTATTTGGTTTTTAGGAGCATTAGCAACTTAAGCCATATTGCTCTGGGGATATGCGGTGGTCATTCCCTGATCTTTCCGCATCCTCCGTATTTGGTGGTCACGGGCCCGAACCCCGGTCTAATCAAGAAGCTTGTGCTACGCACTGCCGCTCCTGCCCACCCACCTGGCTACGGAGGCGCACAAAACAGTTATGCCTGGCATTTGTGGATTATGAAAAGGCATTTGACTCCATACAGCATAAAGCAGTGATGGCGAACCTGTGACACGTCAGTGTTTGGGTGACACACCCGACAACAACTATTCTCCCTGTTTGAGATCAGTTCAGCTTTTGCAGTCGTGTGAACAAGGCATGCGTTGAATTATTTTGTGCCAGTTCAACAATGCTGCAGAGGTAAGAAAACAGATATTATCAATAAAGTTAATATCAATAAATATTTCTCATTTCTTGTGAAATTCGTATTTTGTAATACAAAGTTTTTATTTCTTTAATATTCTAGCCCTGTTATGGAGGAACCACAAATTAAAAAATCCCAACTGGGTGATAAAGGAAGTGGTCAAAGCTTTCAAGATGCATGGACTGAGAAATATGGCGTTATTGATAGAAATGGCAAATCACTGTGCCATGAAACAGTAGTAAGCAGGACGTGGAATGTCAAAAGACATTTTGAAACAAACCATCAGTGCCTTTTGGTAAAAAGTGAGGAAGAAAGGAAGAAATATGTTTCTCAGTAGCTACACTGAAAAGAGTGTCAATGAAGTAATTTCCTTAAATTCTTAAGAGGCCCATGAATTTAACATTAGCAAGTTTCAGCATTGCTCACTCCATAGCTCAGCATGGAAAGGCCCTCAGTGAATGAGGATTTATTAAAGAAACTCTTCTGAAATGTGCATCTTTTTTGTTTCAAGATACAGTCAGTCCTTGTATAGCATGATAGTTGTGTTCCTAGAAACCCTTGTGCAATGCAAAACCGTGCAATATAAACAACAGGCCCTATGGGAAAAATAGGGTTAGGTGCCGACCACCCAAGATTGAACACACATTTCTAACCAAAATATTACCAAACACAATAAAATACTTACGTATTTTATTACGGCTATTACGTAATAAAATATTGCTAATGCGTTTGCTTCTATTGTAAGCAAACTTTTTTTTTTTTTTTTGTTTCTATCCAAACAGATGACAGCCGTTCCATCTCTTCCAATTCTTTGTGTCTTAATCTAATGGATTTTAATTACACTGAGTTGTTCCTGCTATGAAAGTTGTTTTTATTTTCTCTGCATTCTTTGTAATTCTCGGCGTTGCCTCATTTAGGTGCAATATCACATGGTCTTTCATTTGCAATATCACATGGTCTTTCATTTCGCCCAAAGCGTTTCACAATTTCATATTTTTTCTCTATCGACAGAGGCGGACTGGCCATAAGCCTTACTGGGGAAACCCCGGTGGGCCGGAGGCCGGTGTGATTTTGGCCATAAACCATAGTATGAGGCCACTATAAATTTTCCGGGGTAAGAATTTTTGACCCAGTCCGCCTCTGTTTATCGATATTGCTTTTCTTTTTCTCTCTGAATCTGCAGTGTCTTCACCAGGATGCTTTCTTTTCACACCTTTTAATTAAGTATTTTACTCATTTTTAGGGAATAAAGCACAATTACAAAACGAGGAGGCGCGCTTGATATACATAAACAAAGCTGCGTCCATGTAGCAGCTGAATAAACAACACTGTAAAGGCAGAGATACACTATTAACACCTCACATTTTACTAAAGCACATTTATAGGGGTTACTACCATAAAACAATAAAAACAATTTCCAGTTGCACTGCTGCTGCTATTGGAATCTGGTAGTAAACTCGATCTAATTGCATTTGCGATTATACCGATAGCTGGAATTGTGTTGGTTTTTACGTTATTATGGTGAAATGTGTTTCCCCTTCACTGATATAAAAAACATAAATACATTTTCAGAATCTTCTCTTCATTCCTATCGTGTTGCGTTCGGTTGGGGTGATTCTGCGTTCGACTGCCATTTCTTGTAAACACAAAGGCGAATCGTGCATAGGCGAATTCAGTTCGTGTTATATAAGATATCGTTCCCCTATTTATAAATCATGTATGATCGAATTCGTGTAGTATAAACACGTGTTATATGAGGACTGACTGTATACAAAATAAAGGATTTACCCGTCAGCAGAAATACCATTAAAGACAGAGTGATGACAATGATCTCCGACATACGACATCAATTAAAAGGAGACTTAAATAATTGTAAATATTTTTCGATTTGTCTTGAAGAAACTACTGATGTCACCTCATCGGCTCGATTGGCTTTCAGTGCTAGATTTTCCGATGGTCAGACAATGAGAGAAGAGCTGGTAAAGCTAGAAACGGTGCCAATAAGTACATCAGGGAACGAAATATGTAACATTGTTCTAAAAATGCTCCATGACCTAAGCATTGGTATGTCTAAAGTTGTGTCTGTGATGACAGATGGGGCATCCAATATGGTGGGGAAAAAAGGTTGGATTTGTGAAAATGTTTAGGGAAGCTATTGGACTTCCAGTTGTGCCATTTTCTGCACTATTCCAGGAAGTTGAATCATCTTACAGCAGACTGCTTAGGCACAACATTGTGAGGTGGTTGAGCCAAGGAAAAGTCCTTGAAATATTTGTGGAGTGCTATGAAGAAATTAAACTATATGTTGAGAATAAAAATTTGGAACAGTTTGCTCAGCTCAGTGATTGTACATGGGTCAGCACACTGATGTTTTTTGCAGACCTCTCGGTTCATACGAATGAACTGAACTTGTTACAAGGTTTTGGCAAAAGTATTGACGTTTGGATACATAAAAGCCTTTGAAACTAAACTTCAAATTTTCAAACAAGATGTGGGGACTAAAACTTAAGTATTTTCCTCGATTAAAAAAATATTTCGAGGAGGTCAGCTCGGATGTGCAAAATGAAATGGAGCCCTTGCATATAAAGTACTAGCACATTTTAAACTCAATAATTTATCAGTTTGGCAGAAGATTTAATAAATTCAGAAGTTTAGAACAGACAATTAAAATCATTAAGTATCTGAATGCAGTAGTCTACACTACTATGGAATTAAATGATTTCCAATGGCTACAAATTGAAGGATTAGAGCTGAAGTTAGCAGAGTTCCAGGCCAGCATTTGGACTCAAGTGTTTGTTGAACTTGAGGATCTGGAAAGAAATCGCCTGCAGAATGAAGAGTGCCACTACAAACAAGAAATTTTGAATGCTTGTAACTGAATACTGGAAACTTTTAGCACCCTTAAATATCTAGCAACGGCTTTACTCACAATTTTTCTCTCTACATACTCTTGCGAGACCTTATTCTCGGTGTTAAACAACATTAAAACAGACAAAAGAAACCGACTGACAGATGAGGTTAGTGCTGCTTGCTTGCTTGGGCTTGAAGTGCACAAAGTACCTACCTTCAATTTCAGACTTATCCATTAAGACTCAGCAATAAAAAAAAGTCATTAATTGATGTTAATCAAATCTGCAATGTGTTCCATATATATTTTTTTCTGGTTCAATTCAAAATTACTATTAAAAGTAGGGTAATTTTTAGTGCACTATTTTAAACCCAATTATCAGTGTACATATCGTTTTCTCTATTGTAAATCACTGATTTTTCTTTTACTTTTTCTCACTTTATACTTCTGCATAATGGCGGTTTTCCTCTATTTTGATTAATGTGCTGTATGAAACTGTTTTAATAATGAATCTGTTTTTTCATTATTGTTATTTTACATGTGTCTGAGTTTGTTTTACTCGTATTTAATTTTTGTAGTTATTTGACGTTTCAATTTATAATACATAACACAACACATGATTTGACTGTATTTTTTTTTTAAATAAAAGAATATGTAAAGAATTGTTTCTCTTTTGTTCCCGGGGGGGGGGGGGGGGGGGAGTGACACGCCAGCAGAGTCAAGTTAGGCATTTTCCGAATTTTTGACACACTGAGCCTAAAAGGTTCGCCATCACTGGCATAAGGCAATGTTTCGAGCACTGGAAAGATAAGGCATAGATACCCCATATATTATGATTTTGAAGAAAATATATGAGAACGCTACCTCCTTTATTAGACTAGCCTAGACAAAGACAGTAGGAAATTTAAAATTGAGAAAGAAGTTCGACAAGGAGACACAATATCTCCAAAGTTGTTTACTGCTGCGCTTTAGGAAGCTTTCAGAAGATTAGACTGGTCGCAAAAAAGGAGTCAATATGAATGGAGAGTACCTAAGCCATTTACAATTTGCAGATGATATTGTGATCAAAAGCCAGGATCCCAAAGAATTAGATGAAATTCTTAATCAGTTATGCAGAGTTCGTAAGGATTTTGGACTAAAGATGAATATGGCTAAAACAAAAGTAATGATGAACACAGAAAGGGATATAATCATCGAAGAAGCAATGATTGGAAAGGTGGATTCATATACTTATCTGAGACAAGTCATTAGCTGTAATAATGATAAATGGCTGGAAGTCAAGAGAAGAATAAATTTTAGATGAATAGCATTCAGGAAATATAGTCACATACTGAGAAGCAATGTGGGTGGCTCAGGAATTTTTTTTTTGGCTGGTGCATAAGCCTCAGGCTTATTTGCACCATATAGCTAATAATAATAATAATAATATTCCAATTTGTCTGAAACGTAAAAAAATGAACCAATGCATACTCCCCACCATGACTTATGGAAGTGAAAATTGGGCACTCACCAAAAGAATGGAAGAGAAGCTGAAAACTACATGACGAAGAATGAAACGAATTATATTACAAATCAAGACTGTTAGATAAGAAGAGGAACACATGGATTAGGCAGCAAACTCAAGCAAAAGACATTCTTATCAAAACTAAAGAGGTCTTGGGCAGGACACATAGCTCGAAGAAATGATGACAGATGGACTAAGAAAATAACAGAATGTTATTTTCTTAGTCCATCCCAAGAGGAGCTAGAAGAAACCCTGGAAGTTGACAATGGAGATGGACAGATGAAATTCATGAGTTCATGGGTAGTAAATGGATATCCATTGCACAAAACAGAAGGAACTGGAAAGTTGCTGGAGAGGCCTTCATCCTGCAGTGGATTAAAAATGGCTGATGACGATGTGGGAGTGTGTACATTATGGAAGTCATACAGATGACTTTCAAAAAAGAATACAGGAGCATTCCATGAGTGCTCAATTTGTTACAGTAGAAATATCAGATCCAGTTGGCTTTCCTTCTCTCTCTCTCTCGCTCTCTCTCTCCCCCTCCCTCCCACTGACCAGGCTTACTGCAGGTAAGCAAAGTAAGCAAACTCTTGGCCATAATTATGAGAGCATCCTTGGATTCAGAGGTGGTCCCTGCAAACTGGAGATATGCAAATGTATCCCCAATTCACAAAGGGTAAATTAACACAAGTAATTACAGACCTGTTAGTTTAACTTCTACTTCAGGGAACAGAATGAAGTCACTGGTTAAAGACGTAATGCAGGATCACCTAGACAAGGCTGCAATTATACTTCAGATATGGCATGGGTTTGTCAAGGGGAAGTCTTGCGTGACCAATGTGATTGGATATTATAAAGTGGTCACAAAGAAACTGGATGCAAAAAATAATTTTGATATTATATACTTGAATTTCAGGAAAGCTTTTGATAGTGTCGCACAAAAACAGCTGCTGTACAAATTGAAGCAGTGGGGCATTAAGGGCAAGCTGCTGCTAAGGACAAAGGGATGGTTGAGTGGGAGAAGACAGAGTGGTAATTAATGGGATATCAGAGACATGGTGTCACACTGATATAAGGAATGCCGAACTGGAATTTGGGGAGCACAATGTGTACAGAAAGGATAGACAGGATAGGAAGGGAGGAGGTGTTATGCTGTTATTAAGAAAAACATAAAATCAAAAGAAGTGCATCCAGTTGATATAGATGAACAGTGCACTGATGAGTCAGTTTGGGGTGACATAAGCACTGTGAATGCAAAAATAAGAGTAGGAGTGTGTTATAGGCCTAATGACTCGAATGAGTACAATGAACAAGCGTATAGAGAAATAGAGTGGGCTAGTAAATCAGAATGTCTTATAATGGGGGGATTTTAACTTCCCAGATATAGACTGTAACTTATGGGTTGGTCACTCACACACTAGTAAGACATTTGTAGATTTATTGGATGATTGTTTTCTGCAGCAGCATGTTCGAGAGGCAACCAGAGAAAGCAATACTCTTGATCTGGTTATCAGCAGTGATCAATCATGTATTAGGAATTTGCAGATAAAAGAACCACTAGGTGGCAGTGATCACAGTGTACTGACGTGGGATTTACTTAAAGATTTAATTACCATCAGGGGTAAAGGAAAGGGTTTTTGCTTCCGTAAAGGCAAGTACAGTGGTCTCCAACAGTTTTTAAATTCTGTACAGTGGAATCAACTGACGATGTTACCAACAGTAAATTCTAAGTGGGAAGCATTCAAGGAATTAATCATGGATGCTACTAAAAGTTTCATACCTATTAAGAAATATTGTTATTAACTAATGAGACCCGTAACAGAGAAGAAAAATGCATGGGATGCATACAAATTAACACGTGACACAGAAGCCTATGGCAGATATAAGCTAGTCTGTAACCAAGTTACAAAGGAGGTTAGGCAGGCGAAGGCAGATTACAAGAAATCCTTGGCAAAAGATGCCAAGAAAAACAGCAAGGATTTCTTTACTAATATAAACTCTAAAAGGAAGGGGATGAATCTGATTGGTCCACTTGACATCGATGGTTCGACTGTTAATGATCCTGCTCAGATAGCAAACAAACTGAATGAGTATTTTGCATCTACATTCACACGTGAGGAATTATTAAGGTTTGAAAATGGCAGAAGGTTATCAAATTGTAGCAGGATACTTAATGGTTTTGTACTAACTGAGAGCAAAGTGGAAGAGAAACTGTTGAAGTTAAACATAAGAAAGGCACCTGGGGTGGATGGGATCTATCCAGTTATATTAAAGGAGGCGGCAAAGCAACTAAGCAAACCCTTAGCCATAATTATGAGAGCATCCTTGGACTCAGGGGAGGTTCCCACGGACTGGAGATGTGCAATTGCATCCCCAATTCACAAAGGGGGATCGAAGGGTGACACGAATAATTACAGACCAGTTAGTTTAACTTCTGTTCCGGGTAAAATAATGGAGTCGCTGGTTAAAGATGCATTGCAGGATCATCTAGGGATCATCTAGACAAGACTGCAGCAATAATTCAGACACAGCATGGGTTTGTTAAGGGGAAGTGTTGTCTTACAAATTTGATAGGATATTATGATGTGGTTACAAAGGAACTGGATGCAAAAAATAATTTTGATATCATATATTTGGATTTCAGGAAAGCCTTTGACACTGTTGCGCATGGAAGACTATTGTACAAATTGGAGCAGAATGGTATTAAGGGTAAGTTTCTACAATGGATAAAAGGATGGTTAAGTGGGAGAAGACTAAGGGTGGTAATCAATGGGTGCTGCTCTTCTTGGACTAATGTTATTAGTGGAGTCCCACAGGGTTCGGTGTTGGGTCCACTGTTGTTTTGTATATTTATCAATGATATTGATAAAGGTATATCAGGCTTAATGTCGAAGTTTGCAGATGATACAAAGGTTGGCAGGGTTGTTAATGACAGTAATGGCAGTGTGCTACTGCAACAGGATCTAGATAATTTGGACAGATGGGCTGAGAAGTGGCAACTGAAGTTTAACCTTGACAAATGCAAAGTACTGCATATGGGTAGAAGTAACCACAGAGAAACGTACCAACTGTGTGGTACTACACTTAAGGTGGTAGGAAATGAAAAAGACCTGGGAGTAATTGTGCAGTCAGATATGAAGGTTTCTGAGCAATGCAGACAGGCTGCCAGGGCAGGTCATGGGGTTTTGTCAATGATATATAGGAATTTTGCTAGCAGGGAAAAGGAGGTGATTATCCCTCTGTATAAGGCAATGGTCAGGCCACGCCTTGAGTACTGCGTACAGGTCTGGAGGCCTCATTTTAGGAAGGATGTAGATTTACTTGAGCGTGTACAGAGAAGGGCAACAAGATTGATGAGGGTAATGAAAGGATCCTCTTACCAAGAGAGGCTTAAGTTCTGCAAATTGCAGTGGCTGGAGACTAGGCACCTGCGCGGTGATCTGATTGAGGTGTATAAGGCCTTGAATGGGTTTAGCACGCTGAATTCTGATGGGATCATTCCACTTGTTCAGATTACGAACCTAAGGGGGCATAAATTCAAATTAAGAAAAGACAGGTGTAGAATAGATGTGCGGAAATTTGCCTTTAGCCAGCGGGTGGTTAATTGCTGGAACAAACTTCCATCTGTCATTGTGGAAGTTGATAGGTTGAATAAATTTAAGGAGGAACTGGACAGGCATTTGGAGGGAATGGTGTGATTTTTTTTTTTTTTTTGGCTGATGCTGCATAAGCTCATACATTTGCTTTCTTGCATCACATGCCACTACTACTACTACTACTAATGAACTAATCTTATTAGTGGAGCCCCAAGAGTTCAGTGTTGGGCCCGTTGTTGTTTTCTAAATTTACTAATGATATTAATGAAGGCATATCAGGCTTAATGTTCAAATCTGCAGATGATACAAAAGTTGGCAGGGTGGTTAATGACAAGAATGATGCTTCAACAGGATCTAGAAAAGTTAGACAGATGGTCTGAGAAATGGCAATTGAATTTTAACATTGAAAAATGCAAAGTACTGCATATGAGTAGCATTAACTCCAGAGTAACGTACCAACTCTGTGGTACTATACTCAGGGTAGTGTAAAATGAAAAAGACCTGAGGAGGGGGAGGGGTTAATGTGCAATCAGATATGGAGTTCTCTGAGTAATGCAGTCAGGCAGTCAGGACAGTCATGAGAATTTTGCTAGCAGGGATAAGGAGGTGATCATCCCATTGTATAAGGAAATGGTAAGCCACATCTTGAGTACTGCATACAAGTCTGGAGGCCTCGTTTTAGGAAGGATGTAGAGCTGCTGAAATGAGTACAGAGAAGGACAATGATTTGTGAAGAATGCTCTTACCAAAAAAGCCTCAGTTCTGAAAATTGAAATGTCTGGAGATTAGCCACCTGGGAGATGATCTGATAGAAGTGTTTAAGGTTTTGGACGGATTGAGCAAGCTCGATGCTGATGGGATTCTTCCTCTTGCTCAGAGGAAGAAATCTGCTACACACGAGGGGACATAAATAAACTGAAGGACAGTTGTAGAATAGATGTGCAAAAGTTTCACGGAAGAACTAGACAAACTATTGGAAGGAATGGATAGGTGAGATGGGAAGTGTTATTTTTATATAAATCATTAAAAATAAGAATAAGGAAAGGATCGATGCTCTACTGTAAGGCAATCCAAGTGGTAGGAATTTCATGGGGTAATGACACTGACAACCATATGAACTGTACGAAATAACAGCAGTAACTAGACAGCATATTGGAGTTCAAGAACAAATCAAGATGTTACTTAATCATTTCCATTGCACATGTGAAAACTGTGATAAGGCAAAAAAGGCAATAATAAAAACTGGAGCACGGATTATTAGTATATAAAAGTCAAGAAATCTTTTTTGACCAAAAAAGATTTCTTGACTTTTTTTTTTTTTTTTCAGTCTTTATGAAGCAAAATGAGAGATCATTATGAATTAAATAAGCATGTTTGTAATAATATCTCCTTCCTTCCTTCCTTCCTTCCTTCCTCTCTCTCTCTCTCTCTCTCTCTCTCTCTCTCTCTCTCTCTCTCTCCATATATATATATATATATATATCACATACCATTAGGGTCCACTGCATATGTATCAGGATTAATAAGATCTATAGTCACTCCTAAGTCATGCTCAGTTAACAAATCATGTTTATAATTCCTCTCAAGTGATGTGGGCTTATACTGAACAAATCTGAGGAAGAAAATGGTTGAGATGTCATAAAAATATAAAAAAATATAGTTATCTTAAGAATTAATCTACTTGAAAATATAGATGCCCTAATAACTGTGAATCTAAAGTTATCAGGCAATTAAATGTAGACCACGGTTTGAAGCTTATTCCCTAATGTATGATCCTTTTCTCGTGGATTTTTTTTTTAAGCTCAAATTATCCTGTTCAAAACTGACCAGCTCATAGCTTGCAAGCAACATATTGTCCATAACATACCTCCAAGTTAACTTTACAATAGAGACAAACAATAATATCACAATCTGAAAATTAGAAACTTAAAACCTATGAAAAAGAGAACACTAGACTACAAAACTAATAGTGGTCAATGATATGATTCTCTCTGGAGTTCACATATGTTGATGTCAATTTGAATAGATAGTGATTGTGAATTCTGCATTCCTTTATTTAATTATTTGTTTATTATAAAAGTGGTGCTCATTATTTGGTTGGTGTCACCATGTGCCTCCTTGGATGGGGGGTTTGATATATTTTGTTTTGCTGAAGGAGGGTACTGTTGCTTTGTCTTAATTTTATTACATTTTATTTTGAATATTAGGTAGTTTAGTATATAGGATCAGAATTGCATCTTGCAAGTTTTCCTTTACTGTAGCAGCAATATATTATATTTGTAACATGGTTTTACAGTGTTTGCTTTTTCTCCAAGGTTGCATTCAAAGCATGCACATGGTGCTAAACCCATCTTTGGGGTTTTTGAATGAAGCATTTTTCCACTAAACTGCAGCAAGGCAATTAAAGAGAGTAATACTCTTGATCTGATTATCGACAGTGATTCTTCGTGAATTAAGAATCTGCAGATAAAGGAACCATTAGGTGGCAGTGATCACAGTGTGCTGATGTGGGATTTACTCAAAGATGTAAGTAAATAAAGTGAAGGATTTTTGCTTTCATAAAGGTGACTACACTGGTCTCAGATAGTTTTAAAATTCTATACATTGGGACTGACCGATGATGTTACCGATAGCAAATTCTAAATGGGAAGTATTCAAGGAAGTAATCTTAGAAGCTACTAGGCTTTTTGTCCTAACTAAGAAATACTATTCAAGGTTTAGGACTAAATGGAGAGCAGATGAACTAATGAGACTCATGGCAGAGAAGAAAAATGCATGGGTTATATACTGGCGTTCAAAGAAAGTGCATCACCCCTTAAAATTGTAACTGTCGTCCGAATAATAACGTAAGTATATGGCATCATTTCTTACAGATTGCATCACATAAGATTGACACCCATAGGTGATGATGCAATATTGCATCAGCTGTTACTTTCAGCCATATAAGCAGGCTCTGCAAGAATTGCAGTCATTCCTTGCTTGTGTCAGGATGGGGAATTATGTGCAGTTGACGCCACGAAGAAAGAGTGCTATTGTTGCTTTACGTGAGGAAGGATGTTCTTCCCATCATATTGCTTATAGTGTCTTGTAATCATTTGACAGTGAGTAGATTTCTTTCCAAACTCAAGAATACTGGACTGTATGGTGTCTACATGAAATTCCCTACCAGCCAAATGATATGGGGATGCATTTCGTATCGCGGAGTAGATCACCTGCAGTTTATAAAAGGTTCTGTAAATGCCAATGGATACCTGGCTATATTGGAAGGCAAATTGCTGCCAACCATTAGATTCCATTTCAACTTGCATCTTTCAGGATGACTCTGCTCCTTGTCATTGGGCGAACAGTGTAAGTAGGTTCAAAGTGTAAGTAGAAAAGTGCATGAGAGGTTCAACAGTAATGTGTTTACATTTGTTACAGGTGAAAAAAGGTTGGACGAATAGTCCATTACAACTCTTAGCTGGCCAGGAAACAGCCTGGACCTGAATTCTATAGAGGACTGTTGGCATTGTATGGAATCTGCAGTTGCCAGAAAGAAACCAAAGAACCTTTGTGAACTTCAGGAAGCCATAATTTGTGTTTGGAACCACGAACTACCAGTTGATTATTTTCAGAAATTGATCTTGCCAATGCCTCAATGGTGTGCTGCTGTCATCACGGCCAGAGGCCGTTCAAATAAATATTAGTTTGCACCTGATGAACTTTTCATTTTGTTTTCCATTTAAATTGATAAACTAAAGCAAATTTATGGCTTCTGATAACATTTCAGCCATAATTGTCATATTTACCAAAACTGTTGTATAAAGGTTGCAAATGCTCATTTTGGAATATTTTGAGAGCACCTGTCAAATATTACTTAGCTTTGCTTTAACTATTAATAAATATCTTTTGTTTATATTTCAATTTGTGATGCTAGTCATTAATGTAACATACCATCGCAAAAAAGGGTTAGAAATGTGAAATTCCCAGGTGATGCACTTTCTTTGAAACCATTGTATATAAACTATCAGGTGACAGAAGACTATGGTAGCTATAAGCTAGTCTGTAAGTCACAAAGGAAAGCAAAGGCAGATTACAATAAATCTCTGGCAAAGGATGCAAAGAAAAACAGCAAAGACTTCATTCTTATATAAACTCTAGAAGGAATGGGAAGAATCAGATTGGTTCACTTGATATCGATGATCCTACTGAGGTAGCTGACAAACTGAATGAGTATTTTGCAGCTACATTCACACATGAGGAAGTCAATAGGGAAGTGGATGCCAGAAGCTTATTTAACTCTAGCAGGGAGCTAAATGATTTTTTAATAACTGAGAGCAGAGGAGAAATTGTTGAAGCTGAACATAAAAAAGGCACCTGGGGTGGATAGGATTCATCCAGTTATATTAAAGGAAGTAGCAAAGGAAATAAGCAAACCCTTAGCCCTAATTATGAAACCTTCTTGGACTCGGGGGAGGTCCCTATGGACTGGAGATGTGAAAATGTGTTCCCAATTCT
Organism: Mastigoproctus giganteus; assembly: GCF_048544385.1. Taxonomy (NCBI): domain Eukaryota; kingdom Metazoa; phylum Arthropoda; class Arachnida; order Uropygi; family Thelyphonidae; genus Mastigoproctus; species Mastigoproctus giganteus. Next base: position 142,884,701 of record NC_143580.1, read on the forward strand.
CAAATGGGGATCAAAGGATGACACGAATAATTACAGACCTGTTAGTTTAACTTCTGTTCCAGAGAAAATAATGGCGTCACTGGTTAAAAAAGCACTGCAGAATCATCTGGACAAGACTGCAGTTAGAGTTTACCCAGTATGAGTTTGTTAAGGAGAAGTCATGTCTGACAAATCTGACTGAACACTATTATGTGGTCACAAAAGAACTCAATGCAAAAAATTATTTTGTTATCATATACTTGGATTTTAGGAAAACTTTTGATACTGTTGGACATGGAAGGTATACAAATTGGAGCAGTATGGCATTAGGGGCAAGCTGCTGCTATGGATAAAGGGATGGTTGAATGGGAGAAGACAGAGTGTGGTAATCAATGGACACTGCTCTTTGTGAACTGATGTTATTAGTGGAGTTCCCCCACAGTTAAGTGTTGGGCCCCTTGTTGTTTTCTGTATTTATCAATAATACTGATGAAGGCATATCAGGGTTAATGTCCAAGTTTGCAGACAATACGAAGGTTGGCATGGTTGTTAATGACAATAGTGACAGTACACTTCTGCAACAGTATTTAGAAAAGTTGAGCAGATGGGCTGAGAAGTGGAAACTGAAGTTATAACGTTGACAAATGTAAAGTAATCCAAGAGTATTGTACCGACTGTGTGGTACTACACTCAGGGTAGTGGAGAATGAAAAGGACCTGGAGGTAATTGGGCAGTCGGATATGAAGTTTTCTGAGCAGTGCAGACATCTGAAAGAGTAGCTCATAGTGTCTTGTCACATATACAGATATTTTGCTATCAGGGATAAGGAGGCAACTGTCCCCTTGTATAAACCCCTAGTGTCATCACTGTTATGGGTATTATTGCATCAGGCATCCATGTAACTATTCACTGTCTGCAATAAAAATATTATTATATATAATAATAAAAAATAAATAAAAAATAAAAAAAAGGCAATGGTCAGGCCACATTGAGTACTGCATACATGTCTGGAGGTGTCATTTTAGGAAGGATATAGAGCTGCTGGAATAAGTACAGAGATGGCCAATGAGATTGGTGAATGGAACAAAGGGTTGCTGTTACCAAGGAAGGCTTAAGTTCTGCAAATTGCAGCAACTGGAGACCGGGCACATGCAAAGTGATCTAATTGAGGTGTATAACGTCTTGAATAGTTTGAGCTAGCACAGTGCTGATGGGATTCTTTCTTTTGCTCAGATCACTCACCAGAGGGGACATAAATTCAAATTGAGGAAAGACAATTGTAGAATACATATAAGCAGAAATTGGCCTTTAGCCAGTAGATGGGTGATAGTTGTAAAAAAAATTTTCCATATGTGTTAGTGGATGTTGAGAACTAAAGTACAAGGCAGAGACCAAGTTCAAGGCAGAACTAGAAAAAAACATTTTGGGTGAATGGATAGGTGAAATGAGAAGGATTTTTTTTTTTGCTGCTGATGCTATATAAGCTTGCTTTCTTGGCATCATATGCTTCTACTAATTCTAATGCTAATGCTAATATTATCTGAAACCATAATAAAATGCAAAATATTAGAAGGATGGGGCAAATGAAGCGTTTTTTTTTTTTTTGCAACATCAATAAAACAATGATTTATGCTGAAAACTTTTACCTTGACATACAAATTGGTAGCAAACTCTAAAATAGCTGAAAACTGCATCATATCTCAGTTTCAAGGCTATTTGGCCTTTCCTCAGTGGGTAGGTATCCTGGTGATGCAATGATGACAGGCAGTACTGCATACAGGTCTGGAGGCCTCATTTTAGGAAGGATGTAGATTTGCTTGAGCATGTACAGAAGGGCAACTAGATTGGTGAGGAGAATGAAGGGGTCCTCTTACCAAGAGAGGCTGATGTTCTGCAAATTGCAGTGGCTGGAGACTAGGCACCTGCAAGCTGATCTGATTGAGGTGTATAAAGCCTTGAATGGGTTGAACATGCTGAATTCTGATGGGATTCTTCCGCTTGCTCAGATTACAAACCTAAGGGGGCATAAATTCAATTGAGGAAAGACAGTTGCAGAACAGATGTGCAGAAATTTGCCTTTAGCCAGAGGATGGTTAATTGCTGGAACAAACTTCCAACTGTTGTGGAAGTTGATAGCTTAAATAAATTCAAGGAGGAACTGAACAAACTTTTAGGGGGAATGGTTGTGTGAATTTTTTTTTTTTTTTTGACTGATGCTACATAAGCTCATATGCTTGCTTTCTTGCATCACATTACTATTACGAGAGGTGCCTGATGGTGTATTAGCATTAACATTATTAGAGGCGTACGATGCAAGAAAGCATGCTTATGCAGAATCAGCCAAAAGAAAAAAAACTCTCCCATTTCACTCCTCTGTTCATTCTAAATGCCTGTCCAGCTCAGCCTTAAATTTATTTAAACTATCAGCTTCCACAACAAAAGATGGAAGTCTGTTCCACCAATCAATTACCCACTGGCTAAAGTCAAATTTCCACACATCTATTCTACAACTATCTTTCCTCAATTTTAAACTGTGCCCTCTCAGGTTCTTAGTTTGAGCAAGAGAAAGAATCCCATCAGCATTCAGCTTGCTCAACCCATTCAAGGTCTTATACACCCTCAATCAAATCACATTGCAGGTGCCTAGTCTTCAGACACTGCAATTTGCAGAACTTAAGCCTTTCTTGGTAAGAGCACCCCTTTGTTCCCCTCACCAATCTTGTTGCCCTTCTTTGTACTCGTTCTAGCAACTCTACATCCTTCCTAAAATGGGGCCTCCAGACCTGTACAGTTAGGTGTGGCCTGACCATTGCCTTGTATAACGGGACATTCACCTCCCTGTCCCTGCTAGCAAAATTCCTATATATCATAGACAGGAATCCATGATCTGCCCTGGCAGCCTGTCTGCACTATTCAGCAAACTTCATATTTGACTGCACAATTACCTGCCAACCAGGCTAGCTGGGTGGGTAAAAGTGAATGCCTGGCAACCCAAAGGTCGCGGGTTCGAATCCCGCCTCGGGCTTGGATCAGAGTAGCGCAAAAACATTGGGAGGTGCATTATAGCCACAGAAGCTGATGCACCAACAACAAACAAAAAAAAAAAAAAAAAAAAAAAAAAAAAAGCAGCACAATTACTCCCAGATCTTTTTCACTTTCCACTTCCCTGAGTGTAGTACCACACATTTGGTACATTTTTCTTCAGTTATTGCTACCCATATGCAGTACAGGCTTTACGAGTTCCCTGGTTTACGAGGTTTTTTTTTTTTTTTTTTTCAAAGTATCCAGTATCAACAAAATCGAAAATATGAACATTAATTGCAAAAAATGAATGTTAAACATTCATAAATACCACATTTCAAACCACGTGCATAGCTATACAATACAGCATAAAATATCGTAATGTGAACCCAATAACACAGTTTTTTGGTAATTCGTTCCACGATCTCGGAAGTTGAAATTTTCATTATATAACTGTCTAAAAGGTTGTTTTATAGTGCAAATTGTATTAGTTACCAATTCAAATCACTAAAATGTACTACACTTTCATTGTTATCATATGTTCTGTTATAAGAACCAATTTTGAATGGCTTTGTGACATTTTTCTAAAGCACATTTCTGGAGGTGATGACCATAAAACAATAAAAACAATTTGCACTTTCCAGTTTATTACTGCAAGCAATTATAAACAGGTAGTAAACTCAATATTATTGCATTTGCAAAAATACTGATAGCTGTAATTGGGTGGTTTTTTGCGTTATTATGGTGAAATGTGTTTCCCCTTTACTGAAATCTTCAATCGTATAAAAAACAAATAAATTCTCAGAATCTTCTCTTCACTGTTTTTTTTTTTTTTTTTTTTAAGCTTAGTAATTTTGTTACTCCGTGAAAATCATGTTAGTAGCAATTTGTGCATTCCGTTAAAAAATGCTTATGCATCTATTGAAATTTATAAAGAAATCAGAAGATTATCTTGGAACCAAGCGCCTCTTGAAGCATTTCTGAAGAAGACTACTCCTTGTGCAACAAACCAACAAGTGCCGAGCCAATAATGAGTGATCAACAAGTGTGCATTTAGTTGATGATGATGATGATGAAGAATAAACATTCTATAACATTTGTAAATCATAAATAATTTCTTTATTATTATGATTTGCTTGATTTTACAGGCTATGTTTTAATTTCTCTAGATAAATCCATCACTGTTTAAACATAAACTAATTAGCTAACAAATTTCATTGTTGAGAACGTAACCCCTATTTTTAACATTATGTCTATGGGATTTTATTCCCGCTTTACGAGCATGCTAGGAATGAATTAACTCATAAAGTCGAGAACTGCCTGTACTTTGCATTTGTCAATGTTAAACTTCAGTTGCCACTTCTCAGCCCATTTTCCTAACTTATTTAGATCCAGTTGGAGTAGCATACTGTCTTTACTGTCATTAACAACCCTGCCAACCTTTGTATCATCTGGAAACTTGGACATTAAACCTGATATACCTTCATCAATATCATTAATAAATATACAAAACAACAATGGGCCCAACACCGAACCATGGGGAACTCCACTAACAACATTTGTCCACGAAGAGCAGTATCCATTGATTACCACTCTCTGTCATCTCTCACTCAATCATCCCTTTATCCATTGGAGCAACTTACACCCTTAATGCCATACCTCTCCAATTTGTACAGCAGCCTTCCATGTGCAACAGTATCAAAAGCTTTCCTGAAATCCAAGTATATGATATCAAAATTATTATTGGCATTCATTTCTTTTGTGACCACATCATAGTATCCAATCAAATTGGTCAGACAAGACCTCCCTTTAACAAACCTATGCTGTGTCTTAACTATTACTGCAGTCTTGTCTCTAGATGATCCTGCAATGCTTCTTTAACCAGTGATTCCATTATTTTTTCCAGAACACAAGTTAAACTAGCAGTCTGTAGTTACTTGTGTCACATTTTGAACCCACTTTGTGAATTGGTGATACATTTGCACACTTCCAGTCCATGGAGACCTTCCCCGAGTCCAAGGAAGCTCTCATAATTATGGCTAAGGGTTTGCTTACTTCCTTTGCTGCCCCCCTTTAATATAACTGGATAGATCCCATCCACCCCAGGTGCCGTCCTTATGTTTAACTTTAACAATTTCTCCTCCACTTTGCTCTCAGTTATTACAAAATCACTTAGCTCCCTGTTAGAGTTTGATAAACTTCTGGCACTCCCCTCATTGAAAAACCTCATGTGTGAATTCAGATGCAAAATACTCATTCAGTTTATCAGCTACCTGAGCATGATCATCAATAGTTAACTCATTATGTTAAGTGGTCCAATCTGATTCATCCCTTTCTTCTAGAGTTTACATAATTAAAGAACTCTCTTTTTTTTTTTTTGCATCCTTTGCCAAAGATTTCCCGTAATCTGCCTTCACCTGCCTAACCTCCTTTTTGACTTGATAACAGACTAGTTTATACCTGTGTATAAACTAGTCTGTTATCAAGCTTCTGTGTCACCTGATACTTTATATGCATCCCATACTTCTTCTCTGCCATGAGCCTCATTAATTCATCTGACATCCATTTAGGCCTAAATCATGAACAGTATTTCTTAGTTGGAATGAAAAGCCTAGTAGCCTCAAAAATTAAGTCTCTGAAGGCTTCCCACAAGGTTGGTAACATCATCAGTTGATCCCACTGTACAGAATTTAAAAACTGTCTGAGACTGCTGTAGTCACCTTTATGAAAGCAAAAGCCCTTCCCTTTAGCCTTGATGGTAGTTACATCTTTAAGTAATTCCTACATCAGTACATTGCAATCACTGTCACCCAGTGGTTTCTTTACCTGAAAATTCTTAATGCATGAATAATCACTGCTGATAATCAGATCAAAAGTATCACTCCATCTGGTTGCCTCTTGAACATGTTGCTAGAAAACAGTCATCCAATAAATCCAAAAAAAGTCTTGCTAGTGTGCAAGTGACCAATCTACAAGTTAGTCAATATCTGGAAAGTTAAAATCCCCAATTATAAAACATTCTGGTTTACTGGCCCATTCTATTTCTCTCTACAATTGCTCATTATACTTATCAGATTCATTAGGCCTATAACACACACCTACCTCATTTTTCCTTTCCCAGTGCTTATTTCACACCAAACAGACTCAACACTGCATTATCCACCAACATGAATTGGATGCACTTCCTTAGATTTTACGTGTTTCTTAACTAACAGCATAACCCCTCCTCTCTTCCTGTACACATTGTACTCACCAAATTCCAATTCTGCACTGCTTATATCTGTGTGACGCCACATCTCTGATATCCCAACAATATCTGCCTTTGATGTCTTGACTAGCACTTGAAGCTCATCAACTTTATTAACTACTCTTAGCATTGGTGTACATACAAGTATACATGCACCTGTTCCTACTCTTAGTTACCCTAACACACCCCATGTGTTTACCTGTTCCACTATGACTCCCAGCAGTCCTGAAAATCTCCATTACCTTGCTTTCCAGGCTGCTGCTCATTCTAATAGAAGCAGTGCAAGAATCACTTTTGCCTCTGCCTGCGGCCACTGTTAACCTTTTAGTCTGTCTATTCCCCCCCCCAAGCTAGCAGATTTCTGACCCACCTAACACTGCTTCAATAGCATCAGCAAATATTCTTGTACCCTTTCTATTTAAGTGTATCCCATCCCTGTAGAAGCAGTCTCTCCTGTCAACAAGCACAGACTAGGCTGAAAAAAATTCTACCCCTTGAGCCTTGCACAATCTCTCCAGGGCCGAATTGATTGACAAGGCTCTCATCATATACTCCCTCCTAATGTGTCTGGGCAGAATAGCAGACACTTTCACATTCAACCCTAATTCGTCACTTTTTTTCAACATTGATCTGTACTTGTTGAGTAAATCTGCAGATCTCTTACTCTTAATGGCATTAGTTCCGTGTACAACAACAACATCACCTTTTGTGCCCTTACAAGATGATATCTGCACAATGTCATCAACTTTTGCTTCTGACAGACATACCCTGGTATGAAATGTATCAGACTAAATGCATTTTAGGGCTTATGCCTCAGGCTGCATGAAAGTTTCAAATTTTCAGTTTCAAATAGCCTTGAAAGAGAGCCTTCTGGTTGGTGATATCTGCTGAGAATAAGTAACAATAGTCTTCTCCATTGGTGAAGTGTTAGGGTGCTTACGCATAGAACGCAGGTAGCTTCTTACTGGAAACCACCAGCGACATAAAGTGGATGCTTCTCACTGGCTATGAACGCATAGGAAGTTATTGACCAGTGCAACTTGTATATGCACCCTTGGGATGTATACACGTAGAATGCAGGTAACCGCTTATGTGGAACCAGCAGCGACATAGGTGAAGCTTGTCACCGGCATTTAGAGTGATGCCATTTTCAGCTATATTAGAGTTTGCTGCGTACTAATATGATGCTCTTGCACTAACTTGTACGTCAGTTAAACTTTCACGCAGCCTGAAGCATAAGCCCTAAAATGCGTTTAGTCTGATTCATTTCATACACCATCAGGCATCTCTCATATTGTGGACTTATACTTCATAACTGAATTGTCATCATTGCATCACCAGGGTACCTACCCACCCACAGAGGAATAAATTTAAAATGAGGCCTCCAGATCTGTATGCAGTACTCAAGACACAGCCTAACCACCACCTTATACAACTGGATGCACTACCTTAGATTTAATATACTTCTTAACCAAAAACATAACTGCAATCCCCCTACCTGTCCTGTCTGTACACTGTACTCCCCATATTCAAATTCTGAGTTCCTTATGTCTGAGTGACACCATGTCTCTAATATCCCCACAATGTGTGCATTGATAACTTAATCAGTACTTCCTCTGCACTAATGCTAGGATCATAAAACTTACTATGATCCTAGCATTCATGCACATGCAAACATGCACCTGTTCTTATTCTTACCATAACACAGCCCATGCATTTACTTGTTCCATTGATGACCCATTGATGAAATCCCAACACCTTGCTTTTCAGGCTGCTGCACATTCCAACAGATTCAGTGCAAGAATCACTTTCACCTCTGTTTGCGAGTCTAGCTAATACATTATTCTGTGTAACCCCCTAAGCTATCGGGTTTTTGACCTAACACTGCCTCAATAGCATCAGCGAGTATTCTTGAACACTTTCTATTTAAATGCATCCCCTAACCTGTAAGAATGCTCTCCAGTTAACAAGCACAGACCATGCTGATAAAAATTCTACCCCATGAGCTTTGCACAGTTTCTCCATGGCCGAATTGACTGACAAGGCAACATGTACTCCCTCTTATTATGTCTGGGCAGGATTGCGGACACTTTCAAATTAAATTCTAACTCAAGAATTTTTCCCAACATTGGCATGTACTTGTTAAGTAAGTCCTCTGACTTCCTACTCTTAATATCATTAATATTCACATTTACAACAATATCACCTTTCATGCCCATTAAAAGATTATATCTGCTCAACATCATTTACTTTTGCCCAGGGCAGACATATCCAGTCCTATTCCAGTTTTCAGATGATGAAAAAATTGGCAGGGCAGTTAGCAAGAATTAAGGCATACTGCTGCAGTAAGATAGATAATTAGGCAGATTGGCTGGGAAGTGGCGGTTAAGGTTTAACATTGGTAAACAAGGTACTGCATATAAGCAGCAGTAATCCTAGAATAACATACCAATTCAGTGGTAACACACTCAAGGGAGTGGGGAACAAAAAAAGGAGTCGGCTAAGGTAAAGAAAGCCCACATGAGAAGCACGCAAAAGTTCGATAAATTTACCAGTAAAAGTACTTTGCCGTAACAGCATTTGTATTATTGCTCGTTCAGTAAACATAGTGGGTATTATTAGTCAGGAGTAGAAATTGAAACCCTCCCGAAGTGGAGGGGGTAACCTGACCTTTTTTCTTTAGAATCACTGGTGGACTAGTGGATAAATTGTTTATTAACAAAAAAAAAAAAAAAACAAAGGCAAAGGTAAAGGAAGCCCACACGAGAAGCACAGCAAACTTCGAAAAAGTTTACCGGTGAAACTATGTTATGAACATTTTTTACGGCGCCAGAACTTCCAATATGACTCTGTTCGTGATTCAATTAGTGATTCTAAAAAAAAAAAAAAAAGGTTAGGTTATCCCCTCCACTTCGGGAGGGTTTCAAGCTCCTGTGGGATTCAACTTCTACTCCAGACCGATAACACCCACCGTCTGTTTATCAAGCGAGCAACAATACAAATGCCATTACGGCAAAGTACTTTTACCAGTAAATTTATCGAACTTTTGTGTGCTTCTCATGTGGGCTTTCTTTACCTTTGCCAAGAAGTCTTATAGGTAGACTGCAAGAACAGTTCACGGGGTTCAGTCAATAATATCTGTGAACTTTGTAATGACAAAGAGGTGATTATCCCATTGTAATGTATAAGGCACTGCTTAAACCACATCTTGAGTGTAGCATACAAGTCTGGAAGCCTCATTTTAGGAAACACATTGATCTCTTGGAACAAGTGCAGAAAGAGCAAATAAAATTAATCAAGAACACAAAGGGAAACTCTTACAGCAAAAAATTTCTGTTCTGTATACTGCAGCACTTGCAGGCCAGGCACTTGCTAGCAGACCTGACTGAAGTGTTTAAGGCTCTAAATAGATTGAGTAAACTTAATGATGATAGTATTCTAACTCTTTCTCAGACAATGCACATAAGGGGGCATGACCTCAAACTGAAAAAGGATGGATGCAATGCAAGATAGATGTGCAAAAATTTGCTTTCAGCCAGAGAGTAATTGATTACTGCAACAGACTACCATCTGGTGTTGTGGTAGTGGGTAGTTTGAACAAATTCAAGGAAGAATTAGACATTATTAGAAAGGATGAGCAGATGAGGTGGGTAGAATTTTTTTCCCCTGATGCTGTATAAGTTTGTTTCCTTGCATTATTTACCAATACTACTCTCTACCAATAATATGTGGGCTACATAGCTTGGAAACAAGGCATCTTAGAGGAGATTTGATTGAGGTGTACAAGGCTCTGTGAGGTGAAAGTAAAATGAATAAGGGTAAAATTTTCACTGTTATAAATGATTTCAGAACTAGGGGCCACAAATTCAAATTGCAAGGGAAGAGGTTTAGACTGGCTTCCATTAAGTTTTCTCTTAGCCAGTGCACTGTTGATTACTGGAAAAAGTTGCTTCCATGAGTGATTGAAGCTGCCAGCTTGGGTAAATTCTAAGGTAAGAAGGAACAGCTACTTAGATGAGGAGTGAGACAAATGGGTAGATTATATTATTATTTCAGGCCGATGCAGCAAAAAGCTTGTTTGTTTGTTTGTTTGTTTGTTATTTTGGAGCATTAGCAACTAAGGCCATATTGCTCCGGGATATGCGGTGGTCATTCCCTGACCTTTCCGCATCCTCCGTATTTGGTGGTGACGGGCTCGAACCCCGGTCTAATCAAGAAGCGTGTGCTACACACTGCTGCTCCTTCCCACCTGGCTACGGAGGCACCTCACAGCAAAAAGCAACTTGCACCATATGGTTAAAACTAATGTTAGCAGCCATATCAATTTATGAAAAAATAAATAAAAATAAAATAAATGCCAAGCCTGTAAATGGTGAGCATTATATTTACCAGCTAAGCTAAAAATCTAATACAAAAAAATCCTTTGAATTTCTTTTTTATTAGTTCTTCCAAAAAGTTTTGACATACTTTCACAAATGATTCTAAAAATAATTTCCTTCATTCTCACTGCAGTGTAGCATACATTTGAATAAATTATGTTTAATTTCATTTCATTTTCATAAGTTGCCAAAAAAAAGTACCCTATTTTTCTTACCTGTTTGACTGGAAAGGATATGTAATGAACTTTGGATCAAATGGTATATCAGGAAGAGTATTACAGTATTTTACTCGACACACTAGTTCTGATCTATATATACAAAAAAAATTGCAAATATAAATATATTAAACTCCAACACTAATAAATAAAAAGTACAAATCAAAAGAGAAAACTTTAGTATTAACAAAAATTTAACTCCATGACAATCATGTAAAAACCCACAGGCACATGGGAGTCACTTTAACCTATTCAATGGAGGGATGGATGGTAAATGAACACTTCACTGAATTGATTATGATGCATTTATTATAATGCATTTATTACAATGAAATACAGTTATTAACATTTTAATTTAGACTTATATCATACAATGACTCCCTTTTCTGATTAATGCCTAATCTACTGATTTCACTGGATTAGGCATTAATCAGGAGAGAATAATTTTATTTGCATTACAGAATTAAGTTTTGAATTTTAGAGAACTGATAATTTATATACAAAAGAAACAGAACATATCACCCTGTGTATTATCGGATAAATGAATTCACTTAAAATGGTTTATTACACAATTTTACCTCTTTTGATGTAAAGTGCTAATTCATTACTTTGAACTTGGGGAGGTAAGAAGTTTTTGCTATCATATGTTATGGATACTCTCATGGTGTTGGTTCTTATTTTAAGACTGAAATGGCAATTGAAACAGTTTATCCCAGACTGTCTTGGTATCTGTTTAATGAGTTATTGATGAAGCATAATAAACCCACAACGCTTAATAATGAAGAAACTTACTTCATAATGCGATTTTCTTGTAACATCACACCCTGCTGTTTACCATGATTTTGGATAAAGAGTGAAATACACTAAATTTTTTGAGATCACATTTTTTGCAACATGTAAGATCTGTTCTATAACATATATAACATCACACTATTTACTGATTCTCATGAATGGGTTCAAGGGAAGATGTTCACATGCAGGAATCATAATTGGAAATATGTTGCGGCCACACTGTATGATATAAAAAAATTTAACACTCAAACTGAAGCACTCAATGAAGCATAAAAAGATAACCCAAATACATATGCCAAATGGAACCAGAAATTTTTATGAGACAGCAGCACTGCAAAGAACTATGCCCTACTACCTATATTTAAATTGTTACTAAATAACAATTTAATTACAGTTTCTCCCCAAGCACATTTCACTCAGTGCTTGTTCACAACACAACACCCTGTATATTTCGATACTCTCCACTAGAGTTGTGCTGTTTCCCGTAAAGTGCCACTTCAAATGCCTTGGGAGGAGCCACCCATTAGCAGGTGTTTGTGTGCCTCAGTAAAAACTTTAATGCTCTTCTATTACAATCAACTGTAGTTCACGATGCATGCCATCAAAGGTGGGTTCTTTGTTTTCACTACTGAAAATTGACTTTTAACTGATACTGTAATTGACAGGAAAATGGCTGAATTGCATCTTCAATTTATGACAAGAAGAAACTGAAGGTGTTTATTTATTGCCCAGAAGTTTTTATGCCCATAGGTAATTTCCATCTCTGTTAATTCTCTGTAGTTGTTTGTACTGGCAGAAGTTTGTGCGTCCATGACTGTAAAATGATATGGTCACATGCATATTACAAAAATATATGTTTTACATCTTCAAATATATACTTCATAACATCAGCAATGTTATGAAGGGGAATCCCCATTTGGGGGTTCTAATTAACTGAAGTGCTGTTTATAAAATTGCCTTTAGGAGCTGTCACTTCCTAAGAAAAAGTTGCTTTTAGCCGCACACTAACATCACTTGGCAATGCTTTTTTCATTTTTTTTTTAGTTTTTGTTTCCAATCAGTTCTGATTCCATATTGTTTTATGTGCATTTTGTGTCCATGTGGATTGATTTCAGTTTACCACGTAGGTGGTTTCAAATTCTTTTTTTAAAAACAACTTCAAAGAGATAATATGAGTCAGATGTTCTAATTAAATAAAGGTGAAAAGCCATTGGAAAAGAAATTTTTAATTCTAAAAAGACTATATTGGGGAGAATGCAAAATTTACACTATATTTAGTTGTTAAGCAATTTGAAAATTAACAGCTGCACAAGCTGTTATTGTAAATAATGTGACTGAGTTAATGTATTAAGCATTGCAAATAATGTCACCAAAGAAACTAAGGTTTCAACACAACAACATATTCGTGTCTTTAAATTGTGTGTATTCTGTAGTTTATTTGTCTGCTTGCTCGACACAAAATCTGAATTCTGGGAGGAAAACCATTCCGTGGTTTTCCACTAACCATTCAAAATTATTTATATATTATTTCCAATGTCTAAATCCCACCCACTTAACATGCATTAACTTAGTGCTCTGTTTTTTTTTTCAATCTCAATTGAGAGAACAAAGCAGGGGATGGCTGAACAAGCCAAATTTGGGGAAGGAAGGGAATTTGTACATTAAGGTCATTCATTTTAAACATTCCACAGCAGAATGTGGGGTTCATGGGGAAAAGCTGATTAGTACCTGCTATGACCTGAGAGTTATAACAGGTCTCTGAGCTGAGAATTTAGGTTTCAGCAAATATTTTGCTGTTGAATGTCCAGTTCAGTGTCCTATGTGTGTAGATAAGACCATTCTGATTGTCTGCTCTGTCCCGAGTTTTTTTCAGGCTCCACAATATATAAATTGGCCTACACACACACACACACACACTGCAGACACTGCTCATACCAAATGAAATCTGATAATGAAATCCCTTCTGGTCATATCATAAACAACCTGAAGTATTTTGGAGTTATGGTATGAATGCCTGATGCTCTACTTGTCACACTTCCAGCTGAAGCCCATTACCCCGGGATCGGTCACAGAGTCAACTGCTAGTGTGGCAAGTATGTCCTGAAAATGGCTCACATCTGAATGGCATGGGAACTCCAACATTAGTTGATAAGTTAGAATTAGAAGGCAGAAAAGCAACTACCAGTTTACCCTTCTGATAGTGGTCAGAGGGATAAAAAAGGCAAACTGCAGCCATTATCAACCCACTGCAGGATGGAAGCCTCCTCAACAATTCATGTTGAGGGAAATGGACCATAATCTGCCACGCTGGTCCAGTGCAGGCTGGCAGATCATCTGTATTTAGCATTGAGGGGCTTGAACCCCGGTACACTCAAGGAACGTGTGCTACTGCACTCCCGCATCTGACCACTTGGCTATGGAGGCCTTACACAACTGCAAAAACTGGGAGGCAGAGTTAAAATGGAAGGATATTTAAAAAGTCTTTGTATTAAACATTATCAAAAGCTTTAGAAACATTGAGATCAACTGCATGAATGTCATGATAGGGCAGATTTGAGATTTGTACAGTATAAGTAGCTGTTCAGAAGAAACAATTATCTTTTTGTGTTTTTATATGTGTTTCTTCTAAATTATCAATTTAGAAGAAACACATATCCCTAATAAAGATATGTGTTCCTGCCTAAAAATTGAAGAAAAGAATAGAAGCTGTACACTTTTTTTTGAGATATAAGACAAGAATAGGTGCACTATAGCCACAGTAGCTTGTGCACCATTAAACACCCATACCACACACACATAAGACAAGACTGAGTTTTAGAGTGACTGAAATTAACAAAGTCATCTTTGTTTCATTGCAAATTACTTAGAAGTGGGCATTTGAAGAATTGGTGGTGAAGTTGAAGCTGTTTGGGTAGGGAAAAATTTCTCAAAGTGGAAAGCAGAAATGCAATTTGCTATCACCAAAAAAACTATGGATAGGAGTTTCAATCAGTGAAGAAGGGCATTAATATATAAGATGAAAAGAGTAGGAGAAAGAAATGAAACTCAGGGAACAGTATTAGAGGAGAAGTCAGAAGACAGAGAGCCATCTACCTCACTTGCAGAGAGCAGTTAAAAGAGAAAACTGGATACCCAATTGCAAAAAAAAAAAAAAAAAAAAAAAACATTTGGCAGTCCATAAGTTGGGAGCCTGTTTAAAAGACCTTTATGCCAAACACAATCAAAAGCCTTAGATGTGTTCAAGAGCAAGGAATCCAAGGAAGCTACCAGGCATTTCATACCAACTAAGAAATACTGTTTAAGGTTTAGGCCTAAATGGATGGCAGATGAACTAATGAGACTCGTGGCACACAAGAAAAATGAAATTTTTCATTTTTGAAATACATAAATTATCAGGCGACGGTGAAGCCTATGGTAAATATAAGCTAGTCTGTAATCAAGTCACAAAGGAAGTTCGGCAAATGAAAAGAAAAACAGCAAAGACTTCCTTATGTCAATTCTAGAAGGAAGGGGATGAATCAGATTGGTCCACCTGATATAGACAGTTTGACTGTTGATAATCCTGCTCAGGTAGCTGACAAACTGAATAAGTATTTTGCATCTACATTCACATGAGGAATTCTTCAGGGAAGTGGAGTCCAAAGGTTTATTAAAATCTAACAGGGAGCTAAATTATTTTGAAATAACTGAGAGGAAAGTGGAGGAAAAACTGTTAAAGTTAAACATAAGAAAGGCACTTAGGGTGGATGGGATCTATCCAGTTAAATTAAGGGAGGCAGCAAGGAAGTAAGAAAACCCTTAGCCATAATTATGAGAGCATCCTTGGATTCAAGGAGGTTTCCATGGACTGGAGATGTGCAAATTTATCCCCAATTCATAAAAGGGAATCAAAGGATCACAGAAATAATTACAGACCAGTTACTTTAACTTCTGTTCTGGGAGGGGGGGGGGAATAATGGAGTCAATGGCTAAAGAAGAAATGCAGGATCATCTAGACAAGACTGCAGTTATAGTTCAGACACAGCACAGCTTGTTAAGGAGAAATCTTTCCTGACCAAAATGATACTATGATGTGGTCACATTGTAGTATCCAGGATGCAAAAAATAATTTGTATATTAGCATTAGTAGAGGCATATGATGCAAGAAAGCAAGCTTATGCAGCATCAGCCAAAAAAAAAAAAAAAAACACTTCCACTTCACCTCTCTGTTCGTTCGAAATACCTGTCCAGCCGAGACTTAAACTTATTTAAGGCTTGGCTGGACACTTAAGGTGCTACAATGCGTCCTAACCCTACCCAAAAGTGCCCTGGCCACGCTGTTTTTATGCTGGGCAGCTTGTGCTGACCTATAATGGGTGTACTGGCTCCTACACATAGGCTTCCTAAACACTGTAGTACTAAGCCTGGAGCCTTCTCTACTCACCATTATGTCCAGGAATGGGAGGGAACCATTCACTTCCACCTCTGAGGTGAACTGTATAAAAGGAGAGAAATCATTGAGAAGCCAACTACATCCTCTTCCATCCCCTTTTGCACCAAAGTGAACGTGTCATCCACGTATCTCTTCCACTTGAGCATAGCATTAGCATTAGTAGCATTAGTAGAGGCATATGATGCAAGAAAGCAAGCTTATTCAGCATCAGCCAAAAAAAAAAAAAAAAAAAAAAACACACCACTCCCATTTCACCCCTCCGTTCGTTCGAAATACCTGTCCAGTTGAACCTTAAATTTGTTTAGGCTATCAACTTCAACAACAAGTGATGGAAGTCGGTTCCACCAACCAACCACCCGCTGGCCAAAAGAAAATTTCCGCACATCTATCCGACATCCGTCCTTCCTCAATTTGAATTTATGCCCTCTGAGGTGATTATTCTGAGCAAGATGAAGAATCCCATTGGCAATGAGCATGCTCAAACCATTCAAAGCCTTATACACCTCTATCAGATCACCTCGCCGGTGCCTAGTCTCCAGACTCTGTAATTTGCAAAACTTAAGCCTTTCTTCGTAAGAGCAACCCGTTGTTCCATTCGCTAATCTTGTTGCCCTTCTCTGTACCCGTTCCAGCAGCTCTACATCCTTCTTGAAATGAGGCCTCCAGACCTGTATACAGTACTCAAGATGTGGCCTAACCATTGCCTTATACAAGGGAATAATCACCTCCTTATCCCTGCTAGAAAAATTCCTGTATATCATTGACAAGACACCATGAGCTACTCTTGCAGCTCGTCTGCACTGCTCAGAGAACTTCATATCTGCCTGCACAATTACCCCCAGGTTCTTTTCATTCTCCCCCACTGTCAGTGTAGTACCTCGTCTCCACTGACCTCTTTGGGGATGCCTACTCTATCCGTCCCTATTCTTCTATCTGTTTCCTCCCCAGTCTTCAATCTCCCCCCCCTCTCTCTCTCTCACTAAATCGACCAAGTACATCCCTTAACAATGCCGCCAAATTATAATCTAAATTCTACTGGTTTTATGCAAATCTCTAAGATATCTAACACTATCAGCTTTTATCTAGCGTTACATGTCTAAATTTAATAACATCAAAATTTTGCCCGACCTATTTGGCCTTTAACACATCTCTTTAGTGTTCAACCCTAACCAGCGATTTCCTAACCGCAATCCCATTAAGCATTAATGTCAAATGCATAAACTTTTTTTTTTTTTTTTTTTAAATAGGCCCTAGCCACTGAAATCCCAGGAAACTAGGTGGCAGGACCTGCCAGAGCAAATTGTTGTGATACTGGATACACCCGGCTAGCCTCCACGTGGCAGGGTATGGGCAACATCGGGCCCCACTAGGGGCCTGGCGGCCAATAAGCCGGATAAACAATGGGCACAACATATCACACTGCACAGACACGACCCACACACTTTCAAGTCTCTGGCTTGACAGTGTACTGTCCTCGATACAGCGAAACACACGCGGAGATGGGAGAAATCCCAGGTGCCGTCTGACACGAACATACCTTATGTCAGTGTAGTACCGCAGAGTTGATACGTTGCTCTGTGGTTACTGTTTCCCATATGTAGTACTTTACATTTGTCAATGTTAAACTTCATTTGCCACCTCTCAGCCCATCTGTTCAACCTTTCCAGATCCTGTTGCAGCAGCATAGCATCAGTAGTGTCCATAACAACCCTGCCAACCTTTGTATCATCTGCAAACTTGGACATTAAACTTGATATACCATCATCAATATCATTCATAAACACCGAAAACAACGGACCCAACACTGAACCCTGAGGTTCAGTGAGGTTCATAGGGAACTCCAAACTTGTAAAAACCCTATTTTCTAACTCTTCCACTGCCAGGTTTGCGACAATGGCGCTAATAGGAGAACCCATAGCTGTGCCGTGAACCTGTTTGTACATCATTCCTTTATACAGCAAAGTCGTACTCAAAAGACATAATTCTACACCACAGCATATATCCTCTACACTTAGGTGCGATCTAGTACTTAGGGTATCATCTCTTTGCAGTGCCACCTTTACACATTCCACCCCATGGGCTATGGGTATACAAGTAAATAATGACACCACATCTAGCGACACCATTATTTCATTCTCCCCTACATTTTGACTTTTAACGAAGTTCACAAAATCCACACTGTCTTTAACAACAAACATGGACCGTCCCACTATAGGAGAAATCAGCTGTGCCAGGAATTTTGACAAAGCATAGGTAGGGCTCCCAACAAAAGAAACAAAGGGTTGTAACGGGACCCCCACCTTATGTGTTTGCGGCAGCCCATAAAACCTAGGCAGCTGACACCCCGTTGCATGCATAGACCAGTACTTTTCTTTAGAAATCTTACCCGTTTTTAACCAGAGCTGTAAAATCTTATTAACACGTTGTTCTAAACCGGCAGAGGATTTCTGCGGATGACCTTGTATGTATTATCATCCTGTAATAAATCTAGTGCTATTTTTTATGATAATCATCCCTATTTAATACTACTGTAGATCTACCCTTATCTGCCGGCAGAACCACAATATCTTCATCCTGCTTAAGTTCCTTTAACGCTTTCATTTGATTATGGGGGAGATTAGGGGTAGCCTTTCTGGCCTGATATAGGATGGCTGAGGCTTTTACCTGGATACAATTAGCAATGGGTTCTGGCAATTTACGAATTGCCCTCTCAATACCCATAGCTGTCTCAGTAATCGGAGTTTAGGGGGGTAACAAGGCAAACTTAGGCCCTAAAGCCAATACCCCCTCTTGCTCTGTAGTTAAAGGTTTACCACTCAGATTATGAATAAAATTAGATTTAATAACCCTATACATATTTGCCTTCTTCTGATACCATGTAATAATCCTCATCATTCGCACATCCTCAAACGGTGCTTTAATCCTAAATCCATGCGGAATGAGTCCACAATGAGTTCTCGGACCGTAAGTGGCTAGAGAGTTTGTGGATAGGCTCGTCTGAGAACAATAGTATGAATAGGGATAGGGGTGTTCGATTTCACCCCCTACTAGAAGCTGTGGTCCTGGCAAAAGACGAGCGTTTTATATTTCCACGCTCCCGAGCCGCTTCCGGTTCTGGATCGTATGGAAGAAATATTGAGCATGCGCCTGGTCAACCACGTGTGCTGTGAGCCTGTTACTTAAGGATGTGTTGCTTAAACATCATTGTTGAGAAAGGAGGCGGAAGCCTCCGAAAGCTTCAGTCAATATTTTATCGCTTTTATCTTTATTGTATTTTAAATATTTTATTTATATATTTATATTTTATTGTATATTAAAGTTTCATCGTATATTTATTTTGTAAATCAGTCTTTTGCATATATCATTTTATAGTGTAGTATCGTTTGGTACATTTTAGTTTCTAGTATTAAACCATTATAATTAAAAGGTTGGTGTATTTGTTTTAAATTCTGGATATGTTTTTCTTTGCATCCCTTGCCAAAGATTTCTCGTAATCTGTCTTGGCCTGCCTAACCTCCTTTGTAACTTGGTTACAGATCAACTTATATCTATCATAGGCTTCTGTGTCACATGTTAATTTATATGTATCCCATGCATTTTTCTTCTCTGCCATATGTCTCATTAGTTCATCTGACATCCATTTAGGCCTGAACCTTGAACAATATTTCTTAGTTGGTATGTAAAGCCTAGTAGCTTCCAAGATAAGTTCTTTGAATGCTTCCCATTTTGAGTTTGCTGTTAGTAACATCATCAGTTGGTCCCACTGTATAGAATTTAAATACTGTCTCAGACCATCGTAGTCGCCTTTACGAAAGCAATAACCCTTCCCTTTACCCCTGATGGTAGTTACCTCCTTGAGTAAATCCCACTTCAGCACACTGTGATCACTGCTACCTAGTGGTTCTTGTATCTGCAGATTCTTAATGCATGAAGAATCACTACTGATAATCAAATCAAGAGTATTGCTCCCTCTAGTTGCCTCCCGAACATGCTGATTTAGAAAACAATCATCCAATAAATCCACAAAAGCCTTGCTAGTGTGTGAGTGACCAACCCACAAATTCCAGTCAATATCTGGGAAATTAAAATCCTAATCAGTTAGTTAGTACTATTAGAAATAGAAACAGAAAGGTGGCATTCCTTTCTGGGCATTTGCCTACTTGTAGTGTGAAAGAGCTACTCTAATTTATAAATAAAGAAAGCAGTAGTTGAAACAAAATATAATCTATTCACTTAAAGGCACTTTGGAGATAACGCTTTGAGGAATGCACAGAAATCGCTTGGCCATGGAATGCTTTGTACTTTGGGCTGTTGTACCAAGACTCTGGTGTTGGGGGCTCAGGAGCTAGTATGGTCTGGAATTTTTGATTATATAATTTATGTGTAAATATTGAATTAAATTGTAACATGAACATAACCCAGACTGCTGATGTAGGGCACCATCTCCCTACAAAAAATGACAAGAGAAAAATAAAATTACTATGTTGTTGTAAATTATAGAATATGGGAAAATGTATTTTGTCGAATACTGGCTTTCTGTGCAGAGGCAGAATCTTTAATTTTTGGGATTCACAAAAATTGAAATGATACCTTATAACAGGGGTGGGCAAATTTTTTCGTCAGCGGGCCGAATGAAATTTTCGCATCATGATGCAGGCCGGAATAGATTGAACGATTTAATAAAAAAAATCAGAACCTAAAAAATGTTATATTACTTGAATTACCAAATTATTAATGTATTTTTAAAAAAAATATCTGAATGTCCAATTATCATTGAAAATGCGGCATTCGGCATCAATTTTTCTTTTTTTTTTAATTGGCTCATTTTATGGGCTATAAATTATATTAAATTAAAAATTGTAATAATCAGAAAAGGCATAAAACATAAAATATCTCGCACCAATATTATTTTTTTTCAATAAGAAGTCAAACCCAAAGGAACTTTGTTCGATCGATGCTACAATAATAATTAGGAAATAACTCTTTGCGAAATAACTTGGTTACTGTTGTACTGGCCGCGATTCCCGACTGAACCGAATTAAGCCGAACGTTTACGGCGAGTGTAGTCAGGTATGGATTTTCTATATTTATGCATTTACCAAGGGGGCCGGATTCAACATCGTCATGGGCCGGCTGTTGCCCATCCCTGCCTTATAACAATATTAAATCTAAACCATTTATATTAGTCTCCCCACTTCAGTTACATCATTGTATGAAAAGTGGTGCATATAATTGGAAAGAAAATGCACCCTTAGAGAAAACTGTGGACCTTCAAACTTAGGTATTTTCCAATATTGTACATGAGTATGCAAATTTTTTTAAATATAAATAACATATTTCAATTCAGAAATTAAAATTCTTCTATAGTAGACGCACCCATTAATAATTTTAATTAAAATAGTTTTTAAAGTTAAATATGTAAATGATTTCAAGTTCGTTTACATATTTAAATATCTGGAGGGGGGGAATGATGTGTGACTAATCTTTATAAGAAATCAAAATACACTGTTACACCATGTGAATAAGTTTTAGATATTTAATGAAGTGTTATCAATCAAACTACACTTAATACAGTCAGCTAACATTTCATGGTTCTGCTGAACCCCAGCTTGAAGCCTCTGGAAGGATATAGAGCTCAGAGAGCATACACAGCAAACAGAAGGGAGACATTTTGCAAATTAGAAAATTTAATACCAAACTATAATGTTTAATATTAGTTAAAACAAGGAGATTTACCTAAACAGAGCTGAGTTACTGGTATGGGAACAGACAAAGATGAGACATTGCATCCTTTCTTATATACAAGCAGATCTAGGTCATTACTGTATTTCCCCATGTATAAGTCGCACCTTAATTTTGGGGCCCGAAATTTGAAAAAATTACATCAAGTTATTAAACTCAAGTTTTATTCATCATAAAATTCATACAACTCATCACTGTCAAAACTCCCATCCATTAGCTTGTCCTCATCTGTGTCTGATGACGTCTCACTGTCTTCACATATTGCCTCATCCTCAGTTCCATCTATGGCATTTGAAATGTCACACTTCTTAAATGACTTGACAATGATCTCAATCTTGATATTATCCCAGAATCCTTTCACCCAGGTACAAACTTCTCGTATAGTTGGTTTCTTCACTCTTCCTGCTGGTGTCAAATTGTCCCCAGAAAACTTCATCCATTGATCTCTCATGGCAGCTTTGAAGGGTCTGTTAATGCTGACATCAAGTGGTTGGAGCTGGGATGTCAAGCCTTCAGGTATGACAGCAAGTTTTGTTTTTTGCTCTGCAGCAATTTTCTTTGTGTTTTTTGTTATGTGTGCCCTGAACTGATCAAGCACCAATAGGGCAGGTTTGCGTAAGAGCCCACCTGGTCTCCTGCTCCAAACTTTCTCAAACCAGATCTTCATCCCATCCTGATCCATCCAACCCTTGTCATGAACGTGCACAATCACTCCTCGAGGAATGTCTTCTTTTGGCATTGTTTTGCATTTGAAAATCAGCATAGGAGGCAGCTTGGTTCCGTCAGCACAACAAGCTAGAACAACCGTATAATGGCTCTTTTCATGTCCACTTGTCTTCATAGTTACAGTTTTCACCCCCTTCTTATCAACAGTTCTGTTACTTGGGACATCAAATTGAAGGGGGACTTTGTCCATATTTGCAATCTGTCCCAACTCAAACTGATGTGTCTTCCGACATTGAATAACAAAACGATGAAATTCAAGGACCTTCTGCTCATAGCTTTCAGGCAAGTCTGGTGCGTGTACGCATGCTTAGTCCATTCCGTTTCATGAACCTGAAGCACCAATTGTGTCCTCCTTTGAAATCAGTAACTTCTTTTTTTATCAGCAATTCTTCTTGCCTCATGCTGAACCATCTTTGTGGACACAGGAATTCCAATTGCCCTTTGCTCCTCAATCTATATCTTCAATTCCCTCTCTAAATTAGGCCATTTTGCTGACTTGCCTCTAATGGCCTTCTTCTGCCGTGGCGTTTTCAGTAGGGTTTCTTCTTCCCGTAGCCAGTCTCCGATTGTTTTCTCAGTTGGAGGAGGACCAAACTTACGTTCAGCAGCACGATTTCCATTCACTTTTGCAAACTGGATCACTTTTAACTTGAATTCAGCACTGTACGAAAATCTTTTCTGAGCCATTTCTGGGCAGAACGTGGCAAAACGTAACCTAATATACCGGTAACAAATGCAAAACAATGAGCGCAAAGACAACAAGCACAAAAAAGTGGGAAATGCAAGTAAAAAAAATCTACAACCACTGTATAAGACGCACCCAGTTTTTAGACCTCAAATTTTTCGAAAAAAGGTGCGTCTTATACATGGGGAAATATGGTATATAGGTTGGATCAATCAGGAACATTTGAAAATTTTCAACTGGGCTCACAAATTTTGGGAATCAGATTTTATGATATCACTGGGACATAGCCTGAAGGATAATGACAGGAGGTGAAAAGAATTATGCTATTATGCCTAGAGTAGGTCTTAAAGGCCTGAGGGATAGAGAGACATGAAGGAATTGGGGTACATCTCAGATACTTAAATCAAGTAAAATGTATTTAAAAGTTTAAGAAGAAATGGAGGGAATGAATTAATGAAGGTAACAAAACGTGATTTGCTAAATTAACCTGAATATACATGAAACAGAAGTACAGAAGTTCTGCTATAAAACACATTTTCGCAAAGAGAATTTGCTTCAGTGCGACAAATATATTAGGGAACAACACAAGTATAACTTGATTTTTGCGTTTTTTTTTTTTTTTTTTTTGTTAGTGCATCGGCTTCTGTGGCCATAACACCTCCCAAAGTTTTTGCATTTACTCTGATCCAAGCCCGAGGCAGGATTCGAACCTGTGACCTTTGGGTTGCCAGGCAGGCAATTTACTCATCCGGCTAGCCCGGTCGGCAATATTTGCGTTGGCTCACGTGCGATTTCGTCTCTCAGTAATACCAGGTGAACGCAAAATCCGGCACCAAGCTGAACATAGCGGCCTGTGCAGCAAAACATACAAGTTTACGAAGCTTAAATGTCAAATGTGTGACAGCTATATTTCCCAACTCACGTTTTCAGCAGCTCACATTTTTCTGTTCAAACACAAATTTCGTGAGGCAGGATACTGTGTGTGGAGGAGCACATTTCTGGAGGTCTCTACCATAAAACAAAAAGGTTCCCGGTTTTTTCAGCTTTTCTGTTAGTGCAATCTAATTATAAATGGATAGAAAACTCAATCTTACTGCATTTGCAATAATACTGATAACCGGAATTTTGTGGGTTTTTACATTATTATGATGAAATGTGTTTTCCCTTCTATGAAATATTCAATCGTATAAAAAAATAAATTTTCTCTTCATTCCTATTTTTTAAGCTTTGTAAATTTGTCTCGCTTGTGCAATTTGTGCTGCCTGTGTTCGTTGTTATAAATTGCTTATCTTTTTTAGTGTTTAAAATTTTACAATAAAAAAAAAAAGAAAGAAAATATCAGTGAACAGAAATATCAATCAAACAAACTCCATATCTTGTCAAGGTAAAGTGCAATATTTACTGTAATATTTATTTATTTATTAGAAATTTAAGATGTTTAAACCTCTGTTAGCAATTCTATTGGGTTGCTACTTTTTTTTTTTAGTGTTTTTCTTACCAGACTGAACTTTTTCTTTTTTTTTTTTAGTGCTTTGCCCCTATCCCTACTTTTCCCATAAACCCTGTTGTTTTTAATGCACGAAATACCATAACGCAAAGATTTTTTGAAACACATGTACCACATTATAACAGAACTGACTGTACTGTGTTCTTGGGAGGCTGATAAACAGCATGACTGAACCAGATATATGAAGAACAAATGTAAGGAACTAACCTAGCATAGGGTATGGTCTTAGTTTTGATTTTTAGGATGCAGATCTATTTTAAGCTATAGTTGCTTCATCCATGACATCTTTATAGAAGATGTACAATTGGTTGAAGCTCTTTGCTTTATGTTGACAGTAATCAGTATCAAGCTTAATGTCCAAGTTTGCTGATGATACAAAGGTTGGTAGGGTTGTTAATGACAGTAAGGGTGCTACTGCAACAGGATCTACAAAAGTTGAGCAGACAGGCTGGGAGGTGGCAACTGAAGTTTTAACGTTGACATATGTGAAGTACTGTATATGGGTAGCAGTAACCCCCAGAGTAACATACCAAGTGTGCGGTGTAGTACCGCACAGTTGTAGTACCACTCAGAGTAGTGGAGAATGAAAAAGAATCGGGGGTAATTGTGCAGTCAGATATGAAGTTTTCTGAGCAGTAATTTTTTGGGGTCTTGTCAATGATATATAGGAATTTTGTTAGCAGGAATAAGGAGGTGATTATTCCCTTGTATAAGGCAATGTTCAGGCCACTCCTTTAGTACTGCATACAGGTCTGGAGGCCTCATTTTAGGAACGATGTTGAGCTACCAGAACGAGTACAGAGAAGGACAACGAGATTAGTGAGTGGAACAAAGGGTTGCTCTTACCAAGAAAGGCTTAAGTTCTGCAAATTGCAGCATCTGGAGACTAGGTATCTGTGAGGTGATCTGATTGAAGAGTAGAAATCTGATTGAGGGGACATAAATTCACACCGAGGAAAGACAATTGTAGAATAGATGTGTGGAAATTTGCCTTTAACCAGCAGGTGGTTGATTGCTAGAACAAACTTCCACCTGTGGTTGTGGAAGTTGACAGCTTAAATAAATTCAAGGCTGAACTACACAAACTTTTGGAGTGAATGGATAGGTGAAATGGGTTTTTTTTTTTTGGCTGATGCTATATAAGCTTGCTTTCTTGCATCATGTGCCTCTACTAATGCTAATGCACTGAAGTAACACTGGATAAAAAGAAAGGCTTCTTCAAATGTTCTGCTGAATTAGCAATTATTAGTTGAGAGGACTAATGAATAGTGATATTCCCATGTATTTTCTGACTTGCTGGCCTTACTGTATATGGCAGTTTTCTATGATTAACAATCCTTTTATGTAATAACTTCAATAAACATCTTAACTTATTAATGTGATGTAAGAGTGTATCGATTTCATTTAACTTCTTATTTATATATTTCTTTATTTACTGCATTCAATTAGAAAGAAAATGCACACTTAGAAAAATTTTCAGGATCCCAAAGCTATGTATTTTCCAACATTATACACAAATATACAGATTTTACAATACAGCATTTTTAAACATAACATATTTACTTCAATTCATAAACTAAAATATTACCTCTATAATTATTATACACACCCATAATAATCTGCATAAAAAGTTATTGTTATTTACATATCACAGTGCTTATTAACTAAAAAAGACTGTGTATACACAGTCTTTTTATAGATATTTATGAGGGATGATCATTAAATTCATGGACTGGAACAAGATCTTTTCTTAATTGTCATCATCTGAATGTTCTGTGGATTTCACCTTCTCGAAATACTTTCTCTTGAACTTTACACACTTCTGCCACTGTCATACCAATGCATTAAATGCTTCTTGCAAGTCATTTTTCAAAAGACTGCAACATTCTTCCATTGCTGCTCTGTGAACATTGTTGTATCGGACATGAATGCTTGCCTTTCAGACGTGGAAACAGGAAGAAATCACATGGGGTTAAGTCTGATGAATAAGGAGGATGTGGCAGGACCTCAGCACCTATGGCAGTAATCACTGCCTGCACAATATTAGCTGTATGGGGCTGGCATTACTTGATGTAGAAACTACTTCACACTGGAATATGGCCGTCCTACCAAGACACTCATTACCATACACTTCATTCATTTCTTTTAACTGTTTCCAATGCATTTAAGCCCCATTTGACACAATAACGAATTACATATCGCTGTTCAATCTGTATGTCTGACATGATACTTCAGTGTTCTCTCCAGAAAATTTTGCCAGCTGGGTGGGGAAGTGTAATACTTCGCAATATTATAAAATTTTCTGTTATTTATAAATGTGACTTAAGCAATCCAGATCAAAAATTAATTGCACAATTTAACATTATATTGATTTAATGATAATTTGTGCAACAAACTGAAAAAATTTAATATTGGTTAGTGTTATATTTTTTAACTGAAAAATGAAAATTCCAACACATATACATAAACACACTAAATTTAACAAATAAGGTACTTTTTATTTAAAAAGTAGAATGTTTTAATAACAAATTTAAAAAACAATTTTATTAGAATTCAATGTAAAAAAATAATAATGAAAAATATTTAAATACTTTAGTGATTTTAACTCAAGATTAACATTTTATATATTAATTCTCTTCTTCTTAGGGACCCAGTTGTCTGTAGCTTTTTTATAATCAGTCTGTTGGATCTATACCTACCTTCTAGTGAAATCAACATTGAATTATTTAGTGTATTCTGCTTCATGTGATTCCTTAAACAGGTTTTAATTTGTTTTAGAGTGGAAAATCCTCTTTCACATTCAGTTGTGCTTACAGGCATAGCCCAGTCCAATAGCAGCTAGTTTTGCTAAATTTGTTAAAGATTCTTTGAGCTCAGATGTTGTTGAAAATTTAAGCATTATTCGTTTCGTCTCTAGATTTTTGTATGACTGTCCTTTAAACAATTTTGATCAACTGCCTATTCCAGTTTACTGCTTTCACAGTTTGAAATTGCAGGACTTCCATTTTTATAATAATGCACAAAAAAGAATCTCAGAAACCTCATTTTTTATCATGGTTTTCTGGATTAAAAACTCTTAGGAAATGATTGGCATATCTGGAAATTTTGCTTCTAGGTGGGTAATAACTGTGTCTATAAATTTATCATATATTATAGTCTTAAAAGCGATAGCATTAGCGTCTGACAATCAATACGAAGGTCTGAATATTCACCTGCAAGATTTAGATGGAGATTTTTAAAATGATTAGCAAGGGTGTCTTTCAATTCCACAATGCTTAGTTTTGTGACTTCTAGGATCAGGTCTATTTCTGTAAAATTAACATCTTGCCTTTGTCAAATTTTAGACAATTTAGACAAATGAGGTTTGTTATTTGGTTTTTAGGAGCATTAGCAACTAAGGCCATATTGCTCCGGGGATATGCGGTGGCCATTCCCTGACCTTTCCGCATCCTCCGTATTTGGTGGTCACGGGCTCGAACCCCGGTCTAATCAAGATACGTGTGCTACGCACTGCTGCTCCTGCCCACCTGGCTACGGAGGCGCTGTCAAATGAGGTAGCACATCTGAAATCATCATAAGTGAAGCTATGAAATTGTACGTTCTCGTATATCTGCTTAAACCTTCAGTGGCTTCTCTTTCGAGTTCAGCAATGACTCTCATCAAGGATTCCTTAAAGACTGTATAGCAAAGACAGCCACCTAGTGTCATCAGCCACTTGAAGTTTATTCTGAGGAATGTTCAGCATATTTTGGATTTTAGTTAAACCAGCCATCCTAACAGATGAATTCTGGAAGAAGAAAACAGTTGTCTTAAGATATCATCAAATTTTACTAAATAAGGCACCTCAGCAGCTGCTTGGGCACTAGCAAGAGCCAGGTGGTGGTTTATACAATGGCAGTTGACCATGAGTCCATCTGTTTCATCTTTTAGCAGTTTTGTGACTCCTTTGTGTTTCCCAATCATGACCACTGCTCCATCAAATCCTAGACCCACCGTTAGAAGTTTTCAACCCTATATTGCCAAGTGTTGCAATAATTTTGTTATAGTTTCAGCTTTGCCATCAGTGATATTACAAGTTGATATAAAACTAACACTAATCTCTTTTTTTAAGTTGACAAACATATTTAATATATATAATAAGCTGTTTCAAAACTGAGATTCTGTAATTTCATCACACAGAACACTTGAAAAAATTCAACCAACATATCGACACCATCAACCGAATGGTATCCAATAGCTCAAAATAAAGCACACGACAATATTCTCGGTAATCTGGATTCGCAGCGTCAAACTAAACAATGGCCGAATAGTGGGAGACCTTATAACAGCATAGGTAGGTTACGTACCGGAAAGCTGAGTTCTACCGATCTTTAAGCATACAATCACAATTCCAGCCAGACTTGGCATCCGCCCCTATCGCATTGACCTCAATTGCACAGTATGTTCGAATATATTGATCAGGATCAGTATCATGCGGTACCGCAAGAATCGCTAAAATTTTAGCCAGGCGGTCAGTTAAATTCACTGGAAGTGCCTCTAATGATTTATGGAAAGCTTGTGGGGTAAACAAAATCTTGCACCAGTGCACAAATTAAGTGATCACCTTTCATGCATAAAAATATATACAGTGGATTCTGCTTATTTGGGTCACCGGTTAATCGGGGCAGCCATTTATTTGGGGCAAATCTTAAAAACCAGAAACCAATCGAGAAAATAGCCAGGGTTTACTTCGCTTAATTGGGACAGCATGCTGTTTAATCGGGACAGGAGACCGCAGCACTGGAGATTACCCAACGATTGTCTCCGACGGTACCACGTGGTTCGGTTGAAATTCTGGAGGTCACAACCATAAAACAATAAAAACAATTAGCAGCCACCTGTTTATTGGGCTTTTCTGTTAGTGAAATCTATCATAAATGGACAGTAAACTTGATCTTACTGAATTTGCGATAATACCGACAGCTGGAATTCTGTGGGTTATTATGATGAAATCTTCAATCATATAAAAAAATTAATATTCAGATCTTCTCTTCATTCCTATTTTTAAAGCTTTGTAACTCGTTACTTCCGTTCTCACTTGTGTGTATTGTGTTACTTGCAATTTGTGTGTGTGCCGTGTTCTTCATTATTGATTGCTTATCTTTTTACTGTTTTAAATTTTAACCCCCCGCCCACAAATGTCAGTGAACAGAAATGTCAACTAGTTCGTATGTACATATTAATAGTACGTATTAATTATCCCGATTATCATGTATATTCTTCTGATTTTCACGTATCATTTAACTTTTTAATTGGTAAGGTAATGAAGAGTAAATTTGTGCTTAATCTTTGCTTTTATAGCCTGTGGATAATATTCCTCCTATTTTTGCTAATTAGAATCACTATTTAATAGAATTAAAATTCAATTCACAGATCTATGTTGAGTTCGTCGTAACGTAATTTGATTGTACAGTGAACCAATTGTAAAAAAAGGGGGGGATACATTGTAATTTTAACTATTTACGTGAAACTTCGGATAATTGGGGCAGCCGCTTAATTGGGCCAAAATGCACTAGTCCCAATGTGTCCCAAATAATCAGAATGGACTGTATATAAAAAAAAAAAATTTATGGTAACGGTAAAGAAAGCCAACATGAGAACCACAGGAAACTCCTGGAAAACTTACAGGTCAAACTCGTTTCCTGCTACCGCAGTTTTTCCCTGCATTCTCAGTAAACAGATGGTGCGTATTATCGGGCATGACAGTAGAAGTCGATAATGATGTATTGATTAGTTTTTTTTCTCATTATCAAAAACAGATTATTGGAATTCATGAGTGTAATGCCTTCATGGCTGAAATTTACTTATGGGTACACCATCCAAACTGCCTCAGTCTTAGGGTGTTTATCTCCCCTTCCCGCTGTTTTAAAATAGGAAAACAACTTCTACAGATGGTGCATGCTACCAGTAATGGCAGCAGAAGTCATTTTCCTATCAGGTTAAACAGCGGGAAGGGGGAATAAAAATCCTAAGACGGAGGCAGTCTGGAGGGTGTACCCAGTGGTGAGCTGTGAATATTTTAACAATGGGCTCGCAGTTTTTCCGGCTTTCTACCAAGTAAATTTGATCTGTCACGGAAATGACATCATCCGTGGCTTCCACTAGAGGCACTTCCCACTCTCGCACTACTAGTAGTGTGATTAGAGCTTTTTGTGACCAGCATGATATCTCGAGTCAGGGGCGGATTTAGGGGGGTGGACAGATGTGGCTTATTACCCCCCTTAACCATGCATATAAGTGAGTGTGTAAAATGTTCCTAGGTTTATCTAAAAAAAAAAAAAAAAAAACTTAAAAACCTAGTCATCATGCCTCCTCTTACGATGATAACTGGATACGACAGTGTCTGGAATTCTAACTTTTTAGAATTTTTGAAGAGTATGACGTCGCAATCATGCTTTCTGAAGTTACTACTGCAGTATATGAGTGCAACAATACAAATATTTGTCAACAATTTCTTTTTTCCTCTCGCATTTTCGTTACATTCCATTGTTAGGTTCCCCTTGCAATGTCACTTCAACTACAAGATCGGTACATCAATCGGTGCTATTTTACAGAGATATTTAGTTGCACTGTAAGTATACATCTCTTACTTTAGTTATCATAAATCCATTGTATCTTGTCTTCCAGAAATTATGAAAATCTGTGAATGATCAATAAAATATTTACAATAAAAAAGCTCTTTTATTTCGTAATCGATATATACAAATCAAAATACCTAAAAGAAACGCGAAGGATGTTTCGCATAAACCATCTACTGCGCATTGCGCAACTTTTTTATTCGTCTTTTTTTTTAACAACTAGGAAGTATAATGGATACATTTTTTTTCATGATAAAATTTTAATATTGCGAATAAAAAATGGCATGAAATATTTCCCATATCACAAATAACATAAAAACTATCACAAAACATTCCACAATATAAAAACAAATACTACATAAAAAACAAATACTCTAAAAATTTTAAAGTACACAAAAATCACAGATTACATGAAAAAAAATTATTTCACATATATTCAAGAAAAATTTATTCTAAAAATTGCCAATTTACTTCTTTATTAATATTTGTTGTCGGATCTTCTGCTTTGCTCAATAGCTGAGCGATGATTACAGAGGAATAATTTGACGTAACGATCCAGATCAAATTGAAGCAATGGTTTTCCATTTAGATGTATGGTCATCATAATGTGCACCTGTATGTGGCAAATGGACTTCCCAGTGATGCTGCTTGCCTTCCAGATTAGCATCACTGGGATCTAACGCCCATACCTTGGTTCCAGGGTTACATCATTGGAATCCGGCATGTGCAGCCATGCGCCATGACCTGTGGAAACTCGGAAATGGGGATCTGGGGCCCAGCCTTAATACACCAATTCAGCCCCTGCTGTGACAAGACAGGTGGTCCCGGACCGGCCCGACTGGGATCAATCAGCGGGTGGTTCTTCTAATAGGGTCAACTGCGTTCCAATAAGTTTACCTCCCTTTAGTCCTGGGACAGGATCAAGGCTTATTGGAAACGTGGGTATCGTGCTCCTTAGCAAACTTGGCATCCCATTCATGTACACGGTACAAGAGTGGGCATCCCCTCGTAGAGTTCGTGGTGGGTGAGGTACTTAGGGCATCTGAAATTCTTATTTTACTCCTATGAGTAATTTAAATCTTTCTCTTTCTTCTGAGGCCTCACCTACTTAAGCGAGATGGTAACACTGTAAACACCTCCATAAAAAGAACCAGGACTCAGGATACACCACCATCAGTGACACTGCTCTTCCTCATTCTCCATTCCACCGGAGAGCAATCAATTGGGAAGATATCACCCTTCTTTATCCATAAAAGATTAGAAGGGTTCGCAGAATCACCTAAATCTGTAAAACGACTGTGTTCTGGTCGACATTTGGTCGAAGTTTCAAACATGAAACAGGTGGAAAAAAATCCTAAAAGCCACATCTATTACCACAACCACCCACAAAACTCTGAACTCTTCACGAGGTGTTATTTCAGAGTTGGATCTTCTTCGTGTCTGAAGAAGAGATCTGCTCTGAAACTAAAAGACCAAGGAGTGATAGCTGTCAAGAGAATATCAATGCAGAAAGATGGAATCTCATCCCTACTCAAGTTCTCATCCTAACATTCAATACCCCATGGCCTCCAAGTTCCATCAAGGCAGGCTTACTTAAACTGCCCAGTGAGGATTTACATTCCAAACCCACTGAGGTGTTTTAGATGTCAAAAATACATCCACTCACAAAACAGCCTGTCATGGTAATCCTACCTGTGCTCGATGTGGTGCGAAAGACCATAAGAGCAAAGAATGTTTCAGCTTCCAAACCAATCTGTGCAAATTGCCAAGGAGACCACCCTGCCAGCGATGGAAGGAAAAAAAAATAAATTCAAAAAATAAAAACAGAGCTGAACATATCTATCACGAGGACAGAAAACATATCCAACCAATAAACAGCGGGAAGCCTTCACGCCAAGGTTTCTGCAAAATGCATCATCGGTACACAAACTGAGATGACTATACCACCAAAAGTCATTTACTCCGAATGCACGGTATTAATTGCATTCACAAAAGCCACACAAAAAACACAGTCAGCTGCCACTCCTATTTCTGTACCTCCTAGTGCTCCACCACTATCAAAAACCAAGTGGTAAAAAAAAAGCCAAAAAGATTGGAAGAGCCACCCATAATAGCAGAAACAACGGATGTAGAAGATAAGGAGCTACAGGACAAATCAGTCTTGGATCTCTTTGTGGAGGAGGAAATATAACACAGGTCAGCGTCCATACGTCCCCAAAAAAAGGTAAATCCAGACTGACAAAGTAAGTCCTCAGCAACTCAGAAGCCGCCTGATGGATCCACCAAGCCAAAATAATGGCTAAATTCCTACAATGGAATTGTCGTAGATTACGGCGAAAATACTGACGACATCAAGGCCCTCCTGCAAAAGCATGAACCAGTTTGCTTTTGCTTGCAGGAGACTTACTAAAGGCAAATGATGACTACACCGTGCATAACAATCACAATTTTGGTAAGGATAGAATTGTGGGTAGTCCTGCTCATGGAGGAGCAGGATTACCCACATTAGCCCAGACCCCAGTTCAGCCCTTGCTACTTGCAACCAGCACAGAGGCTGTTGCAATTCGTCTTACAGTTAGGATTCATATTAACCGTCTGTTCTTTATATTTTCCCACCTAGGAATTGACATCTCCAGAAAGCCTTCCCCTTTCTTACTTCTTGGGGATTTTAATGAACATAACACCGTGTGGGGTAGTGCTAGCATCAATGAAAGAAGTCATAGAGCATATGCTAAATGACCTCTCCCTTCTAAATGTTGGAACAAACACCTTCTTCCACATGCCTACCTGTATGTTTTCTGCCATTGATCTTTCTTACCTGCTCCCCTTCTCTTCTCCTTTCTCTCACTTGGGTAGTGGAGGAGAATCCATAGGGAAGTGATCACTTCCCTGTGATAATCTGCTTACACAGTGGGAGACCATGGTTTTCCTTTTAGGTTACTACGCTGGAAGTTCGATCAGGCTAACTGGAATGCCTTTCAACATCAGGCAAATTTTGAAATCACTTCAGTCAGTCAGGAGCCTATCAATGATGCAGTCACGTACATTACAGAAGTATCGTCCAAGCAGCTGCAATCGCAATTCCAAAAACATACTGAAAAACAAGCCTCTTGGGGAAACATTTTAAAACATCTCTGGAATATCTTCCTATTCCCCAGAGTTTCCCGGTTCTGAAACATAAAAGCAAAAAAAAAGGCACTAAATTTCACACTAAGGGCCTTTGTCTCTAAGAGCCATCACTATGCAGGAATTAAAAAGAGCTCTCTCCCTTTCTAAAGCAAGTACTGTTGGACCAGATGGCAATCCATTATGAAACGATTAAGCACCTTTCACCAACATCTATGGATCATCTGCTCCTTTTATATAACAAAATCTATACTGAAAAGCGGTTTCCAGATGCCCGGCACATGGCAATTGTTCTTGCCTTTGCGAAGCTAGTAAAGTATCCTAAAATCCCTAATAATTATTGTCCTATTGCTCTGACTAGCTGTCTGTGCAAAATCCTGGAGAGAATGGTTAATTTTCGTTTAATATGGTATTTAGAGTCACCACCTTCCCTTCAACATTCAGTGTGGCTTCTGAAGAAACTGGTCCACTCTTGACCATCTTATTAGACTGCCGACCAGGCCAGCTGGGTAGGTAAAGTGCCTGCCTGGCAACCCAAAGGTCGCGGGTTCGATTCCCGCCTTGGGCTGAATATCACGATGGCACTGAACCAACCGGTTGGTTGGATATCCCGGCCACAATACATAAAGGAAGCAAGAAAAAAACTGGTTCCTTCATGTATTGATTCACATCATACGAAATAAATAAATAAATAAATCTTATTATACTGGAAACATCCATCCAGGATGCTTTTCCTAAAACTTGAACATCTTCTGTCTGTATTGTTTGACATAGAGAAAGCGTATGACATAACTTGGAGATTTGGCATCTTAAAAGATTTGCATGTCCTAGGCCTTAGAGGGCATCCCCCCATTTTTATTAAAAACTTTCTAGCCAAGCAGTCATTCCAAGTTCGTGTGAGATCCTCACTTTCTAGTCCATTTGCCAAGAGGAGGAGTACCGCGAGCATCAGTATTAAATGTCACGCGTTTTGCCATCAAAGTAAATTCCATCACAGAACAACTTCCTCCAACTGTAAACAGCACCCTCTATGTTAATGACTTTAGCATATTTTATCAGTCATACAACATGAGGGTTATTGAAAGACAACTGCAACAAGCCATTAATCGCCTTAATTCCTGGGCACTTGCTATGGATTCCGATTCTCACCGTAGAAGAGCGTTTCCATATACTTTTGTTGTAAGCGTAATCTTCATCCTGAACCTGAATTAAGGTTTGGACAAAATACTATTACAGTAGTGTCAGATTCTTGGGACTCGTTTTCAATAAAAAGTTGACCTTTCTTGGAACATATCCGCCAACTCTGTACAAAGTGCACGAGAGGCCTTAATATTCTTCTCTCTCTCTCTCTGTCCTCTACATCTTGTGGTGTGGACCAATGCACCCTACTACACGTTTATTGTGCACTTGTACAATTCAGACTAGATTACGGGTCCCTGGTATACAATTCAGTGAGGGACAGTGTACCTCCAAATGGCTGGAATCCTGTCCATCATCAGGCTCTCCACATTTCTACTGGAACATATCGAATGTCTCCCATCCAGAGCCTACATGTTGAAGCACATGAACCCACCGTTATCACTTTGAATGTAAGCAGTTGTCTCTAAAGTGTGCTTTAAAACAGAAATCCCTGCCAGACCCATCCTACATGGCCATCCGTTTTTGAGCCATGATGAGAAAGTTTATACAACGCCATCAGACATTCAATCATCCTTTTGGTATTCGTGTTCAAGAGCTACTAAGAGAATTTAAAATCAAGGTAGACAAGGTTGCTCAAACACTAAAGCAGCCCATTCCACCCTGGCATGCTCACGTTCCAACATGCAACTTTTCCCTTAAAAACTGGGCAAAGTCACATACTCCGTCTGTCCCCTGGAGCTCTATTCGGGACAATGAGTTAAACATTCTGACTTCACAGCAGTTTACACAGACAGCTCAAAGTCAGAATCATATGCAGGATCCGCTGCTGCCTTTTCAGTTCAGACACCATATCAGAACAGATTCTCCCTGAACGCAGCATATTTACTGCAGAGCTGCATGTTATAGTTAGCCTCAGATCACATTGATAAATGCCAGTACCAGCGATTCATTCTATATTCTGATTCTTTGTTGTACAGGCTTTACTGTCAGTGAGATACAACCCTCACCCAATTCTGTCTCAAATTCAGCAGAAGAACCACTCTCTCCATGAATGTGAATACGATATCTGCTTCTGCTGGATTCCCAGCCAATTGGGATTAGAGGAAATGATTTGGCTGACACTGCATCCAAATCAGCAATTCCCACTAATAATTTTTGCCTGTCATTCCCCCATACAGACTACAGCCAAATAATACATAAAAAGATTCACTCCAAGTGGCAGGATTCATGGGATAGACAGACTACAAACATATTACATGATAAAAAGCCTATAACTCAACCGTAGCAGTCTGCACAGGAATCAAAAAGAGGAAGTTGTTCTTGCCTGAACCAGCATAGGACACAGTCATCTGACACATTCATATTTGCCGAGGGTTGATGACCCCTACGTGTCAGTCCCATTACACAGTTTTATCCATGACACATTTTTTAATAGAATGCCCAGATTTTAATGATACGCGTTTTACCGCTTTTACCTATCTGACTGAGCCTTATACACTCAGTCAGATTTTATCAGACAATGACCATGTGTCAGACGTTTTTAAATTTTTACAAACTATTAATATTTACTGATATATATTAATATATATTAGCCATCAAGAAGAATTACCCTTTAAGTATCATAAACAAAACCACAGAAGAAACCACTAGGAGATTCAATAATAATCAAAATAAAGCCAGGCCACCACATCAGAAACTCAGATTACTATACTTTTAATTCCGAGGATTTATGAACAGACAGCTAGGAGTACCAACATACTTTTCAAGAGCAAAGCCCATCGAGAATGTGTCACCAAGACACCACACGCAAAGTCCAATCCTAGGGGTCCAGGTCTACCAGACAGAGTGTGGCTGTGGGGGTATATATACATTGGGGGACTCATACAGAAGACTTTCTAAAAGAATACAGGAGCATTCTAAGGATATTCAATTTGGCTGAGTGGGGAAAAAATCAGATCCAAGTGGCTTTCCTATCTCTCTAATACACTCATTTTTGGGATTTTCCTAGGATTTCTATTCTGTCCAATGACCAAGCTTATTGCAGGTAGGCATTCAAAGAAGTATTTTTTTATTAAATATTATTAGGGTATCTTCATCAACAGAAATTTAGGGATGCAGTTCAATCACCAGTTCTTCAGTTTATTTATAGATAATATCGAGCCTAACATCAACAGGAGCCATATCCAAATGCATCAATCCCCAGAAGGCAAAGAACACAGATTTTCTTAACGCTCTACAGAATGAAACCACCTTTCCTGAAATCATCATAGAACAGCAAGTTTTCCTAGCTATAGCTGCAGTCTCAGATGCAGACCTAGAAATCTTCCTTCAACTAGTTAACTTATTTTTCATTAATGTTTATGTTTTTTTACTTATTATTCATTAATGTTTATGTTAGGATGATTATCATCATCCCCTAGGTTTTGCAATTCCAGTCCGTACTATTCCCTTCTGCTGGTTTATATTCTGCTTTTCAAGAATGGAGTGTATTGCAGCAGCTTTTGTAATTTTAGTAATGTCAGATTTATTGTACAGGCAATCCTCAACTTACGTACTTAATCAGTATTTTTTTCATGTACTATAAGTGCGTTTTGTACATAAGTCCAACTTTGGTCTTATAGATACTAAATACATGCAAAGTACAGTACAACTCACCCATATTATAACCCCCAACAAACTTCACCAGGCCATATGTACGGTATTGTTAAGAGCATTATACAATTTGTAACCAAGTTAAATGAGGCTAAAAGAACAGCGAATAATAATGTAGTGTACAGTATTTATTCAAAAGTAATTTAACATATTACCTGTAAACAGTACTGTATAATGTATAAACAAGATACAATACAAAAGAACAAAAATAAACGAGGTTTTTTTGGGTTGTAAAATTTAAAACAGTAAAAAAGATAAGCAATCAATTACACACAAATTGCAAGTGAGGTACACATAAGTGAGATACAGAGTTACAAGTTTACAAAACTTAAAAAATAGGAAAGAAGAGATTTAACCTATTACCCATAAACAGTACTGTACAGCATATAAACAAGATACAATACAAAAGAACAAAAATAAACAAGAGGTTTTTTTTTGGTTGTAAAATTGAAAACAGTAAAAAAGATAAGCAATCAATAACACACAAATTGCAATTAACATGATACACACAAGTGAGAACAGAGTTATAAGTTTACAAAACTTAAAAAATAGGAAAGCAGAGAAAATTCTCAAAATTCGTTTATGTTTTTTACATGATTGAAGATTTTAGTGAATGGGAAACACATTTCACCACAATAACATAAAAATCCACAGAATTCTAGCTATTGGTACTATCGTAAATGCGATAAGATTGAGTTTACTACCTGTTTTATAATAGATTGTTCTAACAGAAAAGCCCAATAAACCAGAAAATGCAATTGTTTTTTACTGTTTTATGATAGTGTAGTGACCTCCAGAAATGAGCTTTAGAAAAATATTAGTGTTCAAAATTGATTCATATAACCAAATATAGCAGTAAACGGTGTTGGAGTTGTTGAAGTAGGGTTTTTTTAGGAGCATCAGTGACTAAGCCTACAAAATGAGCGTATTTGTGGTCGATTTTCTGTTTGCTGGACAAAAAAACCCAAGTTTCTGGGACAATAAACAGTGAAAATGTAGTGCATTTTAATGGTTTGGATTAGATTTTTTGAAATTTGATTCTATAAAATGGCTTATTCTAGTGATCATATTAACTGGCACCTGCTTATTTCACAGCCAACGATTGTCTCAGACCGAACCATGTATCCTTCCTCTCAGCCAGTAGCAACGTTTCTACACATGTTGGCCGAGTGTTTTGTTTTTGCATCCTTTAGTTAAGTGATTTTGTGTTGTGCTTATTTGACATAAATTTATATAAAACTAATACAATTTCCATTATAAAAATGACCTTTTAAAAACAAATAGCTTAATTATATAGCGAAAATTTCAACTTCCGAGGTCTTCGAACGAATTACCAAAAAAACAATGTGCTATTGGGTTCAGATTAGGATACTTTCATGATATGATGGTGTCTCCGTAATGGATTAATATCATAAAGTAGGGATCCAGCTGATTTTGGCACTTCGCGAGCACATGGTTCAAAGCTGTCGATATATTTTTGATATACAATATTTTTATTAATTTTGAGAAGATTTGTGCTTTGTATGTATCTACGAGTTGTACGTTAGTATCTGTATGTAAGTAGAGGAGTGCCTGTAGATCTTTATTCTTCCCTATGTTTGGTACAGTATGGTGGTATTAGTTTCAGTTATATCTAGGATTACAGGTTTGCAGTCTCAACACATTCAAATTTGTTTTCGCAGGGTTGTTCATGTGTTCCACTAATTTCTATCTGTTTTTCAAAGGTAAGAAGGTATGTAGTCACAGGGTTTAATCTTGACATGAGTCTGACTATTTCATGATGTTATCCTTACATTCCACCCTTGCTTTTGTTTCCATTTGTCGGTTCCCTAGTTCCAGACATTACACTAATTTTAGTTGTAGTAGGTGTTAGGAGCATTAGACTAAAGCCATATTGCTCCATGTATATTGTTTATAAATTGCATGTGTTCCAAGGTCGATTTTCTATTTACTGGATGAAAACATGGGTTTGTTAAAGGGAGGTCTTGATTAACCAATATGATTGGATACTATGATGTGGTCACAAAGGAACTGAATGCAAAAAATAATTTTGATATCATATACTTAAATTTCAGGAAAGCTTTTGATACTGTTGCACATGGAAGACTGGAAGTTTCTACAATGGATAAAGAGATGGCTGAGTGGGAGACAACAGAGAGTGGTAATCAATGGACACTGGTCTTATGTGGATGAACATTATTAGTGGAGTTCCCCGGGGTTCGGTGCTGGGCCCATTGTTGTTTTGTGTATTCATTAATGATATTGATGAAGATATGTCAGGCTTAATGACCAAGTTTGCAGATGATACAAAAGTTGGCAGGGTTGTTAACGATAGCAAAGACAGTATGCTACTCCAATTGGATCTAGATAAGTTGGGCAAATGGGCTGAGAAGTGGCAACTGAAGTTTAACATTGACAAATTCAAAGTACTGCATATGGGTTGCAATAACCCAAGAGAAATGTACCAACTGTGTGGAAAAGACCTGGGGGTAATTGTGCAGTCAGACATGAGGTCGCTGAGAAGTGCAGACGGGCTGCCAGGGCAGGTCATGAAGTTTTGTTAGTGATATATAAGAATTTTGCTAGCAGGGACAGTGAGGTGATTTTCCCACTGCACAAGGCAATGGTCAGGCCACACCTTGAGTACTGGGTACAGGTCTGGAGGCCTCATTTTAGGAAGGATGTAGAGTTGCTAGAACGAGTACAAAGAAGGGCAACAAGATTGGTGAGAGGAACAAAGGGCTGCTCTTACCAAAAAAGGCCTAAGTTCTGCAAATAGCAGTGCCCAGAGAGTAGGTACATGTGAGGTGATTTGATTGAGTATGGCCTTGAATGGGTTGAGCAAGCTGAATGCTGATGGGATTCTTCCTCTTGCTTAGATTAAGAACCTGAGGGGGCATAGATTCAAACTGAGGAAAGACAGTTGTAGAATAACAGTGCGGAAATTTGCCTTCAGCCAGTGGGTGGTTGATTGATGGAACAGACTTTCATCTTTTGTTGTTAGAAGTTGATAGCCTAAATAAGTTTAAGGCTGAGCTGGACAGGCATTTGGAACAAATGGGGGGGGGGGTTGCTGATGATGCATAAGCTAATGATATATAAGTGCTATTGCTTTCTTGCATCATATGCCTCTACTAATGCTAAAACCGAGTTTCCGGGAGACAAAACCATGCTACGCTCAATCTGAGATCAACTAACTTACAAGCAAAAAAACACTGGCAATTACTTTAAAGCTTTACAGTATATAATGTATAAATAATAAATGCAAATTATTGAATTTTTCTCTCAAATTTTTCCTTTTATATACCACCACTTTGCTTATTGGAGGCTTGAAGTGGTGAAACCCATGTTTAGTCTCTAGAGCAAAGTTTCCGGCATCCCTCTCCCCCCATACTTCTCCTTCAACCCATGCACAGTACTAAGTACTATAGATTTTGATACCTTTCATCTTTGGGGTTTTTCATAAAAAAAAAAAAAAAAAGAGTGCATTCAGAACTGATTATTTGAAAAAAAATATAGACTATTCCAAATATCCTTGACTGCAACTGTCCCAGATAACTGGGATTCTACTGCATATTCTTTAAACCCTCTGAAGTTTTTTTTTAGTACTTCATTTTCAGGCCACATTGTGAACTGGGCCAAACAGTCACAATGAATCCCCCCCCCCCAACCACAATTTGAATTTTATTTCATTTTTGCACCATTAACAGAAATGCTCCTAGGGCAAGCACTTATGTGGATGAACATTATTAGTGGAGTTCCCCGGGGTTCGGTGCTGGGCCCATTGTTGTTTTGTGTATTCATTAATGATATTGATGAAGATATGTCAGGCTTAATGACCAAGTTTGCAGATGATACAAAAGTTGGCAGGGTTGTTAACGATAGCAAAGACAGTATGCTTTAGCACAGCCCTGTTACAAACATGTCCAATTTTAGCTTTTTTTTTTTTTTTTTTAACACTTTGTCCACAAATTCAAAGATTGCTGGCAACCCGGTCCTTTGTAATGGGTAACTGTGCTTTCATTATTTAAATGTGATATACTGATTTCCATGTAAATGAAATATCTGAAACAAAGCAATGAAATTCTGTAATTTATTTCAACTATAGTAAAGGTAATAGGCATGTTTTTATTTACATAGCTGAACAAACGTAATCAAACAAAACTTACATAAAAGTTTGATCATATTTAGTTTAGAGGATTTTTTTTTTTTGTGTATATTTGATTTGGATTATTATGGATTATTCAGTTGTAACACTACAACTGAATAATCCAAAAGAAATGGATGCTAAGGTTGGGATGCAAGAATACGAAACAGAAAGAGGGTTTCAATAGAGACAACTTCATTTATAATGTAAATGTTTCATTTGATCAGAAAAGAAGCACTGTTACAACAAACAACACATTGCTACTGGTTGATAACAAGAACAGGTAACAGGTAAATAGACATGTAGCCATGTGTTCAAAATATCACACACTTTGCAGGAAACACATACTGAAGGATCATCACAGTATGATACTGTCCCATCTCATCAGAGATAAAAGGTTGAATTTAGATGAAAAATATGTATAAATGCTTATTATAACTAGTATTAGTATTATTAATCGCCGCATGGTGCAAGAAAGCCTATGGCTTGTGCTGCACCAGCCAAAAAAAATAAATAAATAAAATAAAAATAAATAAATAATAATAATTAATAAAAGAAAAGGAAATTAAACCTATCATCCTAGGCGCTTCCCTGACCCGAGGGTACTATCCAGATGACCCTTGAATTTCCCCAAACTGTCAGCCTCTACCACCCATGTAGGCAACTTATTCCAGTAATTTATAACTCGCTGGCTAAAATAAAACTTCCTACAGTCCAATCTAAACATATGCCCCCCCGTAACTTGTATTTATGTCTCCTAGTTCTAGCATCATTTATTTATAATCTTGAAAATTTCGTCCTCAGAAGAAAGAGATAACTTTAGAAATACAGTATAGTAATACAAAGTATATACAATAAACATGAAAGTAACAAATTAATCTTATTCATCTTATTGGTAGTACGGTCAAAAAGATTAAACTGAAATGGAGAATTTGGTTGTTTTATGGACCTCTGAAAGAGGTTTACAGATTCACTTTTTAACATGTTAATCACCATAACATTAAAGAAAAAATTTATTCACACAGTGTGTAGATCAATAGCACTAGAGAAGCATAGTAGAAGCACAACTTTGGCAGTCCCCAACCCAAAACAGTTGGACTAAGTTTTTTTGTATAGACCTTCTTTGTGCATTGTCTAATGTCACCATCAGAATCCAAAGAATGAAAACAATAGATCAACATAAAATTTTATGTAAAACTAGGGAAAATTCCCACTGAAAAACACGAAATGTTATGAACAGCTTATGGAGATAAGGCTCTGTCCTCAGCAGAAACATTTTGATGGGTTAAGCTTTTTAAAGACAGGCAGAAAAATGTAACAAATGATCCTTGAAGTGGATGACCAAAAATGACCTGTAATCTCTGAATTACTGGAAAAATTGCACAATTTCCTAGCAAATGTCCATGAGAATGCTCCATGCAAATGTCCATGAGAATGCTCCATGCAAATGTCCATGAGAAGGTGAGTTATATGTGAATAAGGAATCAATAAGGTCTGTAAAATTACCACATATTTAGGAAAAAGAAAATTTGCAGTTTGTTCCATGCTGTTTGAGTGATGAAAAAAAATTCTGAAAACTGGATGCTTGTAAAGACTTCATCCAAACAGCTGATAGTGAACATGGTTTCCTAAAAGCATTATTACTGGAGATGAGAGTTGGTGCTTCCAGTATGATCCAGAAACCAAAGCTCACCAAGAACAAAAAAAAAAAAAAAAAAGGGTTCATTCTGAAAACTGAATATCAAAACCATGCTAATCACATTTTTCAATCACAAATCCATTAGGAATTCATTCCACAAGGGAGGATTGTTACCAGTAATTACTTAGAGGTATAGAAACATTTGTTGGAAAGGATCAAGCACATCATCATCAGCCATTTTAAATCCACTGCAGGATGAAGGCCTCTCCAGCAACTTTCCACTTCCTTCTGTTTTGAGCACTGGCCATCCATTTACTACCCAAAAACTCATGAATTTCATCTATCCATCTCCGCCTTTGCCTTCCAGGTTTTCTTCTAGCTCCTCTTGGGTACCATTCTGTTATTTTCTTAGTCCATCTGTCATTATGTCTTCAAGCTATGTGTCCTGCCCAAGACCATTTTAGTTCTTTAGTTTTGATAAGAATGTCCTTTACTTGAGTTTGCTGCCTAA
Source organism: Mastigoproctus giganteus (assembly GCF_048544385.1). Lineage (NCBI taxonomy): Eukaryota > Metazoa > Arthropoda > Arachnida > Uropygi > Thelyphonidae > Mastigoproctus > Mastigoproctus giganteus. Next base: position 142,929,258 of record NC_143580.1, read on the forward strand.
TCCATGTGTTTCTCTTCTTATCTAACAGTCTGATTCCCAATATAATTCGTTCCATTCTTTGCTGTGTAGTTCTCAGCTTCTCTCCCATTCTTTTGGTGAGTGCCCAAGTTTCACTTCCATAAGTCATGGTGGGATCAAGCACATGCAACCATATTTGGAAGTCTGGTTGGCAGCTGTTGCAAGACTATGCACCTTCATAGACAGCAATCAACATGCAGACATTTCTGGCTCACAGGCAGGTTGTAGTGTTCAACCACCCTCCTTACTCTTCTACTTTGGCTCCAGCAGACTTTTTTCTGTTTTCAATATGAAGTTGAGACTGAAAGGATTAAGACTAAATGTCATAAACTATCAATTTGATAAGGTTTATGACATTTAGAAAAAAAAGTAACAGCAAAACCAAATACCATCATTACAGCGACAAAGTTTTCTAAATCTTTTCAAAGCTTGTATGAACACTAACAACAGTATTTAGTTCCTTGGGGATTATTTTGGGAAATTATTTATGAAAATAGTTTCCTTATCCATATTTTGCTTTCTTTGAATTCAGTCTCATTACTTTTTTGCCACATTGTTTTAATCTTTAAAAAATAAACTTTTAACTTTTTTTACTCAGTTGAATACAGTGACCTATTTATTATGATTTGCTAAGTTTAATTAAAAAACATTGAAAAATAAATGTCGGAAACTAATAATAATAATAAATGAAAGTTTTTATCACAGGTTTCAGAATTTTAAGTCACTCATCCCACCGACTGAAACACAGACACAAGGTAAAAGTTTATATTTTTGTCAGCTGTTCGAATTTAGCCAGCAAAACTAAAGTGTATGGCAAGATTTGACACCTGCCACTGGCATCTCAAGGAAACCACGTGGGAATAGAAATTAGTTTTAATATGAAAGAAACTTGCTTTTGCTCACCAAGTGTCCGTAAAATGCCACACAAAAGCCTAATGTCTTCTAATTCACAGTATATTGAAATGAAAACAGAAAATACTGATAACCAAGTCAGAAAATATTAGTGAGCACAGACACATGGGAGGATCTAACTTCATTTACAAATTTAAAAAACGGGCACTTTCCAGACAATAATATCAATGTAAGGTTATGCTTTGTTGTATATTTCAAAACTGTCACACAGTTCTCCCTCTGAATTATAATAAAGGAAACATAAAAAGGGATGATCAATAAAGCAGCTGAATTATCTATTAACCATTCTCAAAATGTGCAGAGTAAACTCATATTCTGGATCCCCAAGCCACTTACTTAAAATGTCCATATAATAATAGACAGAGAGAAGCTTCGGCAATCTTACAAATCTCAAGAGAACAAACACCATGCAACACAGAAGGTGGATCTCAAGGCTTTCTGAACTGAAAAGATTGAGACAATTGCGATTCATGGACGTTAACATAATAATTAGAACGTATAAGTTATGCTATTGCATCATTTTAATACACAACAACCTAATAAAGTAGTACATAATAGGCATCATTTAAGTATCTCATACTGTGAATACCTTCGCAACGAGTTGCCATGATATTGCACTACCTCAAATAAGTAACGCTTCACCAATGAAGAAGACTACTGTTACTTATTCTCAGCCGATTATTCCCATCACCCAGACGCCACCATTTGAAATATGGTATGGGATAAAGATCTCTGTTATCCTCATACTATCCCTATTAGACTTAGGAAAGCAAAAAAGATGTAGGAAGGTGACAGTAGGAGAGGAAGAAATGCCGTCAAAGGAAGAAAGGGACAGTTACTCCTTCAACTCACACCACTCAAAAACATAAATTCCTCAAATTGGCAATGCTCCCCCAGTAGAGAAGATTGTTGTTACCTATTCTCGGAAACTCTGCGGCCATCAACCCCCCATATGCCACCGTTTCGGAGCTTAATGGCCCCTCATTAGTGGGTGGGCAGGTACCCTGGTGTTACAATGATGACAACCCAGTTGTGAAGTAACTCCGCAATATGAGAGATGACTGATGGTGTGCTGTTTGTTATTTGGTTTTTAGGAGCATTAGCAACTAAGGCCATATTGCTCCGGGGATATGTGGTGGTCATTCCCTGACCTTTCCGCATCCTCCGTATTTGGTGGTCATGGGATCGAACCCCAGTCTAATCAGGAAGCGTGTGCTATGCACTGCTGCTCCTGCCGATCTGGCTACGGTGACGCCTGATGGCGTTGTGCAACTGATTATCAGACTGAAAACCTTTTAGGGCTAAAACCTCATATTGTGTGCAAGTTTATTGACGTATAAGTCAGTGCTATTCCATCATTTTAATACGCAGCAACCTACTAAAGTAGTATATAATTGGCATCAATTAAGTATATCTCATATTGTGAATACCTGTTGCCAATTATGTACTTTAGTAGGTTACTGCTTATTAAAATAATGCAATGGCACTAATTTATATGACAGTAAACTTGCATGCAACATGAGGATTTAGCCCTAAAAGGTTTTCAGTCTGATAATCAGTTGCAGACCATCAGGCATCTCTCATATTGTGGAGTTATACTTCACAATTGGGTTGTCATCATTGCAATACCAAGGTACCTGCCCACCCACCGTGGAGAAGCCAACAAACTTTGAAACAGTGACGTCTGGGTGGTATCTGCTGAGAATAAGCAACAATAGTCTTCTCCATTGGTGAAACGCTATTTATTAGTGCAATATCATGGCAACTCGTTGCAAAGGTATTCACAATATGAGATATTCTTAAATGATGCCAATTATGTACTACTTTAATAGGTTGCTGCGTATTAAAATGATGCAATAGCACTAACTTATAAGTCAATAAACTTGCATGCAACATGAGGCTTTAACCCTAAAAGGTTTTCAGCATAATAATTAGGTTAATTACATTTTTTTTTCCAGGTAATTCAATCTTTCATCACTGATCAAGTGAGTTGGTGTAATATTATAATAACTTCAGTATGTTTCCCAAAACACATCTGATATTTTAAACTTATCTGCATTACAGCGACATTAGCATAAGCACTAGTTAAGGCATATGATGCAAGAAAGCAAGCTTATACAGCATCAGCCAAAAAAAAAAAAAAAAACACTCTTCCCATTTCACCCATTCAGTCACTCCAAATGTTTGTCTAGTTCAACTTGAAATTTATTTAAGCTTTCAACTTCCAAAACAACAGAAGGAAGTCTGTTGTTTTGGAAGTTCCAGCAATCAACTGCCCGCTGGCTAAAGACAAACTTCTGCACATCTATTCTACAATTGTCTTTCCTCAATTTGAATCTATGCCCCCTCAGATTCTTAATCTGAGCAAACGGAAGTATCCCATCAGCATTGAGCCTGCTCAAACAATTCAAGGCCTTATACACCTCAATAAAATCACCTCGCAGGTGCCTAGATTCCAGATGCTGCAACTTGCAGACCTAAGCCTTTCTTTGTAAGTGCACCCTTTTGTTACTCACCAATCTTGTTGCCCTTCTCTGTAGTCTTTCTAGTAACTCTACATCCTTCCTAAAATGAAGTCTCCAGACCTGCACGTAGTACTCAAGGTGTGATCTGACCATTGCCTTATACAACGAGATAATCACCTCCTTGTTGTTATTTGTTTTTTAGGAGCATTAGCAACTAAGGCCATATTGCTCCGGGAATATACGGTGGGCATTCCCTGACCTTTCCGTATTTGGTGGTTACGGGCTCGAACCCCGGTCTAATCAAGAAGCATGTGCACGCACTGCTGCTCCTGCCCACCTGGCTACGGAGGCGCCTCACCTCCTTGTCTCTGCTAGAAAAATTCCTATACATCACTGAGAATACCCCATGACTTGCTCTGGCAGCCTATCTGCACTGCTCAGAGAATTCATATCTGACTGCAAAGTTACCCCCAGATCTTTTTCATTCTCCATCTCCCTGAGTATAGTACCACACAGTTAGTACTTTTCTCTTGGGTTACTGCTACCCAAATGCAGTACTTTGCATTTGTCAACGTTAAACTTCAGTTGCCGCTTCTCAGCACATCTGCCTAACTTTTCTAGATCCTGTTGCAGTAGTATACTGTCTTTACTGTCATTAACAACCATGCCAACCTTTGTATCATCTGCAAAATTGGACATTAAGCCTGATACACCTTTATCGATACACAAAGCAAAAATGGGCTCAACATTGAATCCGGGTAGACTCCACTAATAACATTAGTCCATGTAGAGCAGTGTCCATTTATTATCACTCTCTGCCATCTCCCACTTAACCATCCCTTTATCCATTGCAGTAACTTGCCCTTAATGCCATACCACTCCAATCTGTACAACAGTCTTCCATGTGCAACAGTATCAAAAGCTTTCCTGAAATACAAGTACAGTGAAACTTCTCCTAACAGACATCTCTCTACAACGGACATTTTCAAATTCCCCAACTCACCTCTATTGGTTTTAACGCGTTTGCAGCTTCTGTCTAACAGACATTCTCTGTAACGGACACAGACAGGCAATCTGCACTGTTTCGTTTAGATTAGCACTTAATTTGATCTCCCCATAACGGACTGCGGAAGAACTCACGGCCCTTTTTCTAGGAACTTTTCTTCCACGTATTACTTCATTCGTGTATTTATTTTCTATTTCCGATTCTCTGAATTTTATCAAGGTTTACATCGCGGTTCTAAACCCTTTTTCAAGAATTTTAAGGCATGTGTAAAACTTCTGATGAATTTGGTGTGTGCAGGGGGGAGGGAATTTGGTCGGCCTTTCGTCTTTTGAGTTTCAGTTTTCACTTTTGTTCAGTGTCGTGTGAAGAGCACAATGTCTTCTCGTAAACATTTAACTTTTAAAGATAAAGTCGAACTCATTAATGCGTATGATCGGCAAAAAATAGTGTTCGCAACCTCGCTGCAAAATGCAAAATCGGGAAGACGCAGGTAAGCGACATCCTAAAGAAAGAAAAATGAATTGCTCAAACAATTTTGGCAACATGGAAATGATCAGGTTCAAAAATCATTCCCGAAAACTGTTGGACTTCAAATTGACAATGTTACGTACGAGTGATTTTGTCGCGCATGTGCTAAAAAAATTCCCATTAATGGGCCTATTATTAGGGAAAAGGCTTTGGAGGTTGCGAAATCTATGAGAGTAAATGAGTTCAAAGCTTCTGTGGGATGGCTAGACAAGTTCAAAACTCGGCATAAAATTTCTTGGAAAACCGTAAGTGGTGAAGGTGGATCTGTTGATACTGGGGTTGTAACAGAGTGGACGATTATTAAATTGGAAGATTTATGTTGTGATTTTGAAGCTAAGGATATTTACAACTGTGATGAAACAGGGTTGTTTTTAAAGCTCTTCCTGAAAAAACAATGAGTCTAAAAAACAAAGTGCCAGGGCAGAAAAATTTCTAAGGAACGCTTGACTGTGCTATTGTGTACAAATATGCTGGGAGACTTTCAACAACCTCTTGTTATAGGAAAACCACAAAATCCTCGTTGTTTCAAGGGCATAAAGTTGAATCTTTTTGAATGTTGACTGGAAGTCTAATAAAAAAGCGTGAATGACACGAGATATCATGAGCAAATGGATAAGTCACTTTAACCAAAACATGATTCGTCAAAACAGAAAAATTATTCTTTTCATGGATAATGCTGCATCTCACCTGCACATTGAATTGTCCAACATTCAAATCGTTTTTCTGCCACCAAACACAACTGCAGAGTGTCAGCCCTTGGATCAAGGGATAATAAAAAATTTTAAACTTCACTACAGAAAACGTGTTTTAAGACATCTCATTGCAAACATGAATGATGTAACGTGTGCGAGTGACCTTGCAAAGAAAATCAGCATCCTAGATGCGATTCAATGGATTTCCTCTTCAGTAAACGCAATTAGAAAACAAACTGTCGTGAACTGTTTTGTAAAGTCTGGCTTCTCAAACGCAAAAATTGAAGTTGTGAACAGCAATGTGGAGCACCAGGAAGAACAAGAACTTCAACATCTATTGATAATGTACGATACTTCCACTACAAGTGGAAGTATGTGGTCCTTGAGGTTGTCACAGACATTCTCTCAGATATGCCAGACAAGCTGTTCTTGCTACCTGGGAGTCTAAAACACTGATGGAACTGATATTCGGGTGACACTCAAGTCAAAGTGGACCCAATTTCGGCGAAGTCCGGACGGTCTATGACAGCCAAATCCTCTGCTTGCACCTTCACGATGGTGGGACTGTTAGTAATCCTGGGTATAACCTTCATGCACAAGTACATGGTGGGTAACCACCCAGGTGTGAACCAACGTAAGCAGGGGTCGAGGTGTGGCGCCCACACCACATGGAGGAACGCCGCCCTTCTATGTTACCAGGCATTACTAGGTGGTAGATGACTCTCATCAACGGGTGAAATACCACCACTTTGCTTATTGGAGGCTTGAAGTGGTGGAACCCATGTCTAGTCTCTAGAGCTAAGTTCCGGCCAACCCTTCCCTATCTCTTCCATCATGCAGTATGATTGATGATTTTTTGAGGTTATGATGAATGTCGTGGCGAGATCCAATATTCCTTACATTTCGAGGGTACAGCTCTAAAACGGTGTTCGCAGGCCGGCCGCTAGTTAGCACACCGGACTGAACCTATTGGTAACTCTCTACGAAGCTTCCGTATCAGCTAGTGTATAATCTTGCTACCTCTACTCTGCCAGATAGTGACTGGAGGGAGTCCGAGTAGTGTGTATGCGGGGAGCATTGTCGAGGCCACGTTATGTCAAGGATCTGGGTATATTCTTACCACATGTACGCCATATCCAAAAATTTCATTACTTCATACAGCATGTCCCACTTTTTCTTACTATTGAATACACCATGAATTGTCAAAATAATAGAGCAAGCTTATCTGCGAAAAGATCTAAACCTCCCAAGGACTTCCTAATTCATTTCACAAATATACGTGGTCTCAATTATAATCTCAACGATGTCCATTTCCACTTGCAGTCTTCCAAACCCCATGTACTTTTTCTGACTGAATCTCAGTTATCAGTTGATTCAACTACTGCTCATCTCAGATGTCCAAATTATTTGCTGTATGATTCCTTTCGCCTCAAAGGTGGTACTTGTGCATATGTCCGTTCTGATATTCCCTGTCAGAGACTTGGCAATTTGGAATCTCCTCTCTTTGATCTTCTCTGGCTTAAAATCTCTCTACCTCATTGTGTAAAATTCATCTGTTGTCTCTACCGTTCTCCCAACTCCACTAATCACTTGGAGCTCTTTGACTTCCTCTCTTTGCAACTTGACTTTCTCCAGTCCAACTTTCCTAACAGTGAGGTAATTTTCCTTGGTGATTTTAACGTTCACAACTCCAGCTGGCTTCCATTTTCTAGTCACACCGACCCAGCAGGTCGAGATGCTGAAGCTTTTGCAATTACGAATGACCTAGCACAGATTGTTCATTTACCTACAAGAATACCGGACAATCCTAATCATACAGCCAATACGCTTGATCTTTTTCTCACAAACAACCCTTCTAAGTACAAGGTTGAAGTGAGAGGTCCTTTAGGCACTTCAGATCACAACTTGGTGATTGCCTCTTCTCCAATGGAACCTTTATCTCATGGCTATTCCCAACCTCGTATTGTTTGGCATTACAAGAATGCAAAATGGGATGACCTGCGAGACTTCTTTTCTTCTTTTCCTTGGTCTGATTACTGTTTCAAAACTTCTGATGTCAACGTTTGCTCAGATCGTGTCAGTGATATTATTCTTGCAGGAATGGAATCCTTTATCCCACACTCCACTTTAAAATCTCATCCTTTATCTAAACCTTGGTTTTTCAATAAATGTGCTAAGGCTGTCCAAGAGAAGAACGTTGCATATCGTAATTGGCTTGTTTCTAATTCTTCAGTTTCACTTTCTGCCTACACCAAAGCTCGCAAAAATTGTAAAGCAGTTATTAATCAGTCCAAACTAGAGTTTGAACAGGCTAAGAGTAGAAAACTTGCTTCTTGCCCTAATGGTAGCCGACCTGCTAGCATCCCATTTTTCTTCCAGCTCATGTATTAATGATCTTGGTAAAACACCTCCCACCATTCCTAACACGCTCCATTCAATGCCTCCTGTGGTCTTCCGTCAAAAGGATATCAGAAGGATTTTGATGAATCTTGATGCTAAGAAAGCTCCAGGTCCTGATGGTATTTCTCCACTTGTTCTCAAAACCTGTGCTCCTGAACTTACTCCTATTCTTTGCCGCCTTTTTTCACTTTCTTATTCCAAAGGTGTTTTTCCTTCTGCTTGCAAATTTGCTCATATCCAGCCAGTTCCTAAAAAGGGTGACAAATCCCTCCCATCCAATTATCGTCCCATTGCAATTACTTCTACTCTTTCTAAAGTAATGGAGAAATCAATTAACCGCCAACTCTTAAACTACCTAGAAACCTTCCGTCTGATCAACGATCGCCAGTATGGATTCCGTCAGTGTCGATCCACTGGTGATATTCTGGCTTATGTTACCCATTTATGGACTAATTCAATGTAAAGGTTCGGTGAAACACAAGTAGTTGCTCTTGACATCTCAAAGGCTTTTGATCGTGTTTGGCATAAAGGTCTTCTAAACAAGCTTCCATCTTATGGTTTGCCAACTGTTTTTTGTAACTGGTTATCCAGTTTTCTCTCTGATCGCTCACTGAGGGTGATGGTAGATGGCTGTCTGTCTTCTAACTTCTCCACTAATGCCGCTGTCGAACAAGGTTCAGTTCTTTCCCCCACTCTTTTCCTCTTGTATATCAATGACCTTCTTCCATTGACTGGAAATCCTATCCATAGTTTTGCCGATGATAGCACATTGCATTCCACTTTCCATTTTGAGAAACCTTGCCCTGCTCAATCAGCTTGAACTTCTCGAAAATCTGCTACCAATTCCTTAAATGCCGATCTTCAGGATAATTCTCCAGTGGGGCAAAGACAACTTAGTTGATTTCATTCCTTCTAAAACTCAGTCTCGTCTTTTATCTTGCAAAAAGGATTCTTCTGCTCCTATGCTTATCTTTAGTGACACTCCGATTTCTAGGCAAAATGATATATCTCTTTTGGGGATTACCCTGACTTCTAATCTCTCTTGGCATAAGCACATTACAAATGTTGCTTCCTCTGCATCTAAAAAACTTGGTCTTCTCTTTCGCTCTCGGCGTTACTTTTCTCCCAAACAGCTGCTCACTCTGTATAAATCGCAAATCCGCCCTGCCATGGAATATTGTTCCCACATCTGGGGTTGTGCCCCCAAAACCTCTCTCAGGCTTCTTGATTCCATTCAGAAGAGGGCAGTTAGGTTAATTAATGATTCATCTCTAACAGAGTCTCTCCACTCGCTTTCTCATAGACACACTGTTTCTGCTGCATGCCTCTTCTACAGATACTTCCATGGGCACTGTTCTTCTGAATTGGCTTCTATAATTCCCGCTCTCTCTTTCAAAACAATCCGAACACGTGCTGCCACCAGCCAACATCCATTTACTGTCCAACTTCAAACCCACAGAACCAACTTTTCATCTTCCTCATGACTTGGTTGTCGTGCCGGAGTATAAACAGAAAATTATTATTATTATTATTATTTATTCATTCAACTGCCGTTTTCTGGAACAACCTTCCTTCATACGTATTTCCTGAAAATTACAGTCTACAGAAGTTCAAGTCCAATATCAACAAATATCTTCTTTCGTCTTCTCAACCTCCAACCCAAGCACGGTACTAAGTACTATAGGTTATAATACCTCTCGTGTTTGGGGTTCTCATAAAAAAAAAAAAAAAAAAAAAACAAGTGACCCTGGCTACAAAGATATAGACTCGAACCTCACTTCAGAAGATGGTGCTCTAGATATCAACGACATCTGAACATTATCATCGATATTGTCCAAGAAGTTCCTCATGAGGATGAAGAAATGGAAGGAGGTCATTCTGTCGAAGAACATATTAACAACGAACCACCGATGAAAATAGAACAAGCGCTCATACAAATCAATTGTTTACAAATGTTTTTCACCGCTGAAGAAGATACTGAAGGACTTTCGATGGTTTCTTCACTCCAAACAAAATTATCAGCCAGAAGAAGGTGCAGAAGAAAATAAGTGATTACTGTATGTATTTTTCTTGAGATAAAGTCATAATATGCATAGCACAATTGTATATATATTATTTACAAAAATATTGTGCAAAATCTGTATATAATTTAATTTAATTTTACATTAAACGTTTAACGATTTTTCTTTATCTCTTGTGTATGTAATTGTATATTATTTACAAAAATATTGTTCAAAATTTTTATATATTTCAATTTAATTTTACATTAAACGTTTAATGATTTTTCTTTCTTTCTTTTTTTTCTCCCTCAGACTTCTTGTTAGCGGACACTTCTCCCTAACGGACAAATTTTCGTTCCCCATGGTTGTCTGTTAAAGGGAGGGTTCACTGTATATGATATCAAAATTATTTTTTGCATCCAGTTCCTTTGTGACCACATCACAGTATCCAATTAGATTGGTCAGACAAGGATTCCCCTTAACAAACCCATGCTGTGTCTGAACTAGTACTGCAATCTTGTCTAAGTGATCAGGTATCATCTCTTTAACCAGTGACTCCATTATTTTTCCTGGAACAGAAGTTAAACTAAGAGGTCTATAATTATTTGTGTCACCCTTTGAATCCCCTTTGTGAATTGGGGATACATTTGCACATCTCCAGTCCATAGGGACCTCCCTGAATCTAAGGATGCTCTCATAATTATGGTTAAGGGTTTGCTAACTTTCCTCACTGCCTCCAATATTACTGGATAGATTCCATCCTCCCCAGGTGCCTTTTTATGTTTAACTTCAACAATTTCTCCTCCACTTTGCTCTCAGTTATTACAAAATCACTTGGCTCCCTGTTAGAGTTTGATTAACTTCTGGCATTACCCTCTTTGAATAACTCCTCATGTGTAAATGTTGATGCAAAATATTTATTCAGTTTATCAGATACTTCAGCAGGATCATCAATAGTCGAACCATCTACGTTAAGTGGATCAATCTGATTCATCCCCTTCCTTCTAGAGTTTACATAAGTAAAGAACTATGCTGTTTTTCTTTGCATCCTTTGCCAAAGATTTCTCGTAATCTGCCTTTGCCTGCCTAACCTCATTTGTGACTTGATTGCAGACTAGCTTATATCTGCCATAGACTTCTGTGTCACCTGAATTTATATGCATCCCATGCATTTTTCTTCTCTGCCACGAGCCTCATTAGTTCATCTGACATCCATTTAGGTCTAAATCTTGAGCAGTATTTCTTTGTTGGTATGAAAAGCCTAGTAGCCTCCAAGATTAAGTCCTGAAAGCTTCCCATTTAGAATTCACCATTGGTAACATTATCAGCTGATCACACTGTAGAGAATTTAAAAACTGTTTGAGACGACTGTAGTCACCTTTACAAAAGCAAAAACCCTTCCCTTTACCCTGATGGTAGTTACATCTTTAAGTAAATCCCACGTCAGTACACTGTAATCACTGTCACCTAGTGGTTCCTTTATCTGAAAATTCTTAATGCATGAATAATCACTGCTGATAATCAGATCAAGTGTATTACTCCCTCTGGATGCCCCTCAAACATGTTGCTGTAGAAAACACTCCTCCAATATATCCACAAAAGTCTTGCTAGCATGCGAGTGATCAACCCACAAGTTCCAGTCATTATCTGAAAAGTTAAAATCTCCTATTACAAGACATTCTGATTTACTGACATTGCAAACCTTGCTTTCATTTGCTATAGTCTCTCCTGCTGAAAAAAATCACCTCCATGTTGCTGAGAGTGCTGTTGTAAATAATTTTTTTGTTTTCTGTCATTAGTGGTGTAACGACAAATGATGTACCCCCCACCCAGTTATCTTTAAAACCCATGCCTGTTGTTGTAGTTGTAGAAATTGTATTTTTAAGAATAAAAGCTAATACTATCAAAGCCAAGAGAGAAGGGGGCATCAAATTGGTGAGCAGAAAACATTTTTAAATAATATTCAGTTTATAATCCAGCATGACCAATAAATAGGTGGCGTTTCCAGTTAATCATTTTGACAATGAGGGCAATCGTTAATTGCATTTACCAGTGGGTTGAATCACCACTCAGTATACGTTGCACTTTCGTGCTGGACCATTTGGCTAACACCCACATGTTGTCAACTTTTACAAGCATATAATGTTAAGTTGTTAAACCTATATTAAAATTATGGTAGTGGTGGTGAAATAAAATATACTTTATAAAAACTTAAGCAATCATAAAAAACAAAAAAATAATAAATGTTACTAGTCAGAAACCAGTGTTTTGGTAAGAGAACTCATACGCTTACATATTTTAGGCAAAATTGACAAAGTATTATACGCTGGCGTGTATGTGTTACAGAACCGGAAGAACTGAGTTTTTATAACACTGGTTCTCCGCATTTCATGTGTAAACTTACTTTTTATCTCCAACTCTTTGTTTTCTTTCACGTTCATTTGCAGGCACATCAGTTTGAACAGTAGGAGGCATTTTAATGAAGCGATAGCTAAAAAGCAATTTAACTGTCATGAAAATATCACAAACCCGACAAAATTGCTAGAGCAACAGCATCCCAACCAAAGGTAAAACACAACAAAGAGGGCGCACACGGAAGTATACCATATGCATTCTATACCGAAGTACATAAATATAAATTCCCACAATAAAAATTTGATCAAGACATGAATTGATTGCTAGAAAGTAGCTTTAAAGCCAAAAAAATCCAGGTAAGATGTTTCGTCAAAGCATAGCAGATTAAGAATTATTGAGTTGCAAAGAAAAATAATGTATTTCGCTAATCGTGCTTACCTAACATGCAATTCAGCTATTTAGTGCCAAAGAAACTAAGGCTATGAGGTGATAATATCTGTGAATGTATGCAATTTGCAGGAGTTTTAAGCGCATCAGCGACTAAAGCCATATTATGCCGTATATGTGGCCAGTAAATGGCATTTGTTCTGTGGTAAATTTTCTGTTTGCTGGAAGAAAAACCAGAGTTTGCGAGAGAGAAAAAATAACTATGCTGACCTCCCGGAGACCGACTAACTCAGCCACAATGTGTAAAAGGACCTTAAAAATTCTTCACATCACCGACGGAATTTGAACTCAGCTCTTTTCCACTCTGTGTGGGGAGGGCGGCATACACCAATTGTGCTTTCCGTAAAGGCAATATCTTGTTTCTATCCTTTTCTTCAAATAGGCCTCAGGGGTTGGGAATGTTCAAGTTCATAATAACTGCAATGATACTCCACCAACCGTTACAAACTTTTATTAAAATCGAATAGTATAATGAAAACCGGATAAAATTAAACTGGTAATAAAATAAGATACACAGTCTGTACAATAAAATAAAATAGGGACTGTACAATGAAAGCGATAAAAAACAACCGTAGCATTCAGAGGCGTCAGCCTCCTTTATCAACAGTAAAGCCTAACGCACAGTACATCCTAAAATACCAGCGGGATCGCGATTCGCAGCACGAGTTAGCATTGGAGCATGGGCAGTATTCTCCATACGTGCACTTGAACCGAAAATGGCTCGGGAGCGTGACAGGCGGACAGTTCATTCGGTCCAAGAACCACAGCTTCGAAGAGGGGATGAATGCTGATTCCCCTGTCTCTATTAAAAAGTAACGACTTCATGGTTAGGCCCGCGGTTAAATGGAGGTCAATGATGATCCTTGACAAAATGGAATATTGCAACAGAGTCTTGGAACTTTTGAACGATAGAACGGCATACAAGGTTACTTGTGGGAATCCTTTGCTGAGATTGGAATGGCAGGTAAACAAGATTTTACAATGTTGGTTAAAGGCTGATGCGATTTCTAAAGATGTTTATTGGACACTGCATACCATAGAATGCCAATTACTTGGGTTTTATGGCCTGCCAAAGATCCATAAGGCGGGGATACCGCATAGGCCAATTGTGTCGTTCATAGGCAACCCTATGCATGCTTTGTCCAGAATCCTAGCCAGATTAATTTCACCAATCGTTGGACTGCACTGCTAGACCAGTGGCTCACGAAGGATAGCGATGAGTTCATCAAAGTTTCATAGGCAGTGCAGGAAGGATCAAGACAAATTCCGAACAAAAAATTCAGTCAGTTTTGAATAGTTTAGTGGCATGGGCGGGTTTCAAAAAAAAATAAAGATTTCTGTCACCAAGACCAATTTCATGGTGTTTAAACACCACTTCGATTATGGAAGGCCGCCAAACCCCATATGTACTGAAATAGGTACTCAAATTCCATATGTACAGAACACCAGGTATTTGGGTTTAACTTTAGATGATCGTCTCAGGTTTCATGTACATGTCAGTAAAATCAATGAAAAAATCAAAACGTTCGTAGCTGCAGTAGTTAGAATTTCCCGCAAGGAATGGTGTTTATCCAAAAAAACTCTGGTATTGTAATACAAAACGATATTTCTTCCCATTGTAGTTTATGGTGCTGGTATTTGGTTTGCAGCTGCTACCAATGTTACGACTAAAGCGAAGCTTCTATCCCTGCAACGTACAATGTCGACAAATGCCTTACAGGTTATTGCAGGTACTATCCCCTTGGATTTACACATTATTTTCCGAGGTATTGTATGTAACTTAAAGAAGGGAAGGGCGTTACAACTACTGAATATCACCTCTAATCCAAATAACAACATAAAGGAGGAAAAATGAAGAATTTGGGGTGAGCTCATGAATTGCTGGCAGCAACGTTGAAATTTGAGTGAGTATGGAACCATTACAAGAGGATTCATTCCAGCCGTAAGCTTTGCAATGGACAGGAGGGTGTCTTCTTGGTTTGCTCTCACCATGACCACGAGTTACTTAATCACGGGACATGGCTTAAGAGCCAAACTATTTGAAAGAGTATTAGAACTTGACCCCTATTGTTCGTGCGGTGAGGTTTAACCTGAGAGACATATCATCCTTGAATGCGGAATGTATACTTCAGACAGGCTGGAATTACTAAATAAGTTACCAAACCTCACGGAGAATAACGTTCCTCTCTTTGGCGGGGACACCCGGCCGGTGTCCCCGCCGCTAGGTATGGAAACGCCTGGTCCCACTAAGGCCCCAGCGGCCAACAGGCCGGATGAACAATGGGCACAACAAACTACATACCACATGACCCATACATTACTGTTAAACCTCTAGCATAGATAGGGTACTGTCACTCGAAACATAGAATATACATGGAGATGGGAGAAATACCCGGAGCCGTTGACCCCTCAACATACCTATACCTATAATAATAATAATAATAAAATCGTCGGACGTTTATCCTCCACACTTAAATGAGTCCTATCCCTTAGGGCACCATCTTTCTCAAATGCCATACGCACACATAATATGTACGTATCGCATTAGACGTAGATAGCAAGGTTTTTCACGTGGCAATTCTGGCTAATCGTCCAGCAAAACAGGCAAATCGACCAGAAAAAACACGCAATTTACAGACCCAATTCACAATGCACAGCAGATTAATTTAATTATACGAGTGGCCTAAAAATAATAGAATGGTATCGTTTGACGTTCCGATTTTACTATCGGGGTCAGTGGAGACTTTGTATGATTTGTAAGAGATCAGGTTATTGAAGAGGGGGGAAACAATGGAGTCATTTGATGTGGTGTCCCGTTTTATATGTATTTCCATCAATCATGGGATGAAATGTATACATATGGCATTAGAGAAAGATGAAACGCTAAGGGAGAGAATAGGACTCCGTTAAATAGGGAGGATATTTGTAGCGGGGTGGAGCTATGTCTCTCTAGTACCACCATGGTATTTCAAACCACAATATAGAAGCATATTCACGGCGCAACAATGGGCTCCACTATTAGTGCTATTATAGAAAATCTAGCTATGGAGAAGCTCGAGTCCAGGATTTTTGATGAGTCTGTTTTCCCCATACGGGCATGGAAACGATACGTCGACGGTACGTTTGCAATTATTCGGAGGGGATGATGTAATTGGTTTCCTTAATAGTTCTCCCCGTTTATTCAGTTCACCTTGCAGGTGGAAGTAGAGAGTACGCTCCCTCTCCTGGATGTGTTGGTCAATAGGGAGGGCCCCAGATTGAAAATCAGAGTGTATAGGAAACCCATGTGCCAGGGCCAATTTACGCATTGCAATATGGCACAGGCCAATCATCACAAGAACAGTGTCGTTAGGAACTTAGTGGATAGGGCTGGATCCCATTGCAGCGCCTCCAAGGACAGAAAAGAAGAAATTAAAAGTGTCACAGTATATCTCAAAAAAATGCGGCTACCACTAGGGGGTCTTAGATAAATACATCCGAGAAGCGGTGGCACGGACGTAGAGAGCCATTTCCAGCCACAGCCGCCGCATATATTCCCTACTATTTGGGCTAAAGTGAGCGAACCACTCGAATGTTACGCGATTGTCAAACACGCTGTGCGCTGCAGGTTGCACACAGTTTTGTCAAAGGTTAAGGACCCATACCTTTGGAATATGTACGCGTGGACATATACGAGATAAAATGCCTGGATTGTGGGGAGTGTTATTTTAGTGAAACAAAACCGCGATTTAAAGATTATAGGGGGAACTATATTAGTGCGATAAAGGCCGCGGACTATGGGAAATCTGCTATGGCAGAACATTTTTGGGAGGAGAACCATCAAATCTCTCCTGACAAAGCTATTATCGTCGATCGTTCGCAGAGATTTTCGGACCGCAAATGGCTCTAGAGCTTGCGAATTTGCTCTTCTGAGAATAACACTATTAATAGAAATAGAAGAATAGGTATTCATTCCCTCTTCGAAGCTGTGGTTCTTGGACGGGATTAACGGTTCCGCCTGGCACGCTCACGAGCCAGTTCTAGTGCACGTACGGAGAATACTACCGATGCTCCCGTTGTAACACGTGGTGTAAACCGTGATCCTGTTATTTAAGGATGCACTGCACATTAAGCTTTCTATTATTATTATTAGCAGTAGGGTGCAAGGAAGCCTGAGGCTTATGCTGCACCAGCCAAAAAAAATTTCTTAATTACCCTGACAGAGAGAGAGAGAGAGAGAGAGAGAGAGAGAGAGAGAGAGAGAGAGAGAGATGGGAATCACCAAGAATAAAGATGATATCCAGCTCAGGACCCTTGGTGTACCAAGCCCATACTCACCGGATGTGATGAGCCTCAGGGGTTATGTTGAGAAAGGAGGCGCATGCTTCTGAAAGCTACGGTTGTGTTTTTATCGGGTTTTATTTCGTGATCTACATTATGCTTTATTTCATTTTATATTCCATATTTTTTTTTATTGTACAGACAGTGTATCTTATTTTATTACCAGTTTAATTTTATCTGGTTTTCATTATACTATTTTATTTTAATAAAAGTTTGTAATTGTTGGTGTTGTATCATTGCAGTTTTTATCAACTTGAAAAATCTTGTGTCCGTCATCTGCAGCGAAAACTCTTCCCCCATGCTGCAAGAAGAAAGTTTTCTCAACGTTCGCCATCACGAGAAGGACGCTAAGAGGAAGTTGAGCGAGTTGAGTTCTGGGGGAATTTTTGCTGTCGTATCTGTGTAACGGTAAAGCTACAATACTGCGAGAACTGCGACCGGAAAAACCATTCATAAATCGTGGTGGACACTCACGATTTTTAGATTTACCTATGTTTTTGCGCGAAAGAGAGTAAGGATATGAGATGGAACTCCATTGCGTTCGTAAACGTCATGAATTCTATTATTGGTATACGACATTATTTTGAAGAATAAAAACCATAAGTTTCCGAAAAAAAAAAGTGCAAAAGAAAAAACAGTATTAAAGATCCCTACCCAAACGTACACTGGATGGAATGAAATCATGGGATACCTACTTAGTAATGGATAGGCCCACCTTTCGACCGGATAAGGGTAGGCACACGGGAGGATATTGAGTCCACTAGTTGACGAAAGGTTTCCAGAGGTATTTCCACCCATGCTTGCTGCACTGCCGCCCATAATTCCGTGGCATTCCTGGGTGGAAAACCCAAAATTCGAACGGACCTTTCCACAGCATCCCAAAGATGTTCCACAGGCTTCATGTCCGGAGAATGGGGTGGCAATTCCATTCTGGTAAAATTTGTAGAATGCTCTTCGAACCGTGTTGTAGATACCTCGGCTCTATATGGAGGCTCATTATCCTGCTGGAAGAGTCCATTGCCTTGTGGGTGCACGATTACCATGAACGGATGCAGATGGTCTACAAGGATGGACACAAACTCGACCATTCAAGGATGCGAGACGTACCATTGGTCGCAACGCTTGCCTCTTGAATATGCCCCAGACTATTACCGACCGTCAACCTACCTGAACAGTTTGTTGACATGACGGGTGCATAGTTTCATGCGGTTTCCGCCAGATACGTACGCTCCCGTGAGCTCGAAATAACAGGAAACAGGACTTATCGGATAAGCAGACACTTCTCCAATCATCCAAGGTCCAGTGCCGATGTTCTTTCGCCCAGTAATGGCGTAGATGTGTCGTGGTGTAAGCGATGCAGGTCCAGTGAGTCGGCGGCCCCCATAACTAAAGCAGCTAATGATCGCCTGATGGTCTTGGTGGAGACGTTTCTGGTACCTCTTTCGTTAGAGTTGGTGATTTGTACCACAGAAATTGGGGTTGTTTCGTCCAGCAAACAGGTAAATCGACCAGAGATCATACGCAATTTACAGCCAAATAAATATATGGTACACGAAAGAAATTACGGGTGACCCTAATATAATAATTTTAATTTGAAGCCTCCGTAGCCGAGTGGGCAGGAGCGGGAGTGCAGTAGCACACGCTCTTTGAGTAGACCGGGGTTCAAGCCCCTGACTGCTGAATACGGTCGATCTTCCAACCCGCACTGGACCAGCGTGGCAGATTATGGTCCATTTCCCTCAGCATGAATTGTTGAGAAGGCTTGCATCCTGCAGTGGGTTGATAATGGCTGCATTTACTTTTTACCACAGAAATTGGGGTTGTTTCGTCCAGCAAACAGGTAAATCGACCAGAGAACATACGCAATTTACAGCCAAATAAATATATGGTACACGTAGGAAATTACGGGTGACCCTAATATAATAATTTTAATTTGAAAATTAGATTGTACCACTGTCGCTTCCGTTGGTTGAAACAATGCGAGACAGACTTCGAAGGCCACGTTCATCCACACCTTTCTCCGCCCACAGCACTGTCCACGAATGGCGTATCCCCGATACACTCTTGATACTGTCGAACGGAATAGTGCAATTTCTGTATCACCTCCGCGATAGAGTAACCCATTTGTCGGGTACCCACAATCATCCCTCTTCCAAAGTCGGTTAACTCGCGACATTTATCCATTCTGCCATCGAATTACCCCCGCTACGTGAATTCAGTGTACCTATACTGTCAGCACTCATGCTCATCAGGTGCTGGCAGGCGCCCTTCCTTTGGACCTGGAGGTGATACGTTGCGGGCTCCTCTTCCAACTATCAAAAGGCACATCAATGACGTTCATGGACCACACCATTCATCCCACTAATAACTTCATTGCTGAAAAGAAGTGCCGCAGCCTCCATTTACAGCAGATATGGCAAGACAGATGGGTTAACCAAAATTCGAACGGACCTTTCCACAGCATCCCAAAGATGTTCCACAGGCTTCATGTCCGGAGAATGGGGTGGCAATTCCATTCTGGTAAAATTTGTAGAATGCTCTTCGAACCGTGTTGTAGATACCTCGGCTCTATATGGAGGCTCATTATCCTGCTGGAAGAGTCTAGGAAATTTATTCCACATATCAACAAGGTATATCCCAAGTCTTCTTCATGGTTCTCTCCTGGCCTATACACAACTTTCATGCTAACAGGTCAAGGGTCCATCAGAGCCAAACTCTCAAGTCTTGGAATTATTGATGATCCCCTCTGCCATTGTGGAAAGCTGGAGAGTTAGTCTCACCTAATGTATGACTGCCCTTTGTATGAGGACCTTCGCTGCATTCTTATTACCAGAATTAACTTCAATCCAAAACTCCAGGAGCATTACTTGTGGACAGCAACAGAGAGTACAAGGCCTTTTTGCAATACTGCCAGGAGCTCTTCACAAGATTTTTTTGTTATTTTGGTTTTTTTTTTAGGAGCATTAGCAACTAAGGCCATATTGCTCCGGTGCGGTGGTCATTCCCTGACCTTTCCGCATGCTCCGTATTTGGTGGTGACGGGCTCGAACCTCGGTCTAATCAAGAAGCGTGTGCTACGCACTGCTGCTCTTTCCCACCTGGCTACGAAGGCGCCTTCTTCACAAGAAGAAGAAGATCCCTACTGCTGGAACGAACGTACGCCTGATTAACTCGTCTTGCCCAAATTCAAGCTGGACTGTCAACGACTACAATCGTTAATGGGATGGGATTTCTGTTCCATGAACGACAACACTGTTTTGGACCTTCCTGATTTAAACTCTTTAAAAGCTGTGATATTATGCAGCTCTGTTGACCCAGTGACCAAATGGACAGAAGCCCTGAAACCGTCCCCAAGTCAGACTGCAGATATACAAGGATATACAAGGATATATGCTTCGGATATACAAGGTGATGTGTAATAGAGCCAGTTTATGAGAAATCACTAGCAAACAGAGCAAAGAGGGGGGGATAAAGAATTCTTCACATATATAAATGCCAAGAAGAGCAGGACAAACCAGATCGGACCTTTACGTAAGGGAAAGGGGATAGTAATAAATACTATCCCCTTTAATTTTGACTTAACAAAAGGGACAAATCCGAGTTGAGACCCGTAATAGTGACACAGTAAAGTGATAACCACACACACTTGACAACCAGACCTGAAAGCTCCGAACTCGTAGTGACAAGTATACATCGGGCGGGACACATTACGTACAGTCCCAAGTGTGACAGGCTTGCAGGACTCTGGAAAAAAATAAAAAAAAAAACAAGATGGGACGGGACCTTCGTCCTCGCTATGACACTTCAAAGCACAGCTCAGCTGCTGCCATTAAGCTTTCTTTGCCTCGCTCCCTTGCATGGTTCTTTTTCTCCACCACACAGGCGGGGGGGGGAGGTTTTGGGGGTAATCTTCTCTATGAACCCCTTATCTCTGTCTTTTCCCCCAAGCTCCAATGATTTGGGGGTCATCTCCTCTATGAACCCCTTATCTCTGTCTTTTCCCCCCAGCCTTCAGTCTCCCACTCCCTTCTGTAACTTATAACCAGTGTCTCAACCATCTCTAAATTGCCCGAGTCCTACACCCAAAAACTTAATAACAACATCAGTTGAATAATCAGTAATCCTTTTGGCTGACCCGTATCTGTAGGGATTTTTTAATTTTTAGGTCATAGTCACTGAAATCTCAGGAAATTAGGTGGCAGGACCTGCCAGAATAAATAACTATAATACTGGTGTAGTGTACCTGGTCTGGCTCCACGGGGCAGAATGTGGACAACGTTGGAACCCACTAGGGGCCCAGCGGATAAATGACCAGAGGAACAACGGTACACGACACTACATATATATACAAAACCCATACACTTTTAAACCTCTGGCATTCACAGTGTTCTGTTCCACACCCACAATGTATACTACGAGGAGATGGGGGAACCCCTGGTGCCGTTTGACACTAAACACACTCTGCAGTGTAGAGTGTGTTTAGTAGTAGCATTTTATGCAAAAAAGCAAGTGTATGAGCTTATGCAGCATCAACAAAAAAAAAAAAAAAATCACACCATTCCCTCCAAATGCCTGTCCAGTTCCTCCTTAAATTTATTCAACCTATCAACTTCTACAACGACAGATGGAAGTTTGTTCCAGCAATTAACCACCCGCTGGCTAAAGGCAAATTTCCGCACATTTAATCTACATCTGTCTTTTCTTGATTTGAATTTATGCCCCCTTAGGTTCGTAATCTGAACAAGTGGAAGGATCCCATCAGAATTCAGCGTGCTCAACCCATTCAAGGCCTTATACACCTCAATCAGATCACCACGCAGGTGCCTAGTCTCCAGCCACTGCAATTTGCAGAACTTAAGCCTCTCTTGATAAGAGGATCCCTTCATTCCCCTCACCAATCTTGTTGCCCTTCTCTGTACACGCTCAAGTAAATCTACATCCTTCCTAAAATGAGGCCTCCAGACCTGTACGCAGTACTAAAGGAGTGGCCTGACAATTGCCTTATACAGAGGGATAATCACCTCCTTTTCCCTGTTAGCTAAATTCCTATATATCATTGACAAAACCCATGACCTGCCCTGGCAGCCTGTCTGCATTGCTCAGAAAACTTCATATCTGACTGCACAATTACTCCCAAGTCTTTTTCATTTCCTACCACCTTAAGTGTAGTACCACACAGTTGGTACGTTTCTCTGGGGTTACTTCTACCCATATGCAGTACTTTGCATTTGTCAAGGTTAAACTTCAGTTGCCACTTCTTAGCTCATCTGCCCAAATTATCTAGATCCTGTTGCAGTAGCACACTGCCATTACTGTCATTAACAACCCTGCCAACCTTTGTGTCATCTGCAAACTTCGACATTAAGCCTGATATACCTTCATCAATATCATTGATAAATATACAAAACGACAGTGGACCTAACACCGAACCCTGTGGAACTCCACTAATAATATTAGTTCAAGAAGAGCAGCACCCATTGATTACCACCCTCTGTCTTCTCCCACTTAACCATCCTTTTATCCATTGTAGCAACTTACCCTTAATACCATTCTGCTCCAATTTGTACAAAAGTCTTCCATGCGCAACAGTATAAAAAGCTTTCCTGAAATCCAAATATATGATATCAAAATTATTTTTTGCATCTTTGTAACCACATCATAATATCCTATCAAATTTGTCAGACAAGACTTTCCCTTAACAAATCCATGCTGTGTCTGAATTATTGCTGCTCCTTTGTCACCTGATTACAGACTTCTACCCATATGCAGTACTTTGCATTTGTCAAGGTTAAACTTCAGTTGCCACTTCTTAGCTATATCTGTACCTATATCAAGCGGTGGATTCGTCCACTAGTAAGAGGGGTGACAGTGTCGCATAACCAGGAACGCAATATCCCATGAATTCAGTTTTTTCAGTGTATATTAATCATCTGTAATTTTTCATCTGTAAAAGGTGAATGCTCACGGCCAGGGCTGGCGCTAGCCTGAGGCAGAATCTTGTAACAGCGCCTAATTCATATCGTATGTTAACACAAATATGTATACAGGAGTCCATCTAGCAGAACTCTTGCCACCTATGGAAAGCGCTTCACTTGCGCATTCTAGCGCTGGCCCTGCTCACGGCCAATTTGTGTGTTATACGGTCAAAAACTTTTACACATATATGGAATGCAGTATGTGAAACTGATATAAAAATAAAATAAAAATGGCAATCCAGTTTCAGATGTCAGAAATGTTTCCTAAACGCTTAATTCATATCGTATGTTAACACAAATATATATACAGGAGTCCATCTAGCAGAGCTCTTGCCTCCTGTGGCAAGAACCTCATTTGTGCATTCTAGCGCTGGCCCTGCTCACGGCCAATTTGTGTGTTATGCGGACTGTAAAACCTGGGAATAACTGAGGTGGGGGAGCCGAACACCCTCCGCCTGAGATCTGCTAAATACACCCTCGAATGAAGAATAGTTTAGAAATTGAACGGAATTAAATTGAATTGAACGGAATCGTTGAACGGAATTAAATCAACAACACAAACGAGTAAGTGCCAGCAATACATCATGCCGACTAGCCGCTACCACAGATGGTCGAAAGAACGAGGAAATGCACACAGCAATGGTAAAGTAACAGTGACACTATTCCACAGTAACCAGATAGGACTCCGTCTGTGCCAATACTTTGGTATCAAGCAAATCCATACAACAAAAAAATAATGATTACAGAAATGTCAAAGGGCAACACGAGGGCGCTTGTCATGCTGCCCAACGGTCAAACACTTTTACACATATATGGAATGCAGTATGTGAAACTGATATAAAAAAAAAAAAAAAAAAAAATAATTAAAATTGGCAATCCAGTTTCAGACGTCAGAAATGTTTCCTAAACGCAGACCTATACCAATTTTACGGATCGCTAGCAGTTCGGTTTTAAATAATCAAGTCCCACCAATTTTATAGGCACATGAGCAACTATAGTTATAATGCGACAAAACCAGGTCATATATAAAAACATTTAAGTAACGATGCAAGAAAGCAAGTTTATGTGTATATATAGGGTGTCTAAAAAATATTGGTACAAACGTTTAGGGGAGGTAGGTAACATTTAAAGGAATGTGAATCGCATAGGAAACCGTAACCGGAAACGTCACCGTAAGTCGGTACACGGCGCTGTTCATCAGTTCGCGAGAGGGAAAATTTCTGGTTTACTCATTCAAGCAATAGTCGCGGCACGAAGAGCATGCATCGATATACGTATTGTGAGTTGGCAGACATGCACCTAGTGTATGGATTAGCAGAGGGCAATGGACGAGCCGCTGAACGAATTTATGGAGAACGCTTCCCAGACAGACATGTACCGGACCACCGTTTGTTTGCGCATGTGCATCAAAATTTGGGCGATTATGGGTCATTTAGGGATAACAGGAGTAGTGCGGGCAGACCACATTCGACCGCCATGGAAGAAAGTATGTTGAATGCCGTCCAGGATAATCCTGCTACCAGCACACTTGCCGTTGCCTCTGCCTTAGGAGTAAAATTAATTAATTAATTAATTTATTTATTTATTTTATCTTATTTTATTTCTTTATTATTATTATTATTTTTTTTTATTTTATTTATTTATTTTTTTTTTTGGCCCTCCCTGGGAAGCTCAGGCTAATCCCAGGGTCGGCCAGCCAGAGTTCTCTTCCCACTTACCTGGTCCAGCTCCCAGTGCCAGTGACGGTAACTAGCAGTCTGTGGTGTTCCACAGACCCTAGGCTAAGCGGCCAGATGAACAACATAACCCGCACCGTAGAAAGCAAATATGAACATACACTAACATATGCTATCTGGCCAAAGAGTTAAGTTACTGCTTCCCCAAGATCATCCTGCACTTGTGGCTTTTGCGCAGTGGTTTCTCCAAGAAACTGTTCAAGACTTGAATTTTCCAGCCTATGTTTTGCTCACGGAGAGGCTTATTTCAATCGGGAAGGCTTATTCAATCAGCACAAAGCTCATGTATGGGCTCACAACAACAAACACGGTGTGCGTCCCCATGGGGAACAACATCGCTTCGCAATAAATGTGTGGGCAGGTATGGTCGGTGACCACTTAGTCGGCGGTTACCTGTTACCATCCCGCATGAACTCCACTAAATATCGGATCTTTCTCGAACAAGTTCTACCAGGGTTATTTGATGTTCCAGCAAATATGAGACGCAACATTTCGTTTCATGACGGGGCGCCTGCCCATTATGGAAGGTGTGTTTGTGACCATTAGAACAGGCGTTTTTTGGCGTCGATGGATTGGCCGTAGCGGGCCCATTGCCAGGTCCCCACGCTCACCTGATTTATCGAGCCTTGATTTATTTCTGTAGGGTTTGTGTAGGAACTCATATAAATACTCCTCTGGGAGTGGGACTGGCATTTGACATCAAATGCAGGGTCATGCTATTAGGCAATCTGACTTTGTGGGTCACTTGACCTCACAATCTTTTCTCTTCTTCCTGAGGTAGGGTGGGCTCCCCCAAAGGGGGGAGCCCACCCTACCTCGCCCTCTTTCTTCTGCTTACCTTCTTTCTTCACCTCAATCTCTCACCCCTTCTATATCAAAAAAAAAAAAAAAATTATTTTTATTTTATTTTTTTATTTTTTTTTATTTTTTTAATTTTATTTATTTATTTATTTTTTATTTTTTTATTTTATTTTTTTAAATTTATTTTATTTTTTTAATTTATTTATTTTTATTTATTATTATTATTATTTTTTTTTTTATTATTATTATTTTTTTAATTTATTTTATTTTATTTTATTTTATTTTATTTTTTGGCTCTCCCTGGGAAGCTCAGGCGAACCCCAGGGTCGGCCAGCCAGAGTTCTCTTCCCACATACCTGGTCCGGCTCCCAGTGCCAGTGACGGTAACTAGCGGTCTGTGGTGTTCCACGGACCCTAGGCTAAGCGGCCAGATGAACAACATAACCCGCACTAAGCAAACATGAACATACACTAACATATGCTATCTGGCCTTGACAGTACTGTACTGTCTTACTTCACAAGAGATTCAAATGCGGAGTTGTGCGAAAGCACCGGTGCCGCTTGTCAAAAAATCACTATGTCACTATGTAGGGTTACTTGATGTTCCAGCAAATATGAGACGCAACATTTCGTTTCATGACGGGGCGCCTGCCCATTATGGAAGGTGTTTGTGACCATTAGAACAGGCGTTTTTTGGCGTCGATGGATTGGCCGTAGCGGGCCCATTGCCAGGTCCCCACGCTCACCTGATTTATCGAGCCTTGATTTATTTCTGTAGGAGGGGGCCCTCAAATCTATCGTATATGAATCGCCTGTGGAGACGGAAATGGATCTTGTGGCGAAACTCGTCTGCGCTACTGCTACTTTTAAAGAAACTCCAGGTGTGTTCGACCATGTCCGCCGAGCCATGCTGCGTCGGTGTCACGCATGCATCGCGTCGCATGGTGGAACCATAGAGCATCTGTTGTAACATCATGAAATGCATCCATCTCGTACTCCCTTGTTAATATTGTGTCAAATAATTGTTTGCCACTAATTACTGTCTTGTGCCTCTGCTACTACTTTCCCGTGACATTTCCGGTTATGAGTTCCTATGCGATTCACATTCCTTTAGATGTTACCTACTTCCCCTAAACGTTTGTACCAATATTTTTGAGACACCCTGTATAACCCCGGGGGCTCACATCTGGTGAGTGTGGGCTTGGCACACCCAGAGTCTTCCGATGGATATCATCATTTTTCTCTTTCTCTGGGTAACTGTATAAGCCTCAAGCTTCCGTGCACCATATAGCTAATAACAGCATCGGCCCAAAAAAAAAAAAACACCAACATTTCACAAATCCATTCCCTCTAAACGTTTGTCCAGTTCCTCCTTGAATTTATTTAAGCTATCAACTTCCACAACAACAGATGGAGGTTTGTTGCAGCAATCAACTAACCGCTGGCTAAAGGCAAATTTCGGCATATCTATTCTATAATTGTCTTTTCTCAATTTGAATTTATGCCCCCCCTCAGGTTCGTAATCTGATCAGAGGAAGAACCCCATGGGCTCATATCTGGTGAGTATGGATTTGGTACACACCCAGGTTCCTGAGATGGATATCACCATAATTCTTATTTTTTTGGGGATTCCCTCCTACTTCTCTCTCTCTCTCTCTCTCAGGTGCCTAGTCTGCCCTTCTGTTTACTCAGGCAACTCTAAATCCTTCCTAAAATGAGGCCTCAAGATGTGTACGCAGTACTCAAGGCGCGGCCTGACCATTGCCTCCAAAAGGGATAATCATTTCCTTTTCCCTACTGGCAAAATTCCTGTATATCATTGATAATACCCGATAAATTAATCTAGTCAAGTTACTTGTGAGAATGTTACTACCGTCGTTAGATTCTTGATTTCATGTGTTTCTCTGCTGCTACTTCTGCGTGGGGATCTGTGCGTCCATGAAAGAAAGTTTCTTACGATAATTATTTTGTTTGTTTTATTAGATGTCTTTTTTAGCTGGTAGAAATTATCGAAGAATGTATTTTGCCAGCATTAAATAGAATTATATCTGCTTATTATAACATTCTTTGACTACATCGAATACTTACATTTCGGATGGTTACTATGACGATAGTATTATTAAATCAACTTCTGTTTTGTTTTTTTTTAAAGTGCATCGGCAACTAGGCACATATTGATATATACAGTGGCTGACAAAAAAAAAAAAAAAAAAATTGCAAGACTTGTGAATTTTGCAAATAACGTGTTTTGCGCTGCATTTTGGGGTGCAGAAATGTTCAAAATGCATTTGTTAGATGAGATATATATCTCTGTGAATCAATTCCATCTGACACACCAAATTGCCATAATTATCTTCCCAAAGGGAAGATAATTTGGAAGATATAAAATGCGTGATAAATTGAATTATGAGAAATCATGCAAATTGCAATCATGACAACCAAACATACATTTCATTGCATTTACGTGTACAAACTGAAATGACAAGTTAACGTAATAGTATTAGGTAATGTAAATCAGCAAAATAAGTTCACAATATTTTGTAGTTTCTCCTCGACCTGTAGCCATCTGGCATACAGTTAGCATTAGCATTAGCAGAGGCATTTGATGCAAGAAAGCAAACTTATGCAGCATCAGCCAAAAAAAAAAAAAAAAAAATAAATAAATAAATAAATAAAAAAATAACCACTTCCACTTCACCCCTCTGCTCGTTCGAAATACCTGTCCAGCTGAGCCTTAAACTTATTTAGGCTATCAGCTTCCACGACAAGGGATGGAAGTCTATTCCACCAACCAACCACCTACTGGCTAAAGGCAAATTCCTTCACGTGTATCCTACATCTGTCTTTTCTCAATTTGAATTTATGCCCTCTCAGGTGATTATTCTGAGCAGGAGGAAGAATCCAGTCAGCATTGACCATGCTCAAACCATTCAAGGCTTTATACACCTCTACCAGACACCTCGCTGGTGCCTAGTCTCCAGACACTGTAATTTGCAAAACTTAAGCCTTTCTTCGTAAGAGCACCCCTTTGTTCCATTCACTAATCTTGTTGCCCTTCTCTGTACTCGTTCCAGCATCTCTACATCCTTCTTGAAATGAGGCCTCCAGACATGTATACAGTACTCTAGGTGAGGCCTGACCATTGCCTTATACAAGGGAATAATCACCTCCTTATCCCTGCTAGAAAAATTCCTATATATCATCGACAATACACCAAGAGCTACTCTTGCAGCCCGTCTGCACTGCTCAGAAAACTTCATATCTGCCTGCACAACCACCCCCAGCTCCCTTTCATTCCCTACCACTGTCAGTGTAGTACCTGACAGAGAGATTGATACGTTGCTCTGGGGTTGCTGTTTCCCATATGTAGTACTTTACATTTGTCAATGATAAACTTCATTTTCCACCTCTCAGCCCATCTACTCAACCTTTCCAGATCCTGTTGCAGTAACATAGTGTCAGTAGTGTCCTTGACAACCCTGCCAACCTTCGTATCGTCTGCAAACTTGGACACTAAGCTTGATATACCATTATCAATATCATTTATAAATACAGAAAACAATTATGGACCCAATACTGAACCCTGAGGGACTCCACTAATAACATTAGTCCACGATGAGCAGTGTCCATTGATTACCACTCTCTGTCTTCTCCCCCTCAACCACCCCTTTATCCATAGCAGCAATTTTCCTCCAACGCCACACTGCTCCAATTTGTGCAGCAATCTTCCATGTGCAACAGTATAAAAAGCCTTTCTAAGATCCAAGTATATAATATCAAAGTTATTCCCTGCATCCAGTTCTTTTGTGACTGCATCATAGTATCCAATCAAATTGGTCAGGCAAGACTTCCCCTTAACAAAACCATGCTGTGTCTGAGCTATAACTGAAGTCTTGTCTAGATGATCCTGCAGTGCTTCTTTAACCAGTGCCTCCATTAATTTTCCAGGAACAGAAGTTAAGCTAACAGATTTATAATTACTTGTGTCGCCATTTGATCCTCGTTTGTGAATTGGGGTAACATTTGCACATCTCCAGTTCATGGGTACTTCCCCTGAGTCCAAGGAAGCTCTCATAATTATGGCTAAGGGTTTGCTTATTTCTTTTGCTGCCTCCTTTAATATAACTGGATAGATCCCATCCACCCCAGGTGCCTTTCTTGTATTTATCTTCAACAATTTCTCCTCCACTTTATTCTCAGTTATTACAAGATTCTCTAGCTTACTGCCAGTGTTGAATTCACCTCTGGCATTCCCCTCGCTGAATAACTCCTCATGTGTGAATGTCGATGCAAAATATTCATTCAGTTTGTTAGCTACCTGAGCAGGACATCAACACTTGAACCATTGATATCAAGTGGACCAATCTGATTCGTCCCCTTCCTTCTAGGTTTTACATAAGTAAAGAACTCTTTGCTGTTTTTCTATGCATCGCTTGCCAAAGATTTCTCGTAATCTGCCTTCGCCTTCCTAACCTCCTTTGTAACTTGGTTACAGATCAACTTGTATCTATCATAGGCTTTTGTGTCACGTGTTAATTTGTATGTATACCATGCACTTTTCTTCTCTGCCATATGTCTCATTAGTTCATCTGACATCCACGTAGGCCTAAACTTTGAACAATATTTCTTAGTTGGTATATAAAGCCTAGTAGCTTCCAAGATAAGTTCTTTGAATGTTTCCCATTTTGAATTTGCTGTTGGTAACATCATCAGTTGGTCCCACTGTATAGAATTTAAATACTGTCTCAGTCCATCGTAGTCGCCTTTACGAAAGCAATATCCCTTCCCTTTATCCCTAATGGTAGTTACCTCTTTGAGTAAATCTCACTTCAGGACACTGTGATCACTGCCACCTAGTGGTTCATTTACCTGCAGAATCTTAATGCATGAAGAATCACTACTGATAATCAAATCAAGAGTATTACTCCCTCTAATTGCCTCCCGAACATGCTGATGTAGAAAACAATCATCCAATAAATCCACAAAAGCCTTGCTAGTGTGTGAGTGACCAGCCCCCAAATTTCAGTCAATATCTGTGAAATTAAAATCCCCCATTATAAGACTCTGTGATTTACTGGCCCACTCTGTTTCCCTGTACAGTTTCTTATTATACTCATCAGAGTCATTAGACCTAAAGCACACTTCTACTCTCAATTTTGATCTCCCACTGCTTATGTCACACCAAACTGACTCGACATTGCACTGTCCAGCAATGTTGACTGGCTTCACTTCCTTGGATTTTATGTATTTCTTAACTAATAGCATAACCCCTCCTCCCTTCTTACCCTGTCTATCTTTTCTGTAGACATTGTACTCCCCAAATTCCGGTTCTGTATTCTTTATTTCTGTGTGACACCACGTCTCTGAATTCCCCACAATATCTGTCTTTGATGTTTTGAGCAATACCTCAAATTCATCAAATTTATTTACTAAACTCCTAGCATTGGTGTACACGCAAGTATACATGCACCTATTCTTTTTCTTAGCTACCCTAACACAACCTACGTGTTTATTTGTACCCCAATGATTCCCAGCAGTCTCTGAAATATCCTGCATCTTATTTTCCAGGCTGCAGCTCATTCCAATAGAAGCAGTGCAAGAATCACTTTCACCTCTGCCAGTGGCTACTGTTAATCTATTAATGCTTGTATACCCCCAATCTAGCAGTTTTCCGACCCATCTAACACTGCCTCGATAGCATCAGCAAATATTGTTGCACCCTTTCTATTTAAGTGTATCCCATCCCTGTAGAAGCAGTCTCTCCTGTTAACAAGTACAGACCAGGCTGAAAAAAAATCTACCCCTTGAGCCTTGCACAATCTTTCCAGGGCCGAATTGATCTGCAGGACTCTCATCATAAACTCTCTCCTGTCGTGTCTGGGCAGAATTGCAGACTATCAAATTAAACCCTAATTCACGGCTTTTTTTCAACGGAATTAATTAACAAGTACAGTGACCTGTACTCGTTAATTTATTCCGCCGGTCTCCTACTCTCAATATCATTAGTGCCAACGTGTACAACTATATCACCTTTTGTGCCCTTAAAAGATGATATCCGCTCTACAACGTCATCAAACTTTGTTCCTGGCAGAGATACCCTGGTCCTGTTCCACCTATCCTTTTTACAAAGCATGTTTTCCGTTTCCCTGACAATAGAGTCACCAACAACTCCTAGTTCCTTTGGGACCAGCGCATTCTGTCTACGGGGCTGCCGCTGTGTTGCGTGATGACCAAGTGCAAGCTCTGGCATTGGTGTGGGCAGCTGAGAGCTTGATGGGCCCCTCACTTTTAATCCGTTGAGGGCATCCACCCTGTCTTTCAAGCTCTCATATAGGCCCATAACAATGGTGAGTTGTCGCCTGATTTCCTCACACTCCTTGCATCGCGCACAGACAAAGACATCCCCCATTGCAGTATCATGTCCCGTACCCGACTGCTCCAGAAACATCAAGCAAGTTGTGCATTTTAATAGGCTGTGATTCAGAGGGCAACTGCCCCCCTCAGTTCTCCCCTGAGCCACAGCACTTCCATTAACTTGAGCCTTTTGCTTTGGTGCTCTGGTCTGAATCATGATTTTGATTTAATTTCAATTTCAGTACAAAATTAAAACCCTAAACTGATATCCCAACACAGTTATAATGCTATATTTATGTTTCAGTATCGAGTGTTATCTACGAAATCCCTTTATATAACTTCCGTATCAAGTTAAGTATTAATTATTTATTTTTTACTAATTATTTATGTTATGTAACCCAAGTCGTTATATGTATAGTTAAAAGTACAATTTAATTGACAATAAAGTTTAACAAGATTAATTGACAATATTAGGTACTATACTATAATAATGTTATGCTATCTATTTCCAGATATTTTGTATCGCGTAACAATGGCGGTAATTACGAATGGTAAACACGTGGATTTGATACCCTTTCCGATACTAAGTAATACCTACAAAATCTCTATCTAAGTTACTTTAATCAAAGTATTGTAAATAGGAATATAAAGCTACTCTAGAAAATAAGTTAATATGCCAATTTAAGCTAATAAAACAGAAAATAAATCAGAAAAAACTTCTCTGTTCCAGGAGCGGCAAAAATGTACGGCCGCACAGGCTACGCTCGTACTCCTACGATGTTAATCAACTTCTGGATATACCGTTGCCCAATTTCGAGGTATCACACCCTTACAATGCATTCCTGAAGCTGAATCTTACTTGGTTTCTTTTCAACAATTTTAGACGACATTATGTACCAGCAATTTTCAATAGGGTTCAAATCTGTACTGTTGCCGGCCCAGTCCAACACGGTAATGCCAGCATTTCTGAGATATTACTGCACCTTAAGGAAGAAAAACCAGGAAAAATTTGGTGTATGTTTAAAGCCTTGTGAGACAAGAAGACAAGCTCATCATGATATCTAAATAACATAAAACTTACCAATTTTGCTGTGTGGCAAGGTGTTGAGCCCTGTTGAAAAATGCAGTTTTGGACGTAGATAGCAGTGTAGGTTTCTGCGTTCACCGTTCCATTAATAAACTTGATTTGCCTCACCCCTTTGCTTGTTTTGCATCCCCAGACTATTTGACCGGACGGGAACTTTACAGTCGGTGTTATGTAGCCAGGATGGTATGCCTCCGATTTATTTCTGACATATCGCTTCCCATGCGAGCCATGCAGGTTGAATTTCGATTCTTCAGAAAAGATGACGGAGTCTCAGTGATCTTTTGTCCATGAATCATGCGTTTTAGTTCATGTAGGTCGCTTCTTTCTCATTTGTTGGGTCAACAAATGCTTCTTGGGCCGATAAGCATGGAGATCACATTCCCTCTTTGGACAGTTCGTGCACTTGTTTCAACAAATGAGGCCATCTAATAGTCGAGTTTTAGATCAGGAGCACTAGCATGGCGATTACGAAGGCATAGTCGTTTCAAATATCGAACTTGGGAAGGGGTAGTCACTCTTTTACAGCCTGATCCAGGTCTTCTTTTCACATCACCGGTTTCACGCTTTAATTTCAGCACCCGGAATACTGTTGACAGCCTATTTTATCAGCAATAGCACGAGTATAAAGACTTTCCTTGGACAGAGCAACAGTTACACTTTTTTTTTCTTGGTGTCAACTAAACATGTGGAGCCATGCTTATATCTCAGCAAAACAGGATATTAATGGGCGTGTATACACTTCCAACGCAGTCCGCCGTAGCCTAGCGGTTAGGCGCGCGAGTGCATAAGTACACGTACCTTGAGTGACCGGGGTTCAAACCCGAGACTGCTGAATACGGTGCTGTTTCTTGTATTCTGTCTATCTTGGGAACTCCTCTGACCGTTTGGTCGTCCGGGAGTATAAACAGAAAATTTATTTTTATTTATAGAAACAGCTGATGCAATACCTTGGAATTACTGTCTCATGCAATAGAAGCATTATCTGATGCAATACTTTGCTTCGAGACAAAATTACTGTAATCAAACAATATCTTATACGTTTCATTACAAATGTTACACTGTGTTTTGTACGCCTTTTTTGTTTGCTGGACGAAAAACCTGAGTTTCCAGGGCGGGAAACCATGCTACCCACGTCGGAGAGCGACTAACTCAGCCACATTGTGATAAACACCCATAAATTCTGTATTAATGCAGGCCAAACATTTCAAATAACATTAGTCTTAGAATGTCTAAATATTAGTCTCAGACAGTTTTTAAATTCTGTACAGTGGGATCAACTGATGACGTTATCAACAGTGCATTCTAAATGGGGAGCCTTCAGGAACATAGTTTTGAAGGCTACTAGGCTTTTCATTCCAACTAAGAAATACTGTTCAAGGTTTAGGCCTAAACGTATGTCAGATGTATTAATGAGGCTAGTGGCAGAGAAGAAGAATGCATGGGATGCATATAAAGTATCACACGATACATAACCATATGGCAAGTATAAACTAGTCTGTATTAAAGTCACAAAGGAGGTTAGGCAGATTATGAGAAATCTTTGGCAAATGATGCAAAGAAAAACAGCAAGGAGTTCTTTACTTAAGTAAACTCAAGAAGGAAAGTGTCGAATCAGATTGGACCACTTAACATAGATGGGTTGACTATTGATGATCATGCTCAGGTAGCTGATAAATTGAATGAGTATTTTGCATCTACATTCACACATGAGTAGTTTTTCAATGAGGGGAGTACCAGAAGTTTATCAAACGCTAACAGGGAGCTAATTGATTTTGTAATAACTGAGAGCAAAGTGGAGGAGAAATTGTTGAAATTAAACATAAGGAAGGCACCTGGGGTGTACGGGATCTATCGAGTTATATTTAAGGAGGCAGCAAAGGAAGAAAGCAAACCCTTAGCCATAATTATGAGAGCTTCCTTGGACTCAGGAGAGGTCTACATGAACTGGAGGCGTGCAAATGTATCACCAATTCACAAAGTGGGTTGAAAATGTGACACAACAACTACAGACCTGTTAGTTAACTTGTGTTCCGGGGAAAATAATGAAATCACCGGTAAAAGAAGAAGGGCAGGATTATCTAGACAAGACTGCAGTAATAGATAAGACACAGCATGGGTTTGTCAAAGGCAGGTCTTGTCTGACCAATTTGATTGCTTACTATGATGTGGTCACAAAGGAACTGAATGCCAAAAATAATTTTTATATCATATACTTGGATTTCAGGAATGCTTTTGATACTGTTGCACATGGAAGACTGCTGTACAAATTGGAGTGGTATGGCATTAAGGGCAAGTTACTGTAATGGATAAAGGGATAGTTAAGTGGGAGATGGCAGAGAGTGGTAATAAATGGACACCGCTCTACATGAAATAATGGTATTAGTGGAGTCTACCCGGGTTCAGTGTTGAGCCCATTTTTGCTCTGTGTATTTATCAATGATATCGATGAAGGTATATCAGGCTTACAATCCAATTTTGCAGATGATACAAAGTTTGGCATGGTTGTTAATGAAAGTAAAGACAGTATACTACTGCAACAGGATCTAGAAAATTTAGGCAGATGTGCTGAGAAGCAGCAACTGAAGTTTAACGCTGACAAATGCAAAGTACTGCTTATGGGTAAAGTGTAAGGTGTGTTTAGGGTCAAGCGGCACCAGGGGTTTCCCCCATCTCCGCGTAGTTTACATTGTGGGTGAACCAGTTGACTGGAAAAGCCAGAGATTTAAAAGTGTATGGACTTTGTATATATTTGATGCCTTGCCGTTGTTCATCTGGTCATTTAGCCGCCAGACCCCTACTGAGGCCCGACGTTGTCCCACTTTAGCCCCGTGGAGGCAGACCAGGTACTCACTAGTATATAGTTCACTCTGGCAGGTCCTGCCACCTAATTTCCTAAGATTTCAGTGGCTAGGACCTTAAAAAAAAAAAAAAAACGCGTACGCGTCGCGGGGAGCGCTAGACGTCCAAAATGTTGGGCAAAATTAATTTAGATTGGTGATTTTAGATTGTGTGGGGCGTGTTCACGTTGCTATCAGATAGAGTGGGGTGAAGGCTGAAGACTGGGGGGCAAATAGACAGAAATATGGAGCCGAAAGGGAAGGCAACTCCAGTTCACAGTGGGGCATGCCCATGCCCCACCAGAGGGAAGAAATAGGGTGGCAGGGTGGGGAGGGGACAGTTTACTGTCCCCTCCCCACCTGCCAGGAAGAGGTGAGACAGTGAGCCAGACAAGAGAGCTGGCTCAGGTTGCCAATGTGGTCTGTGTGCATGGGTGGGAGCAAACCAGACCGCAGGGTCAGGTCAGCACCATCCAGAAAAACTTGAGGCCCAGGAGAGGCGATCCAATGTTTGGCTGAACAGGTTGTGCAAAATGTCACAGTTGGGAGTCATTCATGAGACTGTTGTCCCGTCCGGTAGTCAATGTTCTGGGAAGTGGAGTTTTCTCACTTCTCATAAGAGTTCCAGTTTTGTCTTGCATGAAGGATCAAGCAATGAAACCTGACATCTGGTTGGGGGGTCTCTGAGAAGCTTTGTTTGACACATCTATTCGAAGTTTGCAGGCAGAGTCAATGGTCAAGCATCTATTCGAAGTTTGCAGGCAATGGTCAAGCATACAGGTTCTGGGCAAACTTGGTGAACTCTATATATGAGGCTTCATCTTCCAGTAAGTAGTGTTCCCGGTTTTTGGGATTAAGGTGCACTTGGATGATTAATTCAACACGAAGATCTTCTTAAAATTCGCAGTCATACATCTGGTATCCCCAGGTCTCCACAGAGCCACATGCACACATTGGGTTGTTTTCGAGTCCGAGAAGGTGTAATTTGTGGCGGATCGCTCCATGTCCTTTTAGGAGATACGTGCTGTACAATCCAGGGCAAAGCCATACCGGATACTGGTATGGCTTTGCCGTGGAGGAACCTCCACGTGACTTCCCCTTTTGTGGAGGTCGTCCAGCGCTGCTGCCATCGATCGCAAATAGATCTGGAGTCTTTTCTTCTCCACTGTCCGATTTGCAGTTGGGTCTGTGGTGTGATCCTGGAAGGTAGTTGGATTTCCGAGTCTAAGCTGCTGTAACATGCCTAGGCGAATCACTTCAAGATCAGAGGGAGGGTCCCAGTGAGTACTTGCAGCGCATGAGTAGATACAGTGTGGCACGCTCTGGTGAGGGTTAATAAAATCGGTCGGTGAATGATGTTGAGTAGCCTACGATTTACCGCCGTAGAGGCCTTATGGTGCCAGACACCAGAAGCATATGCAATCGCAGGGATGATGGCTGCTTTGTAAAGTATTGCAAGGGTTCTTCTTTTCAGCCCCCCAGTCGCGGCGGGTAATTCTGGCAAGCATGGCAGCATAGTTTTTCATTTTCTTCTGGATGTATTTTAAGTGGGGTGTAAATGATAAATTTCGGTCCAGGATCACTCCTAGGTACTTGAGTTCTGTGGCCAACTTAATCGTTCTGTTGTAGATTTTTATCTGCGGTGGTCTGGTAGGAGTTAGATGTCCCTTTAGTAGGATAGATTGGGTTTTGGTGGCAGAGATATTAAGGTGATGAGTTTCGGTCCACTCTCTTAGTGTAGAAAGTGCTGAGTTGGCAAGCGTTTCCAGTTGTGCTCTTGAATCAGCAGAGAGGATTAGGGAGAGGTCATCTGCGCGTGCGAGCGCTTGCACACCCCCCAGTTCCAGGGAGAGGAACTCATCCAGCACGTAGTTCCAAAGGAGGGGACCCAGTACAGAGCTCTGAGGGCAGCCCCTGTGTACCTGACGTTCAACCTTGCAGTACGGAACCTGCACTAGGACCTTCCTATTGTTCAGGTAGCTCTGAACGCATCCATATAGGTTTGATGGCAGGTTGCCAGCTCTTAGTCTTGCGAGGATGCTCTGCCACAAGAGGGCGTCGAACGACCGTGCAAAGTCCACAGAGATGAGAAGAAGGTACTTTCGTTGGCAGTTTGATGTGGCATTCATGATATATTCTAGTGCATCCAGAGTGGATTTCCCCGTTTTGAATCCGAATTGTTTGTCTGTTGTAAAATTTGCTGCGGTGTAATGTACTTCAAGCCTGTGTCTAAGAAGTTGTTCCAGGACTTTGCTGAGTACAGACAGGAGGGATATAGGTCGGTAGGACTCCGGTATATGTTGCTGCTTTGATGGGTTTTTGTATGATTAATTTTATGCTGGCTACCTTCCAGCCCGAGGGGAACCAGCCCTGACGAAGACAGTGGTTATATAAGTCTAACAGCAAGTTCGGGACATACTCGGCCACCTTTTTTACCAGTTCCAGTTCAAGCATGTCCAGTCCTGGGGTTCTTTTGTTTTTTATTTTTTGTATGGCAGTTTGTAAATCTTGCAGAGTGAATGGTTGTTCCACTCGGGCCGATTGGTAGGTTTTGTGGCGTGGCACAGCTGATGCTGTTGAGGTGTGTTGTCCTCTTAGATGGGTTTGAAGGTGGCATTGAGAATGTTGTTGACGGTGTCGTGCCAGTTTTTTGTCATGGTGCCTTGTGGGGTGATGGTGGAGGGCGTGACTTCTCCCTTTGGTAACTTGTTTGTCGTTATTCTATATATGATGCTCCATGGGTCTGTATTGCCGACTGTGGAAACCAGATGCTCCCAGGACAGTTTCTTCCGCTGCCTGATCATCGCAGTGTAGTTATTCCTGGCCTCCCTGTATTGTTGTCTGAGGGGTTCAACCTCAGGAGGAGGCCAGGACTGTCTGGCTCTTTGGAAGGCACGTCTTTTCCTGTTCATATCTCTCCTAAGTAGGTCAAGTTCCTGCAACCACCATGGCACAGCGCCTGGCCGGGGCCCCTTCTCCGGATCGACTGGTCCGCTGCTTGTAGGATGGCATTAGTGACAGCACGCTGGTGTTGATCGTGGCTTTGGTTGTGGAGGTTATTGGAAGACAGGTTCTCTGTGTTCCTAATTATGGCTTCTTTAAAGTTGTTCCAGTTGGCCTTATCAATGGCATATCTGTTGAGTTTGTAGCTGTTTGTTGGAGCCCGGTGAAGCGATCTGTGCATCGTGAAGGTGATAGCCCTATGGTCTGAGGAGGTCCAGTCTTCCTGTACCTTCCAATCATTTAGGTGCCCAGCAAGGGATCTGGTAGCCATTGTTGCATGTATAGTGACCTCCCAGAGAGTGGAACTAAATGGGGAGAGATTGTTTGGTCGATTTAGGACAACGAAGCTGCTGTTAGCCAGGAATTCCTCCATATATTGGCCATTCCTAGTTCCTCGACGTTCAGGAGTCTCACTATGCCACAATGGCGATCGACAATTTAGGTCCGCAGATACGAGGATCCTAGAACCCACAAGTTCTGTTTGTACTTGATTTAGGTATTGGATGGCTGGTTGGATGTCTGCTCCTGGGCGGCAGTACAGAGGGATGATATATAGCTCTCCCAGTGGAGTAACAATATGAGCGCAGGCCGCCTACTCCAAGCACAGGTGTGTTATTCTTGTCACAGTTATGTCGGGATTCCTGACAGCCACCGCAGCCCAGGGGGTGGCTCCTTCTACCTGAACAATTTTGTAGCTGAGTGGGTAACCCCAGACAGCACCCACGCAGGTGTAGGGCTCCTGCAGCAGAAGGATGTCCAGGTTCTCTTCTTCAGCTTTTTGTCTAATTTGACCAGCTACGGAAATAGCCCGCTGCTCATTCAGTTGAAGAAATTTGATACAGTTGTTATTGTACCTTTTAGGGAGAGTTCCCATAATTTATTCTTATTTGTTGTGCACTTCTTGCTTTTACATATACCGGGCATTTGTTGTCTCGAACAGAGTGCGTGTGGGGAAGCTTCTGCCACTTGCAGTTTGCGTAGGCTGGTTCTTTTCCTTTGTTCGGGCAGTTAGCATAGTTGTGCCCCTTCTCGGCACAGTGTCCGCAGGTTGGTTCCTATTGGGCGCATATGTGGGTGGTGTGACCGAATCGGCAACATCGGAAGCATTTTGGCACCGCGATGTGTTCTCTAAAGCGGTGGGAGCTCCAGCATATGTAGATCCTTTCTTGTTTTGTGATGACTCTCCACGCTTCAGGGGTCAATCCGACCACCCAGTTGTTCGAGCTGCCATCCCTGGTCCTAGTTTGATGTTTGGGCACTACTAAACTTTTGTAGTCTCCGTCGGGGAAGTCTTGTTGCAGATTTCGCATGAAGATTTCTTTACAGATTGTCTCCGGAGTAAGATTCGGGTCTACGCCAAATATGATGACTGAGGGACCTTTATCTTTAGGAGTTTCCGCCCTGAGACCTGGCGCATGATAGCCGTAGTTGCTAATGCGCCAAAAAAATCCAAACAAACCCTGAGACCGAGTGTAGGGATTGGTGTTGTTGATAATCAATTTAGCGTCTTCTTTATTTTCCGTTTCGATTATCACACCAGTGTTTCTAGTTTTCCGTATGGAGCGGATTCTGGCTGTTTTAAATTCCTGCGTTAGCGAGTCAATAACCTTTTCTTTGACATCTTCACTGTTTTCAGCGTATCTGAGTTGGTCGGTTTGAGTAGCACGAGATGTGGGGTGGGGAGCAGCGTCTTCCTAGTTGCTGATTTTGTGTTTGTAGTGGTCATGGTATCGGCAGCAGTGGCGCCTTTATGCCTCAGCGCTTCAGAATATGTCGGGGCGCGCTGTGGCATTTTACTTGTCCCGCATTCTATGTAAGCATGAAGTCGAGTGGTGGCTCGCTCACTTTCAAGGTACTGGTCATGTACTATTGTTTCCATCTTGTGGAAAATTGTCACAATTTGAGATCTAAGTCCGGAGGACACTCTGTTTGAATTCTCCTTAAATATATTTTCTAATGCCGTTTTACGGAAGAGGGTCTTCTCGTAAACAGTTCCCTGTGGTAGGGCAGAGTCGAGGGGTGAGTCCTGCTGCTTGTCCTCATTGGTGTTCTTTTGCAGCGAAAGTAGCTTTTGGCAGCTCCCTGTTCTCCGTCTTGGAGCGCATTTCCCGTTCAGGTATTGGGACATTTTCTTTGCGGTTTTTCCGCTTCGTTGGGGTGAGCCCGGATGGGATGTCCTCCCCCTCCTCCTGCAAGTAAATGATGACAGGATCATCCTTCTTCCTCTGCAACTGGTTATCGCCGTTTTTACCTTGTTTTCTCTTCATTTTAGTGTAATTATCAGGGTTACACCTCTATGTCAGGATTGAGCTTATGGAATGTTGCAGGATGTGGTAGTGATTCACTAACATCAGCGGACTCAATAACTGGTATTAACGCAGTAGCAAGTAGCGAACAGGCTAAGCCTAATCACTGCGTTTACGGTAAAACAACCCGTGACATAACGTATTAACATACGGTCAGCAGAATGCTAAGCCTAATGATTTGGTTTGGTTTGGTTTGGGGTTTATTGGCGCATCAGCAACTGAGGCTATAATGCGCCAAATACCGGTCATATATAAAAAGTGAAAATATTCAGTGACCTAAGTAGTTAGGCCACCATGTCAAGATATAAAAGGAGTAAAAGTACAAAACATATGAGCAAAGGAATGCCAAATGAATTTTAAATTCGATTAAAAAGGTTTACTGATTTTAAAAAGTTAAAAACAGCAGACACATTGTCATTGTCGGATAAAATCTGACTGAGTGTATAAGGCTCAGCCAGAGGACTAAAAGCGGTAAAATAAAAATCACGTTCGTGTCTAAAACGTGGACACTCGGTTAAAATGTGGCGTATACTTAAATAGGTGTCACGATTCTCACACATAGGACAGTCATCTGCCCTCAGCAAAAAAGCAGGTGTAAGATGACTGTGTCCTATGCGGAGCCGAGCTAATACAACTTCCTCTCTGCGATTCCTGCGCAGACTAGACTGCCAATGTCCGATTACAGGTTTTATCTGATAGAGCTTGTTTGTGACTTGCTCATGCCAGGATTGTTGCCATTGGGACAGTAATTTATCGTGTATTAACTGCCTGTAGTCTGTATAGGGGACTAACAGGCAATAACTGTTTTGGGGTTTGGGTGACCTGGCCGCAGCATCTGCCAGTTCATTTCCCACTATCCCAATGTGGCTTGGAATCCAGCAGAAACGAATGTCAAATGAACACTCAAACAAGGAATGCAACGTCTGCTGAATCCGGGTCACAAATGGATGAGGATTATACCTCCTACCCAATAAAGCCTGCAGTGAACTTAGAGAATCAGTGTACACCATACAGTTTTGGTACCTATGGGTTTTAATGTGGTCCAAGGCTAACTCTATAGCATACAACTCAGCTGTATATATGCTGCATTGTTGGGGAATCTTTCCAGATATAGAAAGACCTGGAAAGATAGCAGCACATCCAACAGACAACTCCGACTTCGAGCCATCAGTGAAGATAGGCAAGAAGTCGGAATATTCGGTCCGGTGGGCAGCGTAGAGTTGGTGGTAGACAGAAGATGGAGCTGTGGACTTTCCCCAATTTTTAAGGGAGAAGTCGCATAATGGAATGCGAGCATGCCAGGGTGGAAGTGATTGCCTTGGTGACTGGGCAACATTGTCTACCGTGATGTCGAGCTCTCTGAGCAGATCTTGGACACGGATACCAAAAGGCCGATTGGCAGTCTGACGAGTGTTATATAAGTTTTCCCATTGTGGCTTGAAAACGGACGTCCACGTAGGGTTGTCTGGCAGGGATTTTAATTTAACAGTATATTTTAAAGACAATTGCTTTTGTCGCAATGACAGTGGTGGTTCAGATGCTTCAACATATAAACTCTGGACAGGGGATGTTCTAAATGCTCCAGTAGCAATTCGGATGGCTTGGTGGTGGACTGGGTCCAGCCATCTAAGTACGCTGTTTCTAGCCGATGTGTACACTTGGGACCCATAGTCTAGTTTAGATCGGACAAGTGCACGGTAGAGGCTGAGTAAAGTGGAGCGGTCTGCTCCCCATTTATTCGAGGAAATAGAGCGTAGAAGATTCAACCCTCTTGTGCACCTTGTCCGCAGTTGACGAATATAAGGTAAAAATGTCAACTTCTTGTCGAAAATGAGCCCCAAGAATTTTGTCTCGGGTGCTACTGGAATGATGTCTTGTCCGAGTTTTAGTTCTGGTTCAGGGTGAAGGTTCCGTTTGCGACAAAAGTGTACGCAGACTGTCTTCTGTGGCGAGAACCTAAACCCATTAGTCACTGCCCAAGAGTTGACGTGGTCTATGGCATGCTGCAATTGCCTTTCAATGACCCTCATATTGCATGATTGCAAAAAGATGCTAAAGTCATCTACAAAGAGGGCACTGTTTACGGTTGGAGGAAGTTGTTCAGTTATAGAGTTAACTTTGATTGCAAAAAGCGTAACGCTTAAAACTGATCCTTGTGGAACTCCCTCTTCTTGGCAGAATGGCCGGGAGAGGGTGGATCCTACACGAACTTGGAAAGACCGGTCTGTAAGAAAGTTTTTGATAAAGAGGGCAATGTGTCCTCTAAGACCAAAGTTATGTATGTCTTTTAGAATTCCATATCTCCAAGCCGTGTCGTACGCTTTTTCCATATCAAAGAAAACCGACACCTGGTGCTCACGTTTCAGGAAAGCATCA
The DNA here is from genome assembly GCF_048544385.1 of Mastigoproctus giganteus. Lineage (NCBI taxonomy): Eukaryota > Metazoa > Arthropoda > Arachnida > Uropygi > Thelyphonidae > Mastigoproctus > Mastigoproctus giganteus. Next base: position 142,972,876 of record NC_143580.1, read on the forward strand.
CGTATAGATGTTTCCAAGCAGATTAAATGGTCAAGTGTTGACCTGTTCCTTCGGAAGCCACACTGTATTCTGGAAAGAAGGTCGTTAGCTTCTAAATACCACAAAAGACGAGCATTGACCATTCTTTCCAGAATCTTGCACAAGCAGCTCGTCAGAGCGATAGGACGATAATTTTTTGGTATTTTTGGATCCTTTCCAGGTTTCGGAAAGGGAAGGACGGTTGCCATATGCCATGAGTCCGGAAATGTCTCTTCAATATATATTCTATTATAGAGACGGAGCAAATGATCCATAGATTCAGATGAAAGGTGTTTTATCATCTCATAATGGATGTCGTCTGGCCCAACAGCACTCGCCTTGGATAGCGTGAGTGCTGCTTTCAGCTCCCACTGTGTAAAGGGCTGATTGTATTCCTCACGATTGTTAGAGGACAGCTTTAGGTGATGTTTTTCTGCTCTCTGCTTGTGTGCGAGGAACTCTGGGGGGTAAGCAGTTTCTGAAGACACTTTAGCAAATGTCTCCCCTAGAGTATTTGCAATTGCAGTTAGATCTGCAATTGTACATCCATTATGTTCCAGGATCGATGAAGGGTGTGAGTTATATTTGCCCTTCATTTTCCGAACTTTGTCCCAGATGGCTTTGGAATTGGCGGCCCGTGTAAGGGAAGATGTAAATTTGATCCAAGATTCTTTTTGGCTCTGACGTCTAATGTACCGTGCTTTGGCACGTGCACGTTTAAAGGCTATTAAATTATCTGTGGTGGGGTAACGACGAAATATTCCCCATGCTTTGTTTTGAGCCTTCCTAGCTGCTGTGCATTCTCCATTCCACCATGGTTTTGGAAAACGTGGAAAGCGGGACGATGTCCTGGGAATTGCAACTGCTGCTGCCTGGACTATACTTTCTGTGATGTCTTTTACTGCCTCATTAATTGGCTCCTGGCCGACTATAGTGGTATTAAATGTTGCCAGATGACGAAAGGCATTCCAGTCGGCATGATCGATCTTCCAACGTGGTATCCTCGACTGATGACATTGTCTCCCATTTGAAATGGTGGATAACACGGGGAAGTGATCACTACCATAAAGGTTATCTTCAACCTCCCATGTACTCAGAGGCAGGAGGGAAGAGGAGCAGATGGAAAGATCAATGGCAGTAAATGTACGGGTAGCCGTGTGGAAAAAGGTGTTAGATCCCACATTTAGAAGGGCCAGGTCATTGTTTTCAAGCAATCGCTCGATAATCCGACCCCTTCTATTGATGTCAGGACTACCCCACAGCGGATTATGCCCATTAAAATCCCCTAATAATAGGAAAGGGGGTGGCAGTTGCTTAATGAGATCATCAAGGTCTGCCTGGGCGGTGTCGTTCCCAGGTGGCAAATAAATGGAGCAAACAGTTAGTAGGAACCCTACTGTAAGACGAACTGCTACAGCCTCTAGATTAGTGGTAAGAATCACAGCTTGAAAGGGGGTGTGGTTACCCACAAGGATAGAAACTCCTCCGTGGGCAGGTCCATCCCCAGCTCTGTCTCTGCGAATAACTGAGCAGTTACGTAAGTAAGGATCTTCATTTGCTGTTAAATATGTCTCCTGTAAGCAAAAGCAAGTTGGTTCATGCTTACTCAGGAGGGCCTTGATGTCATCTCTATTTCTACGAAATCCACGGCAATTCCATTGGAGAAATTTAAATGTACCCATTATTTTGATTTACTGGGTCCGTCTGGTGGCTTCCGAAGGGCTTCATTTTCTCAGTCCTGGGTTTATCTCTCTTTGGAAAGACTGGACGTTGGCCTGTATCCATTTCTTCTTCGTCTTTCGCAAAGAGTTCCAGGACAGGGTCGTCCTGTACCTCCTTATTTTCGACATCCATTGTCTCTTGAATTGTAGATGTCTGCTCCCCTTTCTTCTTGGTTTCTTTAGTACTCTGTTTTGGAAGTGGTGGAGCACTAGGAGGTACGGATATAGCAGTGGCGGCTGACTGATTTTTGGGTGGGCTTTTCGGAACTTAATAAATAGCGCGCAATGGGGGTAAAAGACTCCCTTGGTGGAATACTCATATCAGTCTGAGTACCAATGGTACTTTTCCCAGAAGCTTTCTGGGCACATGAGGGCTTGGCGCTATTTATAGGTTGGATGCGTCTTCTGGCCTCCTGATAGGAGATGTTTAGCTCTGTTTTTAGTTTCTGAATTTCCTTCTCCTCTTTCCACCGCTGGCATGCTCGAGAGTATGCAGGGTGTTCCCCTTGGCAGTTTGTACAACTTGGCTTAGAAGCTAAACATTCCTTGCTCTCATGGTCTTTAGCACCACAGCGAGCACAGGCGGGGTTGCCACGACAAGCTGTTTGAGAGTGGCCATACTTTTGGCATTTAAAGCACCTCAGTGGGTTGGGGATATAAACCCTCACTGGGCAGTTTAAATAGCCTGCTTTTATGGAACTTGGAGGCCGTGGGGTGTTAAACGTTACGATGAGAACTCGGGTAGGGACGAGATTCCCATCCTTCCGTATCGATATTCTTTTGACAGCCGTCACTCCTTGCTCTTTAAGTTCAGAGCAGATCTCTTCTTCAGAAACATGAAGAAGATCCCACTCTGATATGACACCGCGTGAGAAATTCAAGGTTTTATGGGGAGTAACGATGATCGGTAATCCCCCTAAAGATGTGGCTTTCAGTAGTTGCTGTGCATGTTTTTGGCTTGCAGCCTCAACTAAAATGTCTCCAGAACGTAGCCTTTTGACAGATTTTGGGGATCCTGTCAACCCTTCTAATCCTTTCTGGATGAAAAAGGGTGACATTTTCCCGAGTGCCTGCTCTCCGGTGGAATGGAGAATGAGGAAAAGCGGTGTGACAGATGGTGGTGTATCCTCAGTTCTGGCTCTTTTTGCAGAGGTATTTTCATTGATTTCGTCTCGATTAGGTAGGGGCCTTGTTGGGGCCCCAGAAGAAAAATTTAAATTACTCATGAGAGTAAAGGAAAAGTGTCTGATGCCTAAGTACCTCACCCACCACGGAGCCCTACGAGGGGGCGCCCACTCGTGAACTAGCAGGTACTGCGTACACGAATGGGACGCCGAGTTCGCTTAGAACACCATACCCACGTTACCAATAAGTCTTTATCCCGTCCCAGGACCAAAGGGAGGGAGACTTATTGGAACGCAGTTGACCCTAGCAGTATAAAACCACCCGCCGATTGATCCCAGTCGAGCCGGTCCGGGACCACCCGTCTCGTCGAAGCAGGGGCCAAAGTGGTGTATTAAGGCTGGGCCCCTCAACCACCAGGATCCCCCTTTCCGCTTCCACGGGTCGCGGCGCACGGCTGCACACGCCGGATTCCAATGGTGTAACCCTGGAACCAAGGTATGGGCGTTGGATCCCAGTGATGCTAATCTGGAAAACCAGCAGCATCACTGGGAGGTCCCCTCACCACGTACAGGTGCCCACGTCGAGGGGCTAAGCCTATGAGACAAACTTTATAATATGTAAAGGAAATACCTGATAAAATAGACAAAACTTGCACAGGAAGTTAGATAGCGTCCACCTAGCTATAGGAAAAGCCTTCTTTCAGTTTATAATGCAAACATTACCTTAAAATAACAACTAGAGCATAAGCATCAATTTCTAAAGCATCAGTCAGCAGCGCCACCATATTTTTTTTCTGCTTATGGGTAGCAGTATCCCAAGAGAAACGTACCAACTGTGTGGTACTACACTCAGGGAAGTGGAAAGTGAAAAAGATCTGGGGGTAATTATGCAGCCAAATATTAAGTTCGCTGACAGTGTAGACGGGCTGCCAGGGCAAGTCACGAAGTCTTGTCAATGATATATAGAAATTTTGCTAGCAGGGACAGGGAGGTGATAATCCCGTTATACAATCATCAGGCCACACCTAGAATGAGGCCTCCACACCTGTACTGTGTACAGGTCTGGAGGCCTCATTTTAGGAAGGATGTAGAGTTTCTAGAATGTGTATAAAGAAGATCAACAAGATTGATGAGGGGAACAAATGAATGCTCTTACCAAGAGGGGTTTAATTTCTGCAAATTGTAGCGCTTGGAGTGTAATTTTTTTACGGCACCCCTAGGCCAAAATAAATACCTAACACATTGGTTTTCGACCTTTTAATATATACCTATATAATAATTTTATTCTTTATATAGAGGTACTAAATAAAGATCAATTACAGATACCACAAAATTAAAAAGATACAGTACAATGGATACCGTACATATTTTTATAATGAAATAAATGTATAAATTTCAAAAAAAAAATAATAACTTTCACTTAAATCTAAATTACACGGCTTGTTTTTTTTTTTTTTTGTTTGTTTGTTTGTTTTTTGGTTTTTAGGAGCATTAGCAACTAAGGCCATATTGCTCCGGGATATGCGGTAGCCATTCTCTGAACCTTTCCGCATCCTCCGTATTTGGTGGTGACGGGCTCGAAAATTACACGGCATTCCAATGTTGTTGTTGTTGTTGCGGAAAACAGGTTGAAAACCACTGCCTTAATCATTTAATCGTTTACTCTTAGATTTAGAGTTTTTATGTCTTCAGTAACTTCTTTAGAATTTACTAAACATTATTATTAATTTCATCAAATTTTCAGTCCCCAAACCTTGAAGAGGTTTGGGAACTGAATATCTCTATTATTTAAATTCTATAATTTAAAAGTGTATTGACTTTTAAATAGTTTATTTTCCTAAATGGAATAGAATGCAACTGAACAATAGCTTCTGGCGTTTTTTAATATACAATTCATGAGAAAAAAAAAACTTTGATAAATTTATTCTTCAGCAATTTAATTTTAAATTTATTTTCACTGAAAATTTTATAAAAATACATATAAAAAGTAAATATTTTAAAAATAAATTTACACGTTTTTCACATGCTTTTGCTTTTCTTAAAAGATTTTGTGACCATCTATATGTGGTCACAAAAACCTGCAAAACACATGCAAGCAGAAAATCGGGAAACAGATTTAGGGTCCCACTTTCACCCACTGGCAAAAAAATTAGAAATGTTTTGTAATTCGGGTCGTATTCTTTACACCGGTGTGCAAAATTTTTGTCTAACTAAATAAATTTAGTTAGACAAAAACTAAATTTAGTCACCAAATTTATAAAATAAATAAATAAAAAATTTGTTTTATAACAGCGAGAAATTTATATTTATTATTATAAATTTTAGATACCATTATATTATATAGAGTAACCCTCCCTTTTGAACATCACTGATTTTAAATGTCTCCCAGAAGAAAACTCAGTGCACCAGAAAATGTCAATAGCTTTTATTAGGAAAGAAAACTCAAACAGTTTATAATAATAAAAAAGTGAGCAGACTTCTGTATGAGTTTCTTTGGAGTAGCGACGAATGTCCAAATGATACTGGAGGTTTTTTTTTTTTTTTTCGTCTCAAAATGGATTTTATTCACATAGATTAGGTGTCAGCATTCTGCTTGTATTTAAAAATAAAAACGTAAAAACAGAAAAGGCTGCCGGTAGATCCCTACAATGCTTAGGGACATTCCAAGTACTTCTTTTACTGTATATAAATTTCACCGTCCTCAAGATTCTCTTAACTGAATGCCCAAAGAGCCAGAACTTTGGTCGACAAAATTAGAATGAAAATGGATGAAGAAGAAATTGATATTCTCTGTGCTCAAGAGCCCTACACCCACAAAGGACGGGTTCATGGCTACCCTCGTGCATATAGGATCATCGAGACAACCACAGATCCCCTATGGGCAGCCATCATTATTAGGAACATTACAATTACAGTCACAAAGACGACTCCTTATGTACCCTATTTGGTGTTTGTGCACACATTATTTGCCAACAAGGCTCTCTGCATACAGTCTCCTTGAACTGTTGACTGCGAACTGATATCCCTCATATAATGAATATTTCCAGTCAGTCATAATTCTCTTACCTTCCAGCAAAATTCTCGTAACGATGGATGCCAATTTTAGATCTCGCTTGTGGCTTAGCTGGTGGATGGCCATGCAGTTTCCCAGAATGGACAGCACTTAGATTTCCTCTCGTCTTCTCCATTTGAGGTCCTTAACCAACCACATCTCCTTTCTACCTTCAGAATACCCTATGAGAAAGCACCATTGACACCCTTGCCACATGGTCCATAGCACAAAGCGCCTCAGTAGCCTGGTGGGAAGGAGCAGCAGTGTGTAGCACACGCTTCTTGATTAGACCAGGGTTCGAGTCCGTCACCACCAAATACGGAGGATGCGGAAAGGTCAGGGAATGACCACCGCATATTCCCGGAGCAATATGGCCTTAGTTGCTAATGCTCCTAAAAAAAAAAAACCAAATAACATAGCACAAAAGTTCCCATCATGGGTAGTTCATGAGGCCTGGACCACCTCAAACCACAGGGCCATCTCCTTCCATCTATGTAGATAAACTTGATAGTACTTGTCCCATATACCATGATATCATCAGATATTCCACCAAAACAGCTGATTAGAATGTCTTCAAGGATAATATAAAACCAAAACTACAAATGGATACATGCCAACTAAACCATCTTGATCCACAGGAGCACCTCTCCCTTTTCACAATCCAAGAAGCATGTGAGAGAACTGTGAAAAAACGTTGGGAGCACCTAAAAGCAGTCCCATGATGGTGCAGGGAACTAGAAAACCTAAGGTGTCAAGTCCACACTACCAAAAAGCCTTCCAGAGAGCCAGGCACTCCTGACCCCCACTGAGGTCCAGGCACTACGGGAAGTATACAAAAGATATCGTAACGACTATATTAGCCTCATTCGGCAGAAAAAGAAAGTATCTTTGCAGAACCTTGTGACAACTATTGGTAATGCAGATCATTGTGGGTCGTTTATCGTATTGTTATGAACAAGCTGCCCAGGGGAGAGATGTTAAATGCAACCCCGACTGCCGACCGCAATCCAACACACACATGGGCTGAATCCATTAATAATATTCAGACATGCGAGTCCCATCAATGATAAACAAAATCAAATTGAAGAAGACAACAGGGCCTCCTCCAAAAATAAAATAGAATGTCCTTTCACCTCTGAGGAATTGAACAATGCCCTTGACAGATCAAAAATAAATAAATGCCCTGGTCACGATAATATTGAGGCTGAGGTCATCAGGAAAGCAGCTATACATCTTCCGAAACACCTAGTAGCACTGTTCAACTAATGCTTTGCCAGAGGAATTTTCCCTGATTCTTGGAAAACATTTGGTGTTTCGACTCATTCTAAATGGTCCAGACAAAGATCCTACTCACCCCAAACCTTACCACCCCACTGCTCTTCTCCCGGTCTTGGGCAAGGTAATGGAGCGGCTGCTTCAATCCAGAAAGATGATTATCTACCTACTACCAGACAACCAACTTACTCTCCAAAGCAGTATGCCTTTAAGCCAGGCTGCTCCACTGAAGACGCTATGAACAATCTCCTCAACACAGCAAACTCAAACACAGAAAAATATCTACTATCTACATTGACTTTGCTGGTGCCTTCGATTCCATCTGGTTTCCCAGCATTGTCAGGAGATTACGTCAACTCAATATTCCACTTCTCTATCGCTGTCTCCAGAACTACCTCTTCAATCGCTCAGTAACTGTTCAAACAAATTTTCAGAAATCTTCCCAACCAGTTGTTAAAGGTTGCCCACAGGGCTCAGTTCTTGGACCCTACTTTTGGAACTTATGGCCTATGCAGTGAATCTAAGACTAGATTCACTGAGTTCTAGAATCAAAGCTGATTCTAGAACTCAGTTTGAGCAAATTGCCTCCCCTGCCTTAATGATCCTCCAAAATTGGACAAACAAGTTAATCATCTCTGGAGAGAAACGAAGACTATCCTCCTCAAAGGATCTTTGGACATAAGAAGACCGCCCCAAATTAAAATCTCTGGACAGACATTGTAACTCAAAACGGAACTCAAATATCTAGGAGTAACCTTTGACTCCCGGTTAACATTCTTACCTCATCTTAATTCTCTCTCCAACAAACTACATCGTTATACCGCCATGATCGTAAGAAGTAGCAGGGCAGACTGGGGTTTGAAGAGAAATCTCATGCTAATTTACAAAACCATCTTCTTACCAGCTGTGTGCTATGGTGCAGGCATATGGTTCCCTCATGCCATCATTGCATGTAATAAAGCAAAGCTACATACAATTCAATGCAATATCCTACTCACTGTGATCAGAGCTTGTCGCACAGTCAGTAATCCTGCCTTGCAGGTACTCTTCCTCTGGACATTATTTGTCGCGACCTTGCATACTGCATAAAGAGAGGAATTCTCACCACCATTCTGGATATAACACTATCTAGCTAATGATCCAAAAAACAAAATGAAACAGATTTCCTGTAAGCTCTTCCAGCATTGGCAACGATCTTGGGAGCAAACAGTCAAAGGTGAACCTACTAAAAGATTTCTTCCACAAGTTACTGCACCAAAACCTCCATGTTGGTACTTACGAGGCGTTCATGTCTCTATCTTCCACGCCCTGGGTCTCACCAATTCTCCTCTCTGCCCTTGCAGTGATAACTAAGACTAGATTCACCTCATGTATAATTGCCCTCTTTATGATTTACCCAGAAGTCTCCTAATTACCAGAACTGGAAATATACCCCATAGGCAGGAACACCTCTACATTATTGATGAAACCAACTACAAAGGTTTCACTACTTTTGCCAAGACTGTATTTGAAATGTGTCAAATCCACCTACAGCAAACTGTTCAGCCCACCCCATCTTATAATGGACCCAAAACTCAATTCACAGAACATCTCCTGAATGGAATCAATGATATTGACAACAGGATATTTATCTTTATCCTGACATAACAGGAATCTCTCAACGTTCACAAAGGAAATTTTCTTACAAACCCACAGACGAAAAAGGACTTTTCTACAATAGACACAAGAACTCCAAGCAATCCTTGATCTTCATGAATCCCTGTGCCTCCTCTCATCCTCTAACTTGAGAAGATGATCCAAATCCCCTGACCAGCATGGGACACCACTCATTACCTACAAGTTACCCTTGGCCTAAGAAGATTTAATTGCTTATGCTGGGCTCTTGCCCAGTGTGGGATCCAATCACTTGCTGGCATCTCTTCTCTTCGAGGTGTAGGACAATATCTAATTTTCCTACTTGAGTAGGAACTCACATAAATACTCTTCCGGGAATGGGACTGGAATTTGACTTGTCAAATGCAGGGTCATGCCATTAGGCAACCTGACTTTGTGCGACAACCCTACCTCACCCTCTTTCTTCTGCGTACCTTCTTTCTTCTCTTCAGTCTCTCACCCCTTCTCCTATTTCAAAAAAATTTTTTTTGGGCCCTCCCTGGTAAGCTCAGGCTAACCCCGGGGTTGGCCAGCCAGAGTTCTATTCCTACTCACCTGGTCCGGCTCCCATTGCCAGTGATGGTAACTAGTGGTCTGTGATACTCCACGGACTCTAGGCTAAGCGGCCAGACGAACAACATAACCCACACTAAGCAAACATGAACATACACTAACATATGCTATCTGGCCTTAACAGTACTGTCTTACTTCACAAGAGATCCAAATGCGGAGTTGTGCGAAAGCACAGGTGCCACTTGTCAAAAAAGACTATTGTATATAAATTTCAATGAACAAAACAAATCCCGAAAAATTCTTTTCATGAAAATATTTCTGACCTGCAACCAAACTTCCTCAATTTGAATTTATGACCTCTAGTGTATAGTCATAGGAAGAGAAACGATTTCGTAAGCATTATGCTTAATCAATCCATTCAAGGCCTTAAACAAGTCAATCAGTCTTCTCCTAGTGTTTAGTCTCTACATGCACCAATTTGTAAAATATATTCATGATCTTATCAGCCCTTCCTGGTAAGAGAATGCTTTTCTTGCCCTCACCAATCTTGTCACTGTTCTCTTCATCTGTGCAAAGTGATCCACATCTCTCCTATTATACCTTCCAGACCTGTATGCGGTCTCTATGATGTGGTGTAACTAAAATATGATAAACACCTCCTAGTACATCATTATATAGCCCATCTACTGAATTTGTCTACATCTTGTTGCAGCAGCATACCCAAATTACTGTGAATACACACCTTGCCAATTTTTGTATTACCTTCAAACATAGATATTATGCCCGATATGCATTCATCAATATCATTAAAAAATAAACAGACAACAACAATAGTCAGTCATAAATTCTCGGGAATTTCGCTAATAATATTATATCAAGAAGAGTTTTGCCGATCGATAACCACTCTCTGCCTTCTCCCACTCCATCATACCGTTATTCATAACAACACTTTGCTCTTAACGACACACTGCTTGAATTTGTACAGCAGCCTCTTATGTGCAAAACTATCAAAAACTTTCCTGAAATCTCAGTACATGATGTCCAAATAATTTTTTCAGTCCAGCTTCTTAGGTCAGATTATCATATTATCCAATGAGATTGGTAACACAAAACCACCATTTAAAAAATCCATACTACGATTGTAGTGTAAATGCATTCCAGTCTATAAGGCTCAGCATTACATCTTTACCAAATTACTACATTTTCTCTAAGATAGATACAAGCTAGGTGGTTTGTAATTATTTATATCTCCTTTTGGTCCCTCTTTGGGAATTAAGGATACGTCTGCACGTTGCCAGTCTCCATAAGACCTCTGCTAAATTCAGCGATACTTTTATAATCATGGTTAAATCCTGTATGCCTGTTTTTCTGCATCCTTTAATATAATAGGACAAATCAGATTAAATCCAGGTGCTTTTTAGCTGAAAAATCTTTCCTCCAGTTTCTTATTATCACAAAATTATTCAATTCCCCATGAGAATTTGAATAACTTTTCGAACCTCATTACATAAAATATTCATATGTGAACATGGATGCAAAATATCCATTCGATTTGCCAGCAATCTCAGCAGGATCATTAACAGTTAATTCATTCATATATAGTGGATCAATGTAGTTCAACTTATAGGGCAATGGCCAGTCCACTTTTTGAGTACTCCATACAGTTTTTGGCCTCATTTTAGGAAGGATGTAGAGTGGTTGGAACTATTATTATTATTATTATTATTAGCCATATGGTACAAGGAAACCTGAGGCTTATGCTGCACCAGCGGAAAAAAAAAAAAAAAAAAAAAAAAAAATTCCAAATTACCCCTGAGAGAGAGAGAGAGAGAGAGAGAGAGAGAGAGAGAGAGAGAGAGAGAGAGAGAGAGAAGTAGAAAGGAATTACCAACAAAGAGGAGAATGATGATATCCAGCTCAGGACCCTGGGTTTGCCAAGCCCATACTCACCAGATGTGAGCCCCCGGGGTTATACAGATAGGGCTTGTTATTTTGTTATTTGATTTTTAGGAGCATTAGCAACTAAGGCCATATTGCTCGCGATATGCGGTGGTCATTTCGTGACCTTTCCGCATCCTTCGTATTTGGTGGTGACGGGCTCGAACCCCGGTCTAATCAAGAAGCGTGTGCTACGCACTGCTGCTCCTTCCCACCTGGCTACGGAGGCGCCCAGATAGGGCAACGAGATTGGTGAGGCGAACAGATGGGTATCCTTACCAAATAAGACTCATTTCTGCAAATTTCAGCGAATAACTCTTCTGGAGAATAGGTTCCTACAAGGTGATCTGATTGAGGTGTTTAGGGCTTTGAATGGCTTCAGCAAACAGCTGTAAACTCAATGCTGATGGGATTCTTTTTCTTCTTGCTCGGACTACGCACATAAGGGGCATAAATTCAAACTGAGGATGTTTGAAGAATAGATGCACGGAAGTTTGCTTTCAGCCAACAGGCGGTTGATTGTTGGAACATGTTTCTATCTGTTGTCGAAGTGGGTAGTTTGAATAAATTGAAGGAAAAAGACTCAAGTTCGAGTTCCGTAAATGACATGAGGAATTTTTATGGACTTCTTCGTAACATGGCTGAGTTAGTGAGTCTCAGCAGAAGGTAACATGGTTTTTTCTTCCGGAAACTCGGTTTTTCTCCAGACAGTACATATGGAGCAATATGGCCGCAGCAATGAAATAGCAAGTAGAAAAAAAAATTAACTAATGTAAAAACCAATTGTTTTTACAATAAAATATTTTATCATAAGCCTATACCTGAAGCTAGCCTGAATTAAAAAAAAAAAAAATATTTCTCCTGCTACCCTGTAATTTTCTAAAAATCAAGCATAGAGCATCATAATTACAACTTTATCCCATACGTGCCTCCAGGGCCTAAGGCCCATATGCCCTGAAAAATGAAGCATAGTGAAAATGAAAAACAGTTTTGACAACATACAACCACCAACCAAGTCAAATTGTGTCAGATGGGGGGACCACCCATCCGATATGGCTGGGATTGTCCCGATTTAGGACTTCGATTTGCTGACCGATAATACCATCATTTGACCCGATAAGAGAGGAAAAAACTGTTATTTTATTGATTTTACATATTTTTAAATTAATTCTTATTGGAATCTAACAGATGCGTTAAAAGTTAATTCTAATAATTGTAAGCTCCATACAGCATTCCACATTCAAATACTGTATTTCATCAGAAAGAGTTATCAGCTTAATTTACATTCATCAACATCATTTTATAAATATAGAAAACAAGAGTCCAGCAATTAAACCTAGGGGGAATATACTAGTAACATTAATCTATCATCACTTTATTCCCTTAATGCTATGATGCTACAATTTATACAGTGGTCATTTATGTACAACAGTATCAAAAGCTTTCCTCAAAACAAATTATAAGATAATAAAATTACTTTTTGCATTCAGTTCTTTTGTTGCTGTATTATAGTATCTAATCAGATTGGTCAGACAAGATCTCTGCTTAACAAATCATGGTTGTGGCTGCAGTATAACTGCATTCATATCTAGATGGTCCTTCATTAATTGTTTAATCAGACACCATTATTTTCCCTTAAAAATTGTAATTAAGATCTGTAATTATCATTATCATTCATTATCATTAATAATTGCCATATGGTGCAAGGAAGCCTGAGGCTTATGCTGCACCGGCCAAAAAAAAAAAAAAATTTCCTATTACCCTGAGAGAGAGAGAGAGAGAGAGAGAGAGAGAGAGAGAGAGAGAGAGAGAGAGAGAGAGAGAGAGAGAGAGAGAGAGAGAGAGAGAGAGAGAAGTAGAAAGGAATCGCCAAGAAAGAGAAGAATGATGATATCCAGCTCAGGACCCTGGGTGTGCCAAGCCCATACTCACCAGATGTGAGCCCCTGGGGTAGTTAGTCATGTTACCTTTACACTGCCCATTGTGAATTGTTAGTAATAACAGTAGTAGTAGTAGCAGTAGTAATGGAAAATGATGCAAGAAAGCAAGCTTATATAGGATCAGCCAAAAAAGAAGTGGGAAAAAACATACACAGTTCACTCATTCATACCCTCCAAGAATCTGTCTAGTTCTTCCTTGAATTTATCCAACCCATCCATTTCCACAGCAACAGTTAACAGCCTCTTTAAACAGTCAACCACCTGCTGGCTGAAGGCCAACTTCTGCACATCTGTCCTGCCACCCTCCTTCCTCTAATTGAATTTATGCCTCCTCATGTGCATGTTCTCATTAAGTGGAAGAACGTCATTAACATTAGTTTACCCAATTCATTCAGGGCTTTAAACCCTTCAATCACATCACCTCACAGGTGCCTAGTCTCAAGATGCTGCAATTTGCAGAACTGAAGCTTTTCTTGGTAAGAGTACCTCTTTATCCCTCTCACAAATCTCGTTTCCATTCTATGTACTCATTCCAGCAGCTTCACATTCTTCCTAAAATGAGGCCTCCAGAACTCAAGATGTGGCCTGACCACTGCCTTATATAAGCGGATAATCACCTCCTTATTGCTACTAGCAAATTTCCTGTATATCAACGACAAAAGCCCATAAGAAGTCCTGGCAGCCTGTCTGCACTGTTCAGAGAAATCCATATCTGATTGCACAATTACCCCCAGGTATTTTTCATTTTCCACTACCATGAGTACCACCACACAGTTGGTACGTTACTCTGGGAACACTGCTGCCCATGTGTAGCACTTCTATCAATTAACATTGATATTGCCATTTCTCCACCCATAACTTCAACTCAATCCATCAACCCAATTTTCCTAGATCTTGTTGCAGTAGCTCACCATGATGACTGTCGTTAACCATGCTGCCAATGTTTGTATCATCCGAAAACTTAAGGCATTCAGTCTGATATGCCTTCATCAATATCATTGATAACCAGGGTCCTGAGCTGGATATCATCATTCTTCTATTTCTTGGTGATTCCCTTCTATTTCTGACTCTCTCTCTCTCTCTCTCATGGTAATTCAGAATTTTTTTTTGGCTGGAGCAACGTAAGCCTCAGGCTTCCTTGCATCATATAACTAATAGTAATAATAATAATAAATATTGAAAACAACAATGGATCAGCACTGAACCCTGGGAAACTCCACTAATAACATTAGCCCACGAAGAGCACTGTCTATTGATTACCGCTCTCTGTCTTCTCCCACTCAACCATCCCTTTATTCATAGCAGCAACTTGTCCTTAATGCCGCACTGCTCCAATATGTACAGAAGTCTTTTATGTGCAAAACTATCAAAGGCTTCCTGAAATCCAAGTATGATATATTAAAATAATTTTTTTTTTTTGCATCCAGTTCCTTTGTGACCACATCGTAGTATGCAACCAAATCGGTGAAACAAGATTTCCCCTTAATAAATCCATGCTTTGTCTGAACTATAACTGCAGTCTTCTAAATAACACCGCATTTCTTCTTTAACCAGCGACTGCATTAATTTCCCTGGAACACAACTTCAACTGACAGGTCTGCAATTATTCTTGTCACCCTTTGATTCCCACTTTGTGAATTGGGAACAGATTTGCACATCTCCAGTCTTAGGGAACCTGCCCTGAATTCAAGGATGATTTCATAATTATGGTAAGGGTTTGTTTACTTCCTTCTCTGCCTCCTTTCTTATGCTTAACTTCAATAATTTTTCTTTGACTTTACTCTCAGTTATTAAAAAAATCATTTAGCTCCCTGTTAGTAGTAAAGGCATGTGATGCAAGAAAGCAAGCAAGAATCGTGAACACTAAGGGCTTGTTGCAAGAATCAATTTTGTACAAACGTGATGATACAACAGAAGAGTATCAGCAAAAATGATGACCAAGAGTGTCGAATTAGAGAACTACAAGGTTATCTGACAGAGTTGATAAGTATGCACTGGACTGGGATAGAGCAATTTCTCTTCAATGAAAGGATGGGCATTTTGAAGACAGCGACAGAAGGTATACTGCTACATTGGGAATAGATGGAAAGGAAAGTGATCGCAATAGGGTTGAGAACTCCAATCTGAAGGAGAAATTGTCATTTATGAACAAAATCTGAAATCAGGGGCAGTTACATCAGTTGATTGGTGGTGCTAGATTGGAAAAGGCAGGAGGAGGAGATAGTTCTGTTAGGAAAAATATCATGTACTGCAGCTTTGCAAAAGGATTGAAGAGACTGTGATATACTCATACCAGAAATAGGTAAATTTCCCAGAAAGACTCTAAGTTCATGCTTTTGTGATAAAAGTGAAGGAAGAATTAGTGTGAAAATGAGCAAGGATGTTCAATCTGAGGTGATTGAACAGAAGGGATTTTCATCAGAGGTGATGAAAGGGATGCTAAAAAGGTGCGAGTGAACAAGGTTTGAATGATAGCCGATAAAGGTGTGGTGTTAGAAAGTTTGAATGATAGCAGATAAAGGTGTGATGCAAAGGATGTTGAGAAGGTTAAGAGGAATGAGAAAATTCAACATATATGGGTCTCCTTCTCACATCCTGATCAAAAAATCATAATCTATGATGTAGATGAATCTGTCACTAAGAATGAGTTGTTTCAGCATAGCTTGATACACATGAACACAGCTAAAGTTGAGTATGAGAGCAAGTTGATTGTGAATTTCAGAGTATTAATAAAGGCAGGAATTGAATACTGGAGGTCTTGTACTTGAATAATCAAGGCCAAGCTTAAGTGGGAATGCGATCCTACAGACTGAATGTTTTTCATCTTGTTACAACGTGCTATTACTGTCGGTCCTTTGGGCACACAGTGAGACACTGTAGTTGACGAGCGCCATTGTGCAAGGAGCGGTCATGGGTACTGCAACTGTAGCAGTACTAATAAAAGCTCTACAGGTGCTAATTATTTGGCACAGGGTCATAAACCAGATCACTACGAGACAAAAACCTGCCCTGAATATGTGCAAGTGCGTGAATTAGTTGTGGAAAGAACAGTACGGCTAACTACAATAATGGAAGGACATATTAGACATGAATATGGAAATGGTACCGTGACTTACATTTTGGTGATGATAAAGGGCAGAGGATGAGGATAATACAGATTAATGGCAGAGATCTAAAATTGTAGCAGATGAGCTGAGGATAGTGTGTAACCAAAAAAGTGTGGACATGTGTACAAGAACCATACACATTAGAAGGGAGAGTAATGGGATTCTCTCTAAACAGTAGGGTTGTCTTTTGTAGTTTGGATGATTTGCGTGCTGCAGTAGGTTTTAAGAATGATTTGGTCATTATAGTCCTCCACAAATTTACAGTTAAGATGGTGGTGTGTTTTTTTTTTTTTTTTTTTTTTTTTTTTATGAAAACCCCAAACACGAAAGGTATCAAAACCTATAGCACTTAGTACCATGCATGGGTTGAAGAAGTATGGGGGGGAAGATGCCGGAAACTTTTCTCTAGAGACCAAACATGGGTTTCACCACTTCAAGCCTCCAATAAGCAAAGTGGTGGTATTTCACTGGTTGATGAAAATCATCTACCACCTTTGTGTTCGTTGAATCAGATTTGCTACGTTTTTGTTTAGTTTTGATGTATCTTTGAGGAGATGATAAAATTGAACTGTAACTTGATTATATTGATAAGTTAATGGGCTATTTGAGAGGAGCGAAAGTGATTTTATGTATGGACTCCAATTTGAAAAATACTTTATGGTACAGTACAGAGACATATGAGAGTGGATTGCAATTGGAGGAAGCCACAGGTCATAATGGTCTGGTAATCCAGAATCAATATTCATACTTTTTGGATGGTGAACAGGCAATATAATATAGATCTAACACTGAGTGATAGTTCAAGCCATGGTTTGATTAACAACTGGTCGGTTGAACCAGATTAGGTCAACAGTGTTCACTTTGAGATAAGATTCCTGATCCATCAGAATTTGGTCCCAGGCCAGTTTTGTTGGTTTGCAATATGGTTCAGTAAACTGGCCAGTCTTTGATCAAGTGTTAACAGAGGAACACTGCTTGTGTACAACCACGCATGTTTGAGATTCAGTCTGGTGTGGAATTGGCAGAAAAGCTGCAAAACAAGCTCTATTCTGCATCAGAAAAATCAATGAAAAGAACACATGTAAAAAGGGTGCTGGTAAAATGGTGGATGTTGGAGTTCACTCAAATGTGTAAGGAGTTCTTCAAAACAAGAAAGCACTGCCAACACACTAAAAGTAGAGTTTTTTTTCTATTGAGGTGGTTTTGCAGTTATATGAGGCATTTTAAAGGGCAAGGGAACTGTAAACTAGAACAGTACATAGAGAGAAAGGAAATGTGGAAGGAATTGGTGCATACAAGTGGAAACAATGACCCTGTCTGGTGTATAAGATATGCTGTAATAAGTTGCATGACCCAAAAAGAGAGTTATTAGGCTCACACCAGTGTGCTGATGGGATGCACAGTCATACATTAGCATTAGCATTAGCATTAGTAGAGGCATTTGATGCAAGAAAGCAAGCTTATGCAGCATCAGCCAAAAAAAAAAAAAAAAAAAAAAAACCACTTCCACTTCACCCCTCTGTTTGTTCAAAATACCTGTCCAGCTGAGCCTTAAACTTATTTAGGCTATCAACCTCCACCACAAGGGATGGAAGTCTGTTCCACCAACCAACCACCCGCTGGCTAAAGGCAAATTTCTGCACGTCTATCCTACATCTGTCTTTCCTCAATTTGAATTTATGCCCTCTCAGGTGATTTTTCTGAGCTAGAGGAAGAATCCCATCAGCATTGAGCATGCTTAAACCATTCAAGGCTTTATACACCTCTATCAGATCACCTCGCTGGTGCCTAGTCTCCAGACACTGTAATTTGCAAAACTTAAGCCTTTCTTCGTAAGAGCACCCCTTTGTTCCATTCACTAATCTTGTTGCCCTTCTCTGTACTCGTTCCAGCAGCTCTACATCCTTCTTGAAATGAGGCCTCCAGACCTGTATACAGTACTCTAGGTGTGGCCTGACCATCGCCTTATTAGGAAATACGTATTAGGAAATGTTCCTCATATTTTAGATCATCTGGTTGGAGAAAATAATGGATCTGAGTGCAACAGGAATGGCGAGTATGAGATGAAGGTGGTGAGAATTACAGGGGAGAGTACACAGCAGCACCATTTACACTGGATGAACAATCTGCTGCAATTCATAAAATTAGGAGCAATAAGTGTCTAAGGCTTGATGTGATAGAAGAGAAGGTAATTTGCACAATTTCAAGCTCATCTCATTTATTGGCAGTATTTAACGAATGCGATGGAGTTTTTCCAAAACCATGGAAGAAGAGATTGTTAAAGCTTCTCCTGAAATCCTTGTTGAAGCCAAAAAACAGAGTGGATTCTTGCAGACTGATCGTGCAGCTCAGTGGTGCTGGTAAAGTGTATAAGAGTTCCCTAGCAAAACAGATCATGGAGAATGGGCAGCTGAATATGACCTTTTCTAGTGATCAATTTGGATTTGTATCAGGTAAGGGTACAGACAAGGACTCGGATAAATCATACTTATGTGTAAGGGACTGTGAAAAAAAAAAAAAAACTGCGGACTGTGGATTTTGCTGGAGCGTTTGACAACTGACTGGAATAGTGTGCTCATAGCAGTGGCATATCCAGGTATCATTGTAAGGGGGGGACATGGCAACAAGGTCCGGGTAACATCGTAAGGGGGGGCATGGCGACCAGACGTTTGAGTTTTTTTTTTTAGAAATTCTGTTTCTTTAATTTCAAATTTTTGGTTAAGGGGAACATATGTCCTCTCTGCCCACCCATGAATATGACCCTGCTCATAGTGCTGAGGATTGCAAAGCGTTCAGCCAACGTGTATGCCGCTATTAATGACTACTTTTATGGTTGTACAGTTGCGGTAAAATTGGATACTGGATGTGTTGTTCGAGTGGTTTTTCACCGTTGTCCTCAGAGGCCTGCTTTTGGTCCAGTTGTGTGGAACCTGGTACCAAATGAATAATTAGCGTGTGAATTTCAAGATGCGAATATGATTGCTTATGCAGTTGATCTTGTACTGCTCGTGAGAGGAAATTGAAGATTGCAAATAGAGGAAAAATATAATTCTGTCCTGTTGGTGTTGAGAGCCTGGTGTGATACTCACAGATTGCAAGTGTTGACTACTTCAAAGACTAAGTGTGCACTGTTGAAAGGAAAGTGCTCCACTAACAGAAATGTGTTACAACTGTGACATCTTGGGATTTACATGCAAGATGGGATGTCTTGCATGTAAATCATATAAGAGAAAAAGAGGCTAGGTTTGTGAGCATGATTACTAGGATAATGAGTTGTGATTGGGGTATCTGGGGCAAACCTTTAAATCGTTTTTATGAATATATATTTCTACCAATTGTATCTTATGCGGTGCATTGTGTGGCTTGATTGTGCACAGCAGGTGGTGCATATTTGGAAGTCTTTGCAATCCAAATATCAATACTGCTCTCCGTCTTAGTATGGCCTGTCATAAGGTGTCAAATGTGGCACTGCAAGTGTTGACTGGTAGGTTACTGCTACCAGTCAACACTTATTGTTGACATTACAGATGGAATGACACTGTTAACAGTTTGATCACAAAGACGTTTCTTCTTGAGGTTGTACCGACAGGTAGAGGTATGCCAGGTTGGTTTTTTCTGTATTCGATGTTCTTTCTTAAGGAACATGGATCCTCCTCTGCAAAATTGAATATGTTAGGGGTAATTGACTGAACTAGGTGTTATTGTGGCTTGTTTATCATAAATACCAGGATCTGTGAGAGGAACTACTGGAACAATTACATGGTGTGGTGGAGTGACCACAGGGTAGTGAGAAATCGAGATAGCTTTTGGTATTTCAAGATTTTGCATGGAAGGTTTTCTTAAGGAAATAGATACTCTTGGAGATGGAACAATATACATATTTATTGCACTTAAGATGATCATATAGTCTTGTTCATACTTGTTAATTAACTATGTATGCCTTTTATGTTTTGTGAGTTCAGCAGCTGGTTTGCTTTGGGATATTTCTTTGGGACTCCTGTGCAAGAATTGGCCACCAGGCAGTTGGACTGTGTGTAGGGAGTTCAGTAGCATGAAAGGTGTGCAGAGTTTGTGAAGGTGTGTTAAGAACACTACCCTGCTATTTGTACTGACTTATGTATCTAATTGTATCTGAATATGAGAATTGGCATGACCTGAGGAGGTTAGCATTAGCAAAGGCACATGATGCAAGAAAGCAAGATTATACAGCATCAGCTAAAAAAAAAAAGAAACACACCCTTCTCATTTCACCCATCCACTCACTCCAAATGTTTGTCTAGTACTGCCTTGAATCTATAAACTTCTACAACGACAGATGGAAGTTTGTTCCAGCAATCAACAACCCGCTGGCTAAAGGCAAACTTCCGCACATTTATCCCACAACTGTCTTTCCTCAATTTGAATTTATGCCCTTTCAGGCAATTATTCTGAACAAGAGGAAAAATCCCATCAGCATTGGGCATGCTCAAGCCATTCAAGGCTTTATACACCTCAATCAAATCGCCTCGCAGGTGCTTAGTCTCTAGACACTGTAATTTGCAAAACTTAAGCCTTTCTTTGTAAGAGCAACATTTTGTTCCATTCACTAATCTTGTTGCCCTTTTCTGTAATCATTCCAACAGCTCTATCTTCAAATAGGCCTCTGGGGTTGGGAATATTCATATTCATAATAACAGCATAATCATACACCAACCGTTATTAAAAATATACAAATAGTGTTATGTTATATTAAAATAATGATGTAGATAAATGAAATAAACAGAATGATAAAATTCCACTGTATAAAACTGATAAAAAGGTAACTGTCTGTACAATAAAATATGAAATTTTAAACTGCAAAGAATTATTTACAATATAACAGTGTAGATAAAACACAGGATGATAAAAGTGCTAAAACACCGTAGCTTTCAGAGGCATCCGCCTCCTTTTTCAACAGTGAGGTTTATTGTACGGCACATCCTTAAATATCAGCAGGCTCATGGTTCTCAGCAAGTGGTTCTACATGAAGCTGTTTGTTTTTTGGAGCATTAGCAACTAAGGCCATATTGCTCCGGGAAATGCGGTGGTCATTCCCTGACCTTTCCTCATCCTCCGTATTTGGTGGTGACGGGCTCGAACCCCGGTCTAATCAAGAAGCGTGTGCTACGCACTGCTGCTCCTTCCCACCTGGCTACGGAGGCGCAAGTGGTTCTACAGGAGCATGGGCCGTATTCTCTTCATGTGCACTGGAACCGGAAATGGTTCGGAAGGGTGCCAGGCGGAACCGCTTATCCCGTCCAAAAACCACCGCCTCGAAGAGAGGATGCATGCGGATTCCCCTGTCTCTATTAATGGTATTGCTCTCACAAATCCGCAAGCTCTCGAGCCATTTGCGGTTCCAAAATCTATGTGCCCGGTCGACAATAACAGCTTTGTCTGGGGAGATTTGATGGTGCTCCTCCCAAAAATGTTCTGCCACAGCAGACTTCCCATAATCTGCGGTCTTTATCGCGTTCATATCCTCCCCCAGACGATCTTTGAACCGACGTTTCGTTTCAACAACATAACATTCCCCACAATCCGAGCACCTGATCTCATACACGATCCCACTTGTAAATTCGCTTGGCATGGGGTCCTTGACCTGTGACACAACTGTGTGCAACCTCTGCCTTGGAAGCTGCACACAGCGTGTCTGGCAATTGTGCAATACCAGAGCTAGAGCTATACGCTCAGTTAGGCCCGGATAGTCATCTTGTGTTTTATCTACATTGTTTTATTGTAAACAATTCTTTGCAGTTTAAAATTTCATATTTTCTTGTACAGACAGTTACCTTTTTATCAGTTTTATACAGTGGAATTTTATCATTCTATTTATTTCATTTATCTACATCATTATTTTAATATAACATAACACTATTTATATATTTTTAATAATGGTTGGTGTATGATTGTGCAGTTATTATGAATACCAACAGCTCTATATCCTTCTTAAAATGAGGCCTCCAGACCTGTATACAGTACTCAAGGTGTGGCCTGACCATTGCCTTATACAAGGGGATAATCACTTACTTATCCCTGCTAGAACATTTTCTGCATATCATTGACAAGACACCAAGAGCTACTCTTGCAGACCATCTGCACTGCTCAGAAAACTTCATATCAGACTGCACAAATAAGGTCTATTTCATTCTCTACCACACTGAGTGCAGTATCATACAGTTGGTACATTACTCTGGGGTTCTGCTTCCCATAGCCAGCTTTACATTTGTCAATGTTAAACTTCAGTTGCCACCTCTCAGCCCATCTGCTCAACTTTTCTAGATCCTGTTGCAGCAGTGTACTGTCATTAGTGTCATTAACAACCCTACCGACCTTTGTATCGTCTGAAAAGTTGGACATTAAGCCTGATATACCATCATCAATATCATTAATAAATACAGAAAACAACAATGGACCCAACACTGCACCCTGGGGGACTCCACTGATAACATTATTCCACTAAGAGCAGTGTGCATTGATAACCACTCTCTGTCTTCTCTCACTCAACCATCCCTTTATCCATAGCAGCAATTTGCAGCAGTTTGGAAAAGACTGCTCCAATTTGTGCAGCAGTCTTCCATGTGCAACAGTATCAAAGGACTTTCTAAGATCCAAATATATGATATCAAAATTATTCTTTGCATTCAGTTCCTTTGTGACCACATCATAGTATCCAATCAAGTTGGTCAGACAAGGCTTCCCCTTAACAAACCCATGCTGTGTCCGAGCTATAACTGAAGTCTTGTCTAGATGATCCTGCAATGCTTCTTTTACCAGTGCCTCCATTAATTTCTCTGGAACAGAAGTTAAACTAACAGGTCTGTAATTACCTGTCTCCCTTTGATCCTGCTTTGTGGATTGGGGTCACATTTGCACATCTCCAATCCATGGGTACCTCCCCTGAATCCAAGGAAGCGCTCATAATTATGGCTAACAGTTTGCTTACTTTCTTTGCTGCTTGATTTGATTTGATTTAAGAATTCTTGGGGCAAGAGCTACTGCGGCTAAAATGCGCCTGTAAGATTTTATATAACGGTTTTGTTCTAATTCGTATATTGCTGCTAATAATTTCCAAGAGTAACAGAGAATGACTATGGCTTGCTTTAGAGATAATATTTAGTTTTATATTTGATTATAGTAATTTATTTTCTTGAGGACTGAAAAACATCTGCTAAATTTTTTCTATCTTCCAGTATGGTTTTGAGAGTGAGGAAGTGATGTTTATTTAGCTCTTTGAAGGAGTTTCGGCGCTCATCTGCAAAAGCTGGACAAGTAATCAGTACATGTTCTACTGTTTGTTGTGTGTGACAGATAGGGCATAGGGCATCCTCTCCTCGCAAAAGATAAGGGTGACTGAAATACGTGTCCTATCCTTAACCTAGCAAGTATCACTTCATTGCGTCTATTTTTCTGAATGCTGGATTTCCATGGTTGGAGTAATCTTTTAATCTGATGCAATTTGTTAGTGGTAAGTACTTGCCATTGCTGCTGCGAGTGATGTATCCCACTGTGATCAATAACGTGTTTGTAGTCTGAGAAAGGGATATATTCTGATGCAGAAATATTGTTGGCTTCTTTGGCAGCTCTGTCTGCTTGCTCATTACCATGTATTCCGACATGACTTGGGATCCAGCAAAATCTAATGTTACGATGTTGTTCAAGGAGTTTTGATATTCTGTATCAAATCTGCTGTTGTAGTGGATGTTTGTTAGAACTGATATTTTGTATTGCCATCATGGAACTACGGGAGTCAGTAAAAATTTGCTGTTTTGAAAACTTGAATGGTCGATTTCATTTAATGTTAACATAATGGCTTGCAGTTCTGCAGTATAAATGCTACAGTTTTTTGGAAGTTTTTGGGCCAATGTGATGTCAGAAAAGTAAACTGCCACTCCCACATGAGAATCAGTTTTGGATCCATCTGTATATAGAGAGCAATGATCTGAAAATTGTGCCTTATAAGCAGCATGCAGCTGTTGATGGTTTATATGAGAAAGGGTTTGTTTGCCCCAAATGTGGAAGGAGAAGTCGCATAAAGGTTGTCTGATTATCCATGGTGGAGTAGACTGCTTCGTCAGCAGAATTATGTTATCTAGGTTAAGCTCTCTACTGAGAAGAATGTTTTTTAATCTTAGATTCACCTCCTTTAATATAACTGGATAGATTCCATCCACCCCAGTTGCCTTTCTTATGTTTATCTTCAACAATTTTTCCTCCACTTTATTCTCAGTTATTACAAGATTATTTAGCTTACTGCCAGAGTTTAACACAACTCTGGCATTCCCCTCCCTGAATAACTCTTCATGTGTGAATGTAGATGCAAAATATTCATTTAGTTTGTTAGCTACTTGAGCAGGATCATCAACACTTGAACCACTGATATCAAGTGGACCAATCTGATTCATCCCCTTCCTTCTAGGTTTTACATAAGTAAAGAACTCTTTCCCGTTTTTTTTTTGCATCCTTTGCCAAAGATTTCTTGTAATCTGCCTTTGCCTGCCTAACCTCCTTTGTGACTTGGATGCAGACCAGCTTATATCTATCATAGGCTTCTGTGTCACCTGTTAATTTATATGTACCTCATGCGTTTTTCTTCTCTGCCACATGTCTAATTAGTTCATTTAACATCTATTTAGGCCTAAATCTTGAATATGTCTTAGTTGGTATGAAAAGCCTAGTAGCTTCCAAGATTAATTCTTTGAATGCTTCCCATTTTGAAGGAGATGTCAGAATTTCTCTGATGTATTTTTCTTTTTCTGGTTTTAATTTCTCTCTCTCTCTCTCTCTTTTTTTTTTTTTACTGTTTTCTTTACTGTCCCAGCTTACATGTTTCTTCCTTGTTACTATTCAACATTCACGCTACTGTTAGACTTTTCTTTAACTTGTATATAGTTGGAGGGTATAGGTATAGATGTAAGTGTTCTAGATAGTGGATCCCTAGCCTGGATCCACAAGATAGGGATAGTAATTAGTCTGCCTCAGCTTGCTGTGGTAGACTGTGGTAGCTACACTGATAGGCCTTTATTTGTGTGGTATCTACTCATATCACATGCAGAGTGGCCATAGTTTTGTTGGGCTGTACAAACAAATAAATAATTAAATAAATAAAAGATGTCCTTTCTGTATACATTGTATGCCCCATATTCCAATTTTGCATCCCTTATGAGTGACACAATGCCTCTGAAATCCCAACAATATCTATATTTGATGAGCACTTCAAATTCATCAAATTTATTTAACTATCCTTCTAGCATTGGCGTACATGCAAGTATACATGCACCTGTTCTTACTCTTAATTATCCTAACACAGTCCATGTATTTATTTACTCATTTTATGATGATTCTGAGCAGTTCTTGAAATCCCAAGCACCTTGCTTTCAAGGCTGCTGCTCTTTCCAATAGAAGCAGTGCAATAATTGCTTTCATCTCTGTTTGCGGCTATTGTTAATCTATTAGTCCGTGTATCCCCACAAGCTAGCAGTTTTCCAACCCACCTAACACTGCCTCCACAGCATCAACTTAATAAACAGAATAAACTTAAATAGAAACGGTGAAATATTCTTTCACCGTTTCTATTTAAGTGTATTCCATCCCTGTAGAAGCAGTCTCTCCTGTTAACAAGCACAGATTGCTCTGAGAAAAATTCTACTCCATGAGTCTTGCACAATCTCTCCAGGGCTGAATTGACTGACAAGGCTCTCATATACTCCTTCCTAATGTGTCTAGGTAAAATCACACACACTTTCAAATTCAATCTTAACTTTTTTTTTTTTTTTTCAACATTGTCCTGTACTTGTCAAGTAAGTTTGCAGCTCTCCTACTCTTAATGTCATTAGTGCCAACATGTATAACAATATCACCTTTTGTGCCTTTAAAAGATGATATCTGCTTAGAACATTATACACAATAGAGTGCAAGGGAAGGCCAGATAATTTTTATGCCGCTCACCAGAATTAATGGAGACAGACTCCTACTCTCATTAAGAAGGTCTTTTTAGAAGAGTTCTCCGAGAAGGAATTATTAACACTGGCATTTCCAAATTCTTTTTCAATTACTCAGAAACCAGCAGCTGAATTTTAAAACAGACCACAGATGATGAGCCAACAACCACAAGTGTACAATCAGGATACTGATTTCTGCAAAAGATTAATTTATCATAGTTTAAATTAAAGATTTAGATTCAACTTGAGATACGGAAAAGGAGATAGAGCCATATTGAGGAGAATTAGACTTTTGGCAAGAACGTCCTCTTCCGGTGTGGATTCTAATGAGCAAAAAGACTTATTAACTAACACTTTAAGGCAGGTTCAGTTAAATGCTGAGCAACAGAAACACAGTTAGACTATAATGAGAAGACGCAAGCTGAAATGTAAGTTATGCAGTCCATGCAGCAATAACTGATGAACAGTCTTATGCTACAGCAAACATTAAATAAACAGCTTCAGCTTGTGTTCCTCAGACAGAAAAAAAACTTGTTGTCTGTTTTTTCCTGCAGCCAACGAGGACACTATTCTAGAAACTGTTCATTTGTCACAAAACCCAAACAACAACCTTGGTTCAGCCAACAGTCTCAAAGGGCTTTAAAAACTAAGGTATGATGGCCACCTCTAAATAAATAAAAAAATAAAATAAACAAACATCTTCATCTGAAGATGAGAGTGACAATGGTCAAGGTAGTGCATAAGGAGAATGGATAAGTCCAAACTTCAGGGTAGCCACTATATGTAACTTGAATCTTAACAAGGGTGATACATGTAATCAGATGTTAAGCATATTTTACTGAACCACTATTGACACTAAAGTTTTAGCCCTGTTAGATTCTGAAGCAGAGGTCTGCATGAGAACTAAGAAATTATTAAACTCTATATGTAGGAAAGGATGTATCAGATAGAGACAAATGGAATCTAAGCTGGTCATCCCTAGTGGTGAAGTTATAATTGTTAAACAGTGGCTGCAAGTAAAAACGTCCCTTCCTCCAGTGTGAAACTAATACAAGATGTCTTATTTGTAGATAACATTTAGTCTCTGGGATATGACCTTATTTTGGGGGATGATTTCTTTATTAGAAATCATCCGAATTAGAAATCAAAGAATTAGAAAGGAAAGAAGAGAAATTATAGAGATGAAAGAACAGAAATTACAGAAAGGAAAGAACAGAAATACTAGAATGCTATATACCCATGGAATCATGCAGTATCACTTTACCTAGTGGTATTGCTGATATATTCAATTAAGTGAAAGATTAGTTTCTTCCTGTGAGAGACCTGGTCATCTTGTTTTAAAAGTAGATGGCCATCTTCTCAAGACTGTCTTATTATTATTATTAGCCATATGGTGCAAGGAAGCCTGAGGGTTATGCTGCACCAACGAAAAAAAAAAAACATTTCTGAATTACTCCCCAGAGAGAGAGAGAGAGAGAGAGAGAGAGAGAGAGAGAGAGAGAGAGAGAGAAGTAGAAGAAGGGAATCACCAAGAAAGATGATATCCAGCTCGGGACTTGTAGCACATAAAGATCAGTTAGACATACATTGAAAATAATACAAATACAGAGCAACAGGACACTGATCAAATAAGGCAGCATCAAGAAGTGAGCTCCTCAACTGGCATCAGCATAAGTGTAAAAAATGGAGTTAACCGTAATTGTTATTATAATGATAGCCAAGCTATGAGAAAAAAAGGTGAATAATTGCACATTAAGAGACTTCATTCTTCCTCCATCAATCCATGAAACCATGATTATAATTTACTTATCCTGTTGAAAACTTAGCTGATTATTTTGGAAATCAGCAAAGGTATTACAGGGAAAATACAAAGGAGGACATAAGTTGATAGTCTAAATAAATTTAAGGCTGAGCTGGAGAGGTATTTGGAATATGCCTCTACTAATGCTTATGCCTATGTAACTGCTTGTCACTTTTTTTTTCCCCATGTAAACCCCAAAAACGAGAGGCACTAGAACCTATAGTACTTAGTACCATGCTTGGGGTGGAGGTTGAGAAGATGAAAGATGATATTTGTTGACACTGGACTTGAACTTCTGAACATTGTAATTTTCAGGAAATACGTATGAAGGAAGGTTGTTCCAGAAAACAGCAGTTGAATGAATAAATGAGTAAGATGAAAAGTTAGTTCTGTGAGTTTGAAGTTGGACAGTAAATGGATGTTGGCTGGTGGCGGCACATGTTCAGACTGTTTTGAAAGATAGAGTGGGAATTAGAGAAGCCAATTCAGAAGAACAGTGCCCATGGAAGTAGCTGTAGAAAGGGCATACAGAATCAAAAAGCCCGAGAGAGGTTTTGGGGGCACCAACCCAGATGTGGGAACAATATTCCACGGTAGGGCAGATTTTCGATTTGTACAGAGTGAATAGCTGTTTGGAAGAAAAGTAACGCTGAGAGGAACGAAAGAGAAAACCAAGTTTTTTAGATGCAGAGGAAGCAATATTTGTAATGTGCTTGTGCCAAGAGAGATTAGAAGTCAGGGTAATCCCCAAAAGAGATATATCATTTTGCCTAGAAATCGGAGTGTCACTAAAGATAAGCATAGGAGCAGAAGAATCCTTTTTGCAAGATAAAAGACAAGACTGAGTTTTAGAAGGAATGAAATCAACTAAGTGTCTTTGCTCCACTGGAGAATTAACCTGAAGATCCGCATTTAAGGAATTGGTAGCAGATCTTCGAGAAGTTGAAGCTGATTGAGCAGGGCAAGGTTTCTCAAAATGGAAAGTGGAATTCAATGTGCTATCATCAGCAAAACTATGAATAGGATTTCCAGTCAATGGAAGAAGGTCATTAATATACAAGAGGAAAAGAGTAGGGGGACACTGACATTAGTGGAGAAGTTAGAAGATAGAGGGCCATCTACGATCACCATTAGTGAGTGATCGGAGAGAAAAATAGATAACCAATTACAAAAAAACAGTTAGCAAACCATAAGATGGAAGCTTGTTTAGAAAACCTTTATGCCAAACATGATCGAAAGCCTTTGAAATGTCAAGAGCAACTGCTTGTGTTTCACCAAACTTTTCCATTGAGTTAGTCCATAAATGGGTAACACATATGCCAGAATATCACCAATGGATCGACACTGACGGAATCCATACTGGCAATTGTTGAACAGATGAAGGTTTCTAGGTAGTTTAAGGGTTGGCGGCTAATTGATTTCTCCATTACTTTAGAAAGAGTAGAAGTAATTGCAATAGGACAATAATTGAATGGGAGAGATTTGTCACCCTTTTTAGGAACTGGCTGGATATGAGCAAATTTCCAAGCAGAAGGGGAAAAAACCTTAGGAATAAGAAAGTGAAAAAAGGCAGCAAAGAACAAGAGTAAGTTCAGGAACACAGGTTTTGAGAACAAGTGGAGAAATAACATCAGGGCCTGGAGCTTTCTTAGCATCCAGATTTGTCAAAATCCTTCTGACATCCTTTTGATGTAAGACCACAGAAGCCATGGAATGGAATGTGTTGGAAATGGTGGGAGTTATTTTACCAAGATCATTAATACACGAGTTGGAAGAAAAATGGGATGCTAGCAGGTCAGCTATATCCTTGGCTGAAGTAACAACAGAACCATCTGGTTTAGATAGAGGTGGGAGAAGATGGGCAAACGTTGTGACCAATAGCTATGGCAAGAGACCAGAATACTCGGCTGTCATTAGGGCAAGAAGCAAGTTTTCTACTCTTAGCCTGTTCAAACTCTAGTTTGGATTGATTAATAACTGCTTTACAATTGTTCCGAGCTTTGGTGTAGGCAGAAAATGAAACTGAAGAATTAGAAACAAGCCAATTACGACATGCAACGTTCTTCTCTTGAACAGCCTTAGCACACTTATTGGAAAACCAAGGTTGAGATAAAGGATGTGATTTTGAAATGGAGTGTAGGATAAAGGATTCCATTACTGCAAGAATAATTTCACTGACACAATCTGAGCAAACGTTGACATCAGAAGTTTTGAAACAGTAATCCGACAAAGGAAAAGAAATCTTGCAGGTCATCCTATTTTGCATTCTTGTAATGCCAAACAATAAGAGGTTCGGAATAGCCATGAGATAAAGGCTCCATTGGAGAAGAGACAATCACCAAGTTGTGATCTGAGGTGCCTAAAAGACCTCTCACTTCGACCATGTACTAAGAAGGGTTGTTTGTGAGAAAAAGATCAAGTGTGTTGGCTGTATGGTTAGGATTGTCCGGTATTCTTGTAGGTAAATGAACAATCTGTGCAAGGTCATTAGTAATTGCAAAAAGCCTCAGCATCTCGACCAGCTGGGTAAGTGTGACTAGAAAATGGACGCCAACTGGAGTTGTGAACATTAAAATCACCAAAGAAAATTACCTCACTGTTAGGGAAGTTGGACTGGAGAAAGTCAAGTTGCAAAGAGAGGAAGTCAAAGAGCTCCAAGTTATTAGTGGAGTAGGGAGAACGGTAGAGACAACAGATGAATTTGACACAATGAGGTAGAGAGATTTTAAGCCAGAGAAGATCGAAGAGAGGAGATTCCAAATTACCACGTCTCTGACAGGGAATATCAGAACATATGCACAAGTACCACCTTTGAGGCGAAAGGAATCATACAGCGAAAAATTTGGGCAACTGAGATGAGCAGTAATTGAATCAGCCAATAACTAAGATCCTGTCAGAAAAAGTATATGGGGTTTGGCAGACTGCAAGTGGAAATGGACATCATTGAGATTAGAATTGAGACCACGTATATTTGTGAAATGAACTAGGAAGTGTTTGTGAGTTTTAGATCTTTTCGCAGATAAGCTTACTCTATTAGTTTGACAATTCATGGTGTATTCAATAGTAAGAAAAAGTGGGTGGGATATGCTGCATGAAGTAATGAAGTTTTTGGATATGGCGTACACATAGTAAGAATATACCCAGATCCTTTACATAACGTGGCCTTGACAATGTCCCTCACATACACACTACTTGGACTCCCTCCAGTCACTATCTGACAGAGTAGAAGTAGCAAGATTATAACACTAGCTGATCTGGAAGCCTCCTAGAAAATGTAAGGAAGATTGGATCTTGCCACGATGTTCATCATAAACTTAAAAGTCATCAATCATACTGCATGATGGAAGAGATGGGGAAGGGTTGACCGGAAGTTAGCTCTGGAGATTAACACGGGTTCCACCACTTCAAATCCCCAATAAGCAAAGAGGTTGTATTGCACCGGTTGATGAGTCATCTACCACCTAGTACTGCATGGTACAGATGGGTGGCATTCCTCCATGTGGTGTGGGCGTCACACCTCGAACCTTGCTTATGTTGGTTCACACCTGGATGGTCACCCACCATGTGCTTGTGCATGGAGGTTATACCCAGGATTACTAACAGTCCCACCATCGTGAAGGTGCAAGCGGAGGATTTGGCTGTCTCAGACCATCCAGATTTCGCCGAAATTGGGTCCATTTGACTTGAGTGTCACCCGAATATCAGTTCCATCAGTGTTTTAGACTCCCAGGTAGCAAGTACAGCTTGTCTGGCATATCTGAGAGAATGTCTGTGACAACCTCAAGGACCAAATGTCACACACTAAAAGACTGACTGTAGCCGTACGCGGAGGAAAAAGTGATTCTTGCACTTCTTCTATTGTAATGAGCAGCAGCCTAGAGAGCAAGTTGCTGGGGATTCAAGAACTGCTGGGAGTCATCATGGAACAAGTAAATACATGGGCTGTGTTAGAGTAACTAAGAGTAAGAACAGGTGCATGTATACTCGCATGTACACCAGTGCTAGAAGTATAGTAAATAAATTTGATGAATTTGAAGTGCTGATCAAAGCATTAAAGGCAGATATTGTTGAGATATCACAGACATGGTGTCACACAGATATAAGCAGTGCAGAATTGGAATTTGGGGAGTACAATGTGTACAGAAAGATAGATAGGGTAGGAAGGGAGAAGGAGTTATGCGGTTAGTTCACAGAAGCCTATGATAGATACAAGTTGATATGCAACCAAGTTACAAAGGAGGTTAGGCAGACGAAGGCAGATTACGAGAAATCCTTGGCAAGGGATGCAAAGAAAAACAGCAAAGAGTTCTTTACTTATGTAAACTCTAGAAGGAAGGGGATGAATCAGATTGGTCCACTTGATATTGATGGGTCAAGTGTTGATGATCCTGCTCAGGTAGCTAACAAACTAAATGAATATTTTGCATCGACATTCACACATGAGGAGTTATTCAGCAAGGGGAATGCCAGAGGTGTATTCAACTCTAGCAGTAAGCTACAGAATCTTGAAATAACTGGGAGTAAAGTGGAGGAGAAACTGTTGAAGATAAACACAAGAAAGGCACCCGGGGTGGATGGGATCTATCCAGTTATATTAAAGGAGGCAGCAAAGGAAGTAAGCAAACCCTTAGCCATAATTATGAGAGCTTCCTTGGACTCAGGGGAGGTACCCATAGACTGGAAATGTGCAAATGTGACCCCAATTCACAAAGGAGGATCAAAGGCTGACACAAGTAATTATAGACTTGTGAGCTTAACTTCTGTTCCAGGAAAATTAATGGAGGCACTGGTTAAAGAAGCACTGCAGGATCATTTAGACAAGACTTCAGTTATAGCTCAGACACAGCATGGTTTTGTTAAGGGGAAGTCTTGCCTGACCAACTTGATTGGATACTATGATGCAGTCACAAAAGAACTGGATGCAGGGAATAACTTTGATATTATATACTTGGATCTTAGAAAGGCTTTTGATACTGTTGCACATGGAAGACTGCTACACAAATTGGAGCAGTGTGACATTGGATGCAAATTGCTGCTATGGATAAAGGGGTGGTTGAGGGGGAGAAGACAGAGAGTGGTAATCAATGGACACTGCTCATCGTGGACTGATGTTATTAGTGGAGTCCCTCAGGGCTCAGTGTTGGGTGCATTATTGTTTTCTGTATTTATAAATGATATTGATGATGGTATATCGGGCTTAATGTCCAAGTTTGCAGACGATACAAAGGTTGGAAGGGTTGTCAAGGACACTACTGACACTATGCTGCTGCAACAGGATCTGGAAAGGTTGAGCAGATGGGCTGAGAGGTGGCAAATGAAGTTTAACATTGACAAATGTAAAGTACTACACATGGGAAACAGCAACCCCAGAGGAACGTATCAACTCTGTGGTACAACACTGACAGTGGTAGAGAATGAAAGGGACTTGGGAGTGGTTGTGCAGGCAGATATGAAATTCTCTGAGCAGTGCAGACGGGCTGCAAGAGTAGCTCATGGAGTATTGTCAATGATATACAGGAATTTTTCCAGCAGGGATAAGGAGGTGATTATTCCATTGTATAAGGAGATGGTCAGGCCACACCTAGAGTACTGTATACAGGTCTGGAGTCCTCATTTCAAGAAGGATGTAGAGCTGCTGGAACGAGTACAGAGAAGGGCAACAAGATTAGTGAATGGAACAAAGGGGTGCTCTTACGAAGAAAGGCTTAAGTTTTGCAAATTACAGTGTCTGGAGACTAGGCACCAGCGAGGTGATCTGATAGAGGTGTATAAAGCCTTGAATGGTTTAAGCATGCTCAATGCTGATGGGATTCTTCCTCTAGCTCAGAAAAATCACCTGAGAGGGCATAAATTCAAATTGAGGAAAGACAGATGTAGGTTAGACGTGCGGAAATTTGCCTTTAGCCAGCGGTTGGTTGGTGAACAGACTTCCATCCTTGTGGTGGAGGTTGATAGCCTAAGATAAGTTTTAAGGCTCAGCTGGACAGGTATTTTGAACGAACAGAGGGGTGAAGTGGAAGTGGTTTTTTTTTTTTTTTTTTGGCTGATGCTGCATAAGCTGTGCTTTCTTGCATCAAATGCCTCTACTAATGCTAATGCTAGTTAAGAAACACATAAAATTAAATAAGTTTCTATCCAGTTGACATGGGTGGACAGTACAATGTTGAGTCTGTTTGGTGTGACATAAACACTGGGAAAGGGAAAATGAGAGTATGAGTGTGTTATAGCCCTAATGACTCTGATGAGTTACAACAAAACAGTTGTGCAAAGAAATAGAGAGATTCTGGTCAGTAAAATCAGAATGTCTATGTAATGGGGGATTTTAACTTTCCAGATATTGACTAGAACTTGTGCATTGGTCATTCCCACGCTAGCAAGACTTTTGTGGATATATTAGAGGATTGTTTTCTACAGCAACATGTTTGAGGGGCAACCAGAAGGAGTAATACTCTTGACATGATTATCAGCAGTGATTATTCATGCATTAAGAATTTGCAGATAAAGGAACCACATGAC
The DNA here is from genome assembly GCF_048544385.1 of Mastigoproctus giganteus. Classification (NCBI taxonomy): domain Eukaryota; kingdom Metazoa; phylum Arthropoda; class Arachnida; order Uropygi; family Thelyphonidae; genus Mastigoproctus; species Mastigoproctus giganteus. Next base: position 143,007,493 of record NC_143580.1, read on the forward strand.
AGTGATCACAGAGTACTGATGTGGGATTTACTTAAAAAAGCAAAAACCCTTCTCTTTACCATCAAGGGTAAAGAGAGGGGTTTTTGCTTTTGTAAAGGTGACTAGAATGGTCTCAGCCAGTTTTTAAATTCTATAAAGTTAAACATAAAAAAGGCACCCGGGTTGGATGGAATCTATCCAGTTATATTGAAGGAGGCAGTGAGGGAAGTTAGCAAACCCTTAGCCATAATTGACAGCATTTTTAGATTCAGGGGAGGTCCCCATGGACTGGAGATGTGCAAATGTATTCCCAATTCACAAAGGGGGTTCAAAGAGTGACACAAATAATTATAGATCTGTAGTTTAACTTTGTTAAGATGTGATACAGGATCACCTAGACAAAACTGCAGTAATAGTTCAGACACAGAATGGGTCTGTTAAGGGGAAGTCTTGTCTGACCAGTTTGATTGGATACTATGATGTGGTCACAAAGGAACTTGATGCAAAAAATAATTTTGATATCATATACTTGGATTTCAGGAAAGCTTTTGATACTGTTGCACATGGAAGACTGCTGTACAAATTTGGAGCAGTATGGCAGTAAGGTGAAGTTGCTACAATGGATAAAGGGATGGTTGAGTTGCAGATGGCAGAGAGTGGTACGAAATGGACACCGCTCTATGTTGACTAATGTTATTAGTGGAGTTCTGCAGGGTTCGGTGCTAGGCCCATTTTTGTTTTGTGTATTCATCAATGATATCGATGAAGGTATATTAGGTTTAATGTCCAAGTTTGCAGATGATACAAAGGTTGGCAGGGTTGTTAATGACAGTAAAGTCAGTATGCTACTGCAACTGGATCTAGAAAAGTTAGGCAGATGGGCTGAGAAGTGGCAATTGAAGTTTAACATTGACAAATGCAAAGTACTGCATATGGGTAGCAGTAACCCAAGAGAAATGTACCAACTGTGTGGTCCTATACTCAGGGAGGTGGGGAATGAAAAAGACCTGGGGTAATTGTGGAGTCAGATATGAAGTTCTCTGAGTAGTGCAGACGGGTGGCCAGAACAGGTCATGGAGTTTTTTCAATGATATATAGGAATTTTGCTAGCAGAGGGAAGGAGGTGATTATCTCTTTGTATAAGGCAATGTTCACTGCTCTACACAGTACTCAAGCTGTGGACCTTGAGTACTGTGTACAGGTCTAAAGGCCTCTTTTTAGGAAGGATGTGAGTTGCTAGAACGAGTACAGAGAAGAGCAGCAAGATTGGTGAGAGGAACAAAGGGGTGTGCTTCCGAAGAAAGGCTTAAGTTCTGTAAGTTGCACATCTGGAGACTAGGTACCTGTGAGGTGATCTGATTGGGGTGTATAAGGCCTAACCATTCAAACTAATTAGAATTAAATTAGTTTGAGTGGTTTTCCTGCTCAAACCATTCATATTAATCTAATTAATTTGAATGGTTTGAGCAGGCTCAATGCTGATGGGATTCTTCCGCTTCTTCAGACTAAGAACTTGAAGGGGCATAGCTTGAAATTAAAGAAAGACAGTTGTAGAATAGATGTGCAGAAGTTTACCTTTAGCCAGCGGGTAGTTGATTGCTGGAAGAGACTTCTATCTGTTGCAGAAGTTGATAGCTTAAATAAATTTAAGGCTGAACTAGACAAACATTTGATGTAACTGGATGGGCGAAATGTGAACAGTGGTTTTTTTTGTTTTTTTCTGACTGATGCTGTATAAGCTTGTTTTCTTGCTTTTTTGACTGATGCTGTATAAGCTTGCTTTCTCAAATGCTAAAGCTAATGTTAGATTAGATCAAGTTTTAGAGGAAAGGCATCTCAACAGGCACATCGACATCCAGCTCAATCCTTCCAAATCGCCCAGTGACATTGGGCAATAGATGTCACTAGGCCATTTCCCCCCAATCTGAAAGAGGTAATAAATACAGTTGAAACTTTTTAGTAGTTCTGTTTTTTGACATCCTAGCACATTATAAAGACATATTTGGTAGATCCCAACTGATTTTCCATAAACTTAATGTTATTTTACATTCTTTGTAATGACCTTGAAAGATGAACGAATTACCCATAATGACAGAAAACTTTCTATCATTTTATCTTTGTTTTTTTTTAATTACAATATTTACATTTCAAAATGAAGAAGAATGATGCTAATAATGAGCTTGCAGGTTTGACCATGAGAAATCACTCACTGAAAATTTCCCATGCTCCTTATTATAATGAAATAAACTTCAACTAGAAGTTCAATTCATTGTACAGTATGTAGTTGTTGTTGTTATTTGGTTTTTAGGAGCATTAGCAACTAAGGCCATATTGCTCCGAGGATATGCGGTGGTCATTTCTGACCTTTCCGCATCCTCCGTATTTGGTGGTCACGGGCTCGAACCCTGGTCTAATCAAGAAGCGTGTGCTACACACTGCTACTCCTGCCCACCTAGCTACGGAGGCGCCACAGTATGTAGAAACTGTTAGTTTATTGGTATGGCTTCTACGAAGTTGACAGCTTTACTAATTTCAGACAAAATGAATATTTTATAAGCTGTAGATAATGGCAAACATTCTATGATGGATATTGCTAAATAGTTTGATATTCCAAATTGTACACTGTTCAGCATTCTTGAAAGATCAAGAAATGATTGAAAGCTTAGAGAAATTTGTTGCATCAGGTAGGATCACATCATGAAAGGTGAGTGAAGAGGTATCCAGATCCTGAAATGCTACTCTTGGAATGGTTAATGATGATGTGTACAACAAATATTCCTGTTGACAGACATCTATTAAAAACTTAGGCTGAATCATTTGTGCATCAGATTTCAAGTCTTCTGGTTTCAAGTTGGAGAAAGTTAAGATTTGTCATGGGCTGTTGTGGTGAAAGTGCAGCCATCAACACTGAAGCTACAAAGGAATGAAAGGAGAATCATTTACAAAATGCTTTTTTAAAATGTGTAATGTCAGAATATCTTTATTGCTGACAAAACTGGACTTTTCTTTTTAAGTTACTAAAATGTTACTTACATTTAAAGATGAGGAATGTAGTAGTGGATAAAAGGCAAAACAACAGATTAACATTCTCCTATAGAGAAACATATCTGGCATAGAGAAATTTTCATTTTAAATCAATGGGAAATCCCAGAAGCCATGATGTTTCACAGAATTGAAGACATTGCTGGGATTATAAAACAAACAAAGAGGCTTGGATGTCATTAGAAATCTAAGCAAAATGGATTAGAGACTTAGATCAATCACGATGAGAGCATGCAGAACAGAAATATTTTGCTCTTTGTGGATAACTGCACTCCTCATTGGCAGGTGAAAGGCCTAGTGCAATCACTGGTGAGTATCTGGTTAACATATTTTGTTTGCTGATGCTCTATAAACTTGCTTTCTTGCATCATTTGCCACTACTAATTCTAAAGACATCAGTTTTTTAGCAACTTGATCAAGGCGTAATCCAGCACTTTAAGAGAAACTATTGAAGAATGCTATTAACCAAACAGTGCTGTGTCTCTTAAAATAAAAAAAACCAATGACAAAGGAACTAATTTAATTTTTTAATAATAATTGAAGATTTTGCTAATAGTTTTTTCGCCACTAAAACACTCAATTTTAATGAAAAAAAAAAAAATTGTTTAATTAGATTTAAATTATCAAAAAATGTTGTAATAATAAAAGAGAATTATGAAACAATTAAATTCTGCCAAATTTAAGTTTGTGGAAGCATTAATTGCACAAAACTTAAAAATTTTGCCAAAACGACAAATTAGCATTAGCATTAGTAGAGGCATATGATGCAAGAAAGCAAGCTTATTCAGCATCAGCCAAAAAAAAAAAAAAAACGCAACACTCCCATTTCACCCCTCCGTTCGTTCAAAATACTTGTCCAGTTGAGCCATAAATTTGTTTAGGCTATCAACTTCAACAACAAGTGATGGAAGTCGGTTCCACCAACCAACCACCTGCTGGCCAAAGGCAAATTTCCGCACATCTATCCGACATCCGTCCTTCCTCAATTTGAATTTATGCCCTCTGAGGTGATTATTCTGAGCAAGATGAAGAATCCCATTGGCATTGAGCATGCTCAAACCATTCAAACCCTTATACACCTCTATCAGATCACCTCGCCGGTGCCTAGTCTCCATACTCTGTAATTTGCAAAACTTAAGCCTTTCTTCGTAAGAGCAACCCTTTGTTCCATTCACTAATCTTGTTGCCCTTCTCTGTACCCGTTCCAGCAACTCTACATCCTTCTTGAAATGAGGCCTCCAGACCTGTATACAATACTCAAGATGTGGCCTAACCATTGCCTTATACAAGGGAATAATCACCTCCTTATCCCTGCTAGAAAAATTCCTGTATATCATTGACAAGACACCATGAGCTACTCTTGCAGCTCGTCTGCACTGCTCAGAGAACTTCATATCTGCCTGCACAATTACCCCCAGGTCCTTTTCATTCTCCACCACTGTCAGTGTAGTACCGCAGAGTTGATACGTTGCTCTGGGGTTACTTTTTCCCATATGTACTACTTTACATTTGTCAATGTTAAACTTCATTTGCCACCTCTCAGCCCATCTGTTCAACCTTTCCAGATCCTGTTGCAGCAGCATAGCGTCAGTAGTGTCCTTAACAACCCTGCCAACTTTGTATCACCTGCAAACTTGGACATTAAACTTTATATCCCATCATCAATATCATTCATAAACACCGAAAACAACAACGGACCCAACACTGAACCATGAGGAACTCCACTAATAACATTAGTCCACATTGAGCAGTGTCCATTGATTACCACTCTCTGTCTTCTGCCACTCAACCATCCCCTTATCCATAGCAGCAATTTGCTTCCAATGCCACACTGCTCCAATTTGTGCAGCAGTCTTCCATGCGCAACAGTATCAAAAGCCTTTCTAATATATAATATCAGATATTATATATAATATATATAATATCAAAGTTATTCCCTGCATCCAGTTCTTTTGTGACTACATCATAGTATCCAATCAAATTGGTCAGGCAAGACCTGCCCTTAACAAAACCATGCTGCGTCTGAGCTATAACTGAATTCTTGTCTAGATGATCCTGCAGTGCTTCTTTAACCAGTGCCTCCATTAATTTACCTGGAACAGAAGTTAAACTAACAGGTCTATAATTACTTGTGTCAGCCTTTGATCCTCCTTTGTGAATTGGGGTTACATTTGCACATCTCCAGTCTATGGGTACCTCCCCTGAGTCCAAAGAAGCTCTCATAATTATGGCTAGGGGTTTGCTTACTTCCTTTGCTGCCTCCTTTAATATAACTGGATAGTTCCCATCCACCCCAGGTGCTTTTTTTATGTTTATCCTCAACAATCTCTCCTCCACTTTCCTCTCAGTTATTGCAAAATCATCTAGCTCACTGCCAATGTTTACTTTACCTATATCATTCTCCTTCCTGAATAACTCCTCACGCGTGAATGTAGATGCAAAATACTCGTTTAGATTGTTAGCCACCTGAGCAGGATCCTCAACTGTTGAACCATCAATATCCAGTGGACCAATCTGATTCATCCCTTTCCTTCTTGAGTTTAAATAGGTAAAGAACTCTTTTCTGTTTTTCTTTGCATCCTTTGCCAAGGATTTTTCGTAGTCTGCCTTTGCCTGCCTAATCTCCTTTGTGACTTGGTTACAGACCAACTTATATCTATCATAAGCTTCCATGTCACCCATTAATTTGTATCTATCCCATGCATTTTTCTTCTCTGCCACATGTCTCATTAGTTCATCTGACAACCATATGACAACAATATTTCTTAGTTGGTGTGTAAAGCCTGGTAGCCTCCAAGAATAGTTCCTTGAATGCTTCCCATTTTGAGTTTGCTGTTGGTAACATCATCAGTTGGTCCCACTGTATAGAATTTAAATACTGTCTCAGACCATCATAGTCGCCTTTACGAAAACAAAAACCCTTCCCTTTACCTCTGATGGTAGTTACTTCCTTGAGTAAATCCCACTTCAACACACTGTGATCACTGCCACCTAGTGGTTCATTTATCTGCAGATTCTTAATGCATGAAGAATCACTACTGATAATCAGATCAAGAGTATTGCTCCCTCTTGTTGCCTCACGAACATGCTGATGTAGAAAACAATCATCCAATAAATCCACAAAAGCTTTGCTAGTGTGCGAGTGACCAACCCACAAATTCCAGTCAATATCTGGGAAATTAAAATCCCCCATTATAAGACTTTTGATTTGATTTGATTTTTTATGGCGCATTGGCCATTATAAGACTCTCTGATTTACTGGCCCACTCTATTTCCCTGTACAATATCTTATTATACTCATCAGAGTCATTAGTCACACTCCTACTCTCAATTTTGATTTCCCTATGCTTATGTCACACCAAACTGACTCGACACTGCCCTGTCCATCGATGTTGACTGGCTTCACTTCCTTGGATTTTATGTGTTTTTTAACTAATAGCATAACCCCTCCTCCCCTCCTGTCCTGTCTATCCTTTCTATACACATTGTATTCCCCAAATTCCAGTTCCGCATTCCTTATATCTGTGTGACACCACGTCTCTGATATCCCAACAATATCTGCCTTTGATGTTTTGAGCAATACCTCAAATTCATCAAATTTATTTACCAAACTCCTAGCATTGGTGTACACGCAGGTATACATGCACCTGTTTCTATTCTTAGCTACCCTAACACAACCCATGTGTTTACTTGTACCGCAATGACTCCCAGCAGTCTCTGAAATATCCTGCATCTTGTTTTTCAGGCTTCTGCTCATTTCAATAGAAGCAGTGCAAGAATCACTTTCACCTCTGCCAGTGGCTACTGTTAATCTATTAGTCCTTGTATCCCCCCCAACTAGCAGTTTTCCAACCCACCTAACACTGCCTCGACAGCATCAGCAAAAATTCTTGTACCCTTTCTATTTAAGTATATCCCATCCCTGTAGAAGCAATCTCTCCTGTTAACAAGTACAGTCCAGGCTGAAAAAAATTCTACCCCTTGAGCCTTGCACAATCCCTCCAGGGCCGAATTGATCGACAAGGCTCTCATCATATACTCCCTCGTATCGTGTCTGGGCAGAATTGCAGACATTTTCAAATTCAACCCTATTTCACGGCTTTTTTTCAACAGTGACCTGTACTTGCTAAGTAATTCCGCCAAAATTAAGCCAATATTGTGTGAAAACACTTTAAAATGAAAGCATTTCGATGAAAAATTAAATAAAATAATAATAAATTCTATTAATTATGCCTATATATAATGAATATTATAAACATGAAATCCTTCATATCAAATCTTCCCCTTGCCACCTCAAGGTTCTTGGGATATTCACTAATAAAAACTCGTTGGGGTTAGCTAAATTATTGTTTGTGGCCATAAATTCTACCAGAATATCTCTTATTTTCCATGATAATATACAAATAGAAGAGTGTTGAACTTTGAGAAGATTTTGGATAGTGAAAAACATACATTGTGATGAAAGCTATATCACTACATTGGCAAACTGTACTTGGCCAGATGCAATGGACTAAGGTAAAGGACATATACATAGCCTCAAAAGCCATTCAGTCTCATAAAGTGAACAATAATATAAACAGACAAAAAAACAAAAAGCAGCTCATACAAAACTAAAGAAGCTATTAACCAATGAATCACATTAGATATTTTCGTGTTGCGCTTGCAATGCAATGCGACACTCCTGCTGGGTTAAAAAAACATGCAATTCAAGAGCAGAGGTGCTCAAGTGAAGAAAAAAAATATATAATAATTATATATTATTGTAAAAATAATATATAATTATTGAGCCACTTGATGTCTATGGATTAACTGTTGATTACCCTACTCAGGTTTTAGACAAATATAACAGGTATTTTGCATCTCTATTCAACACATGAGATATTCTTTAGGAAAGGGGATGCCAGAAGTTTATCAAACCCTAACAAAGAGCTAAATTACTTTGTGATAACCGAAAGGAAATAATAGTTTTTTTTTTTTTAGGTCTTTTTTTTTTTTTTTGAGATTTGAGGATTTACTTAACAAGTAGAGGGCAATGTTGAGAAAAGTCATGAGTTGAGGTTGAATTTTAAAGTGTCTGAAATTATGCCCACACATGATAGGAGGAAGTATATGTTGAAAGTCTTGTCAATGTTCTTGTCAAAAGGTTAATGGGGTAGAATGTTTCTCAGCATGGTCTGTGCTTGTTAACAGGAGAGAGACTGTTTTTACAGGAATGGAATACACTTGAATAGAAGGGATGCAAGAATATTTGCTGATGCTATCGAGGCAGTAA